>NC_022012.1:83304859-83305472 GCF_000317375.1 Microtus ochrogaster
GAGAGATGGCTCAGTGGTTAAGAGCATCGCCTGCTCTTCCAAAGGTCCTGAGTTCAATTCCCAGCAACCACATGGTGGCTCACAACCATCTGTAAAGAGCTCTGGTGCCCTCTTCTGGCCTTCAGACATACAGACAGAATACTGTATACATAATAAATAAATAAATATTTAAAAAAAAAAGAAAGATACAGGTCTTAAGTGCTGTCTTCGCACTGTGTTGCCTGGATCTGCCTTCTGATTTGATTTCAGAAGCAAGAAAAGCTGAGGCAGGGGGATGTCTCAGTAAGAAGAGGCCTTTACTGCTATCTCTGTGGATCTGAGTTTGATCCCTGGGACCTGCATGATGGAGGAGAGAAATGATGTCCTCTGGTCCTCTGTGTTTCAGAGGCTGGCCTTGAACCCTGGTCCTGCTTCCGCCTCTCAAGGGCTGGGACTACTGGCCTGTGCCAGCACTCTCAAGGGCTGGGACTACTGGCCTGTGCCAGCACTCTCAAGGGGACACAGGGTTACTCTTGTGTAGCTCTGGCTGTCCTGAAACTAGCTCTGTAGCCCAGGTTGGCCTCGAACTCACAGAGATCTGTCTGCCTCTGCTTCCTGAGTGTTGGGATTAAAG
>NC_022012.1:83305572-83312229 GCF_000317375.1 Microtus ochrogaster
CTCTCAAGGGCTGGGACTACTGGCCTGTGCCAGCACATGGAGCCTTTCTGGGTGCCTTTTCCCCAGAACACTTCTTCCTGTGACTGAAACCTTTGTTTCAGCTGTGTTAATTATTTAAAGTGTTCCTGATCCCTCAGTTTAATGCCATGCGCAAACACAATATCTGATGTGGCTTCTTGCCAGCAGAAAGTTGTACCGGAAGGCGACGTTTACAGAGCCTGGCAGCACAGCAAAGGTGTCTGAGTTCAAGGCCAGGCAGGGCTACAGGAGACTCTGCCTTAACAAACAAGGAGAAGACCCTTGCAGATAGACCTGGGGAGCCAGTTACAGAAATGTGGGGGTGCAGGGTCAAAAGCTGACATGATAGCGTAATACAGTCTTAAACCGAATGTTTAGGTAATTTTGGTAGGAGGTTTAGCCAAGGATTCCATCTAACTCGGCTCATCTTTTTAGTTGTGGTCATTAGTGATTCACTGAAGGGTCTCAGTTTTCCCAGCATCCCTGGTGGCAGGAAAGAAAGGTCAGGATAGGCCCTAGGTAGCCAAGAGTGGGAAACCAGGTTCCAGGGAAGTGGAGGAGCCAACCTGGTTATTTACCCTAGGAAATAACTGGTCTTCTGCTCCCATCTTAGGATAAAGGAGGAATGGAACTTCGTGGCCGAGTGCAGAAGGAAGGGTGTGCCCCAGGCCCAGTACTGCAAGAACGGCTTCATAGACACCAACACAAGGCTCCTGGAAAAGATAGAGAGGAACTCAGTTGCTAGGCAGAGTGCGTGGGTCAAGGACAGAGACAAACGGAGCGATCCGTTTGTGTTTGAACTTTCAGGGACACAGTGGACGGTGAGTCAAGTGTCTGTCTGTCTGTCTGTCTGTCTATAGAAAGTGGACACTCAGGGTTGTTTTATGGCTAAGGTTGAGCCTTAGCTTTGGCCAGTTGACTGCTCTGGTCTGGAGAGGGATTTCCGGTGGGCATGAAGGAACTCTGCCTCTACTCTGAGCTGGGTCCTCCTGTCCTTTTGTTGTTGTTTGAGACGGGGTCCAACACAGCCCGCCCAGACTGACCTTGAACTATTACTGAGGTTGGCTTCAGTCTGACCTTCTGGATCTGCCTGGTCTCCCAAGTGCAGGGATTTCAGGGTGCCCTGCACATCCAGTCTCAGAGGTCAGCTTTTAGAAAGCCATTTGACCCGAAGCATTATTAGCTTATTTTGTTTGTATACATTAAAAAAAAAAATGTACTTTTTTTTTTTAAGTGCTGGGGATTGAGTTCTTGGCTTCATGTGTTAGGGTCCGAGAAAAGCCCCCCAAAAGACCAATGACAACATGTGTGCAATAAGAAGAGAGCTTTATTGATTCCAACATCAGGGTGGCAAAAGGGGGACTCCTAAAGAAGCTTACAAGCCCCTTTTAAGTGGAGTTAGGGGAATTCCACAGAGGGGGGATTAATCTGGTCTTGATTGGTGGATGAAAGATTAGTCTGGGAGCTGATTGGTGGGAGCTGACTGGTGGGAGGCCTTAGTGGCTAGGTACTTTCTGGTAGCAGGGTAGGGGAAGCTATCTTTAGCTTGCAGAAGTCTGGGGGTGTCTGCTGAGCTAGCAGAGGGGCTTTGGGGACCTGCTGAGCCAGCAGAAGGACCTGTGGTGGGGTTTGCTGGTGGTCATCCGTAAGTTGTGGTTTTCCTGAGACCAGCTTACTCATTCAGCTCAGCCCCGGTCTGGTGAACTGAAACTGAGGTCTCTGTCAGGGCTCTGGTTTGCTGCCCCCCAATCCACCCTTTTCACATGAGTGTGAAGAGAGCCCTGGGCTGTGCTGATTTAGCTAAGTGAATATTCTGTGAGCTACAGTTTTCTCAGAAGGAGAAGATTCCACGCAGCCTCCTAGCTAGTTTTCTTTTGCATTTACATCATTGTTTCGATTGGTAGGTGCAGAGATGGTGCCTGCTTACGGAACTCAGGTCAGCAAGCTTGATTGCAAGCACTTGTACCCAGTGAGCCATCTTGCTGGATCAGAATGTGTGTATGAGTGTGTGTGTGTGTGTGTGTGTGTACATGTGGAGGTCAGAGGACAACTTTGGGGAGTTCTCTCTTCCCCCAGGGCTCTAGGGATTGGACTCTAGTTGTCAGGCTTGGTGGCAAGTTCCTTTACTTGGTAAGCCATTCTACTGGCCTTCTACATTATTGTTGCTATTATTATTGTTGTTGTTATTATTATTTTTGTTTTGTTTTGAGACAGGGTCTCACTATGTAACCTTGTCCAGCCTGGAACTTGTTATGTGGGCCAGGCTGGCCTCACACTCAGAGATCTGCCTGCTTCTGCCCCCTGAGTGCTGGGATTAAAGATGTCACCACCACTCCCAGCGCACTTTAATTTTTGAGACATAGTTTCTTACTGAATTAGAAAGTCACCTCTTAAACAAAACAAACCTGTTTTGAAAATTTACTTTTTAGTTTATGTGTATGAGTGTTCTGCTTGCATGTATGTCTATGTACCATATGTGTGTCTACTGTCCACAGAGACCAGAAAAAGATGTCAGATCCTCTGGAACAAGACCCACTGTGTGGGTGCTAGGAACTGAACCTAGGTCTTCTGCGAAGGCAGTTAGTGCTTATTATAACAGCCAAACCGTCTGCCCATCTCTACAAAGTCATCTTTTACTGCAGTGGCAGCCAAGCAAGCCTGCAGGAACTGCCTGATCCCACTGGAATTACAGGCATGTGTGGGGATTTGAACTCACTTTTACTTTCAGATCAAGTGCTATTGCCCACTGAGACATCACCCTGACCCTTATCTAGTCTTCTGGTGAAAGCATTGGTATATCATTCTCATGTGCTGTCAACATGGCCCTGGCCACATATCTACATCATGGTGGCCTCTGGAATGTGTGTGTGGGTACAGTGTGTGTGTGTGTGTGTGCACACGTGTGACAAAGGTCAACCTTGGGTGTCTTCCTCAGTTGCTCTCCACTTTGTTTTTTAATCGTATTTCTCACTTTTATTTAGAACTTGTCCTGGGCCAGGTTGGCAAAGCAGCGAGGCCCCTGGGATCTACCACCATCATCTCTAGATTTCCAAGACAGGGATTGAAGATGTGAGCCACCGCTCCTGACATTAAAGAGGGTTCTGGGGAGCAAACTCAGGTCCCCAAGCTTGTGAGGCAAGCCTTTTCCCAACGGAGCCATCTTCCCAGCCTCTGGCTTTCTTTCAAACAGACCTTGGTGATAATGCCCTAACTCTACCCATCTTACGGTCTCTTATGAAGAATACCTGAGTGCAGGGTGTTCTTGGGTTGGAAGCTTGTCCACACACAGCAGCAGTGGCCATGAGGCCAGTTACAAGCATAGAGTGACTGTTATGCCCCGACCCGTGAAGTCCCCCAAAAGCCAACAAGGAGACCAAGTCCCGAATGTAAAAGCAAAGAGCCTTTATTTTATGCAAGTTTGCAAACTTGGTCTTTCCTTATGTCCAATGTATTGGAATAAATGGAGAGCCCCGAGCTCAGTTACAGTTGAGTTTTTATAGTAGTAAAGGCGGGAGTGAGGGGTTTCTGAGGTTCAAGACCCCTGATTGTCTGACATTTGTCTAGGGATATTCTGGTGAGTGTGTGCTGGCAGATGATCCTATCTACAAGGGTTGGAACATTACGCATTTCCTTTGGATGGTCTGTTCTTGGGTGGTGCTCAGGTAATCTCAGTTTGTGGTTCTTCCTGCAACCAGGTATTGCTTCAGGGTAAACTACTGAGACTCAAGCCTCTATTAAACTTATGGATGGCCGAGTCCTACTCTGGCAGGTGATAATGGTTGGAAGTAAAGAACTTCCTTTGGGTGGTCTATTTCTATTTAGCTTATCATGGCTGGCTCCTACAGCGGCCACTCTTCCTACAGCGCAACACCACACATTGCTGATGGGAACATTATCTTCACCTTCATGGTGTCAGGGACCCTTGTCTCTCCCTTTAGTGCCAGGTACCTCCAGTATAGCACGGGCGTGGTGGTTTGGATTTCTGCAGTGGGACAAATTGCTGCTCAGAAGTCCTAAGCATCTTTCCACACCATCAGTTCTTATCCCAGCGCTGCTGAACTAGGGAGGCTGTGGTTGTCATTGTCATTATTCCTGCAGAAGCCTAAGCCAGGGAGACAGCACAGCTGAAAGAAGGGGGAGGCTGGGTTGGGATGGGCTCACTGCACACAGCTTGTCCCTGAGGCTCCTCCCTCTACTATAGACTCATAATCATAAAAACACTGGAGGGTTTGCTATGGAAAACACTAGTTATTTATCAAATATTTCTAAAGGCAACTACAGAGTAAGAAAAATAGAACATAAATGTCTAAAACAATCAGGTGTGCCCAGCTTGCACCCCGCAGGCCAAATGCACCCCGGGATAGCTATAAATGCAGACCAACAATACATAATCATGAGCTTATTTAAGATATGGGAAATTGTTTTCAGGTTTTTAAACTCCATCTATGCAGTTCTCAAGCATGAACTTTGTAGATGTCAATGAATGGAATATATAGGGCAGATCTTATGTTAGAAGATGCGTGCTGTTGATAAGTATTGTGAAACTGGTCATCTTTGTTCACTAGGATTTACATATATATAAATGTATATATATGTTAACTATACATATTATATATGAGATGTGTGTGTGCACCTGTGCTTGTATGAGCTCAGAGGCCAGAGAGTATGTTGTGTGTTCTGCTCAATCATTCTTCCCCTTATTCTGATAACCATATACATTACATAGCTAGTTTACTTAGTTATATTTGAGACAGGCTCTCAATAAGTTGTTCAGGCTGACCTTGAACTTGTGGTACTTCTGCCTCACCCTTCCAAACAGTTGGACTTCCAGCAGGCCTGCACCACTAGGCCTGGCTAGAATTTGGTTTTATTATCTCTCCCCCCCCACCTCTTTTTTTTTTTTTTTTTTTTTTTTTTTTTAAATTTTTGAGACAGGGTTTCTCTGTAGCTTTGGAGCCTGTGCCTCCTAAGTGCTGGGATTAAAGGTGTGTGCCACCACCGCCCTTGATTTTATTATCACAAATTGGAAATGAGGTTGATCAGCTACTGTGAGTCGCCACTGGCTTCTGCAGAAATGGCACCAATGTCTCACATGTCTTTTCTGCTTTGGCTAAATCCTTGGTCTGCTGAGGCTTTGTGAACACGAGGAACTGAGACGGCTGACCAACACCGCTCCTTCTGTTTCAGGAGCTGCCGGATTCGCTGAAGGAGCAGACGCACCTCAAAGAATGGCATATCCACAGCACCCTGATTCAGATCATTCCCACGTACATCGAGCTGTTTCAAGCCATGAGAATTCTGGACTTGCCAAAAAACCAAATCACATGTCTTCCAGCTGAAATTGGTAGGTTACTCGGCAGAAATTTCTGGTCCTTGTCGGTGTTGAGCAGCCGGCTGTAGGGCAGGTGGCACAGTACCAACACCCCATTTCTTCCTCCTGCTCTCCTGGATGTCCCTCAGCTGTTTCCCTGTTCCCAGAGCCACTGCCTTAGTGTCCCCTTTGGGACATGAAATACTGTGATCTGCCTGCCTGACTTGGCATTGATAGAAATTTCACAGTTGCTTAGAAACCTGAAGTCATGGGAATGGGCAACACTGTAAGAATTTTCTGAGCCAGGCAGTGGTGGCATATAGCTTTAATGCCAGCACTTGGGAGGCAGAGGCAGGCAAATCTCTGCTAGTTTGAGGCTAGCCTGGTCTACAAAGCAGGTTCTAGGACCACCAGGACTACACAGAGAAACTCTGTCTCAGAAAACCAAAAACAAGCAGAACAAACAAACAAACAAACAAACAATTCCCTATGAGATTCTCATGTGCAGCCAGCATTGATGGGCTCCGACCAAGGGGTGAAGGGAGGAGAGCAGCAATCTTGGGAGGCCACTGTGTGAGCTGGGGCAATCACTCAGACAACCCGACTTCCTATTTCCCTATCTGTAGCACGGCGATCATCGTGCCCTCGATTCACATGGTTGTCGTGAGGCTGGTAGAATTTACTGTCTTATTCACGAAGTGGCAGGAGGGGTGAAGGTTGAGCAACTATCCTGCAAAAGCAAACCGTCATTTTTGGTTTATTAATTTAAATTATGATAAAGTATTCGGTTTCTTAGGATGCCTGTGATGTGATTTTTTGAGTATTATTATATATTTGTTATTGTACTAGTTTTTAGTTTGGAGCTGGTTGAATCAGAACTAAGGGACTGGAGAGATGACTCAGCAGCTAAGGGTGCTTACTGCTCTAGTAGGGGACTCAGATTTGATTCCCAGCACCCACATGGCAGTTCACAACTGCCTGCCACTCCAGTACCAGGGAGGATCTGATGTCTTCTGACCACAGAGGTCTCCTGCACACATGTGGTAAATATACATACACATAAAATAAAAATTAAGAAAGAATAAGAAGAAAATACAGTATTTTCAATCATTCTGATAATTCCTGTTCCTCTGGATGTGTTCACATCCCACTTGAGAAAGTTGCTTATAAATATCTGTTGGGCAGCATGACATGGAGTCGAAAGAATGCAGATATAAGAGATGATGGTGTCTGAGATGCAGCCTGCAAGCAGCCATCCCCTTTAGTCATTTACCATGCATCTAGAACTCTGTGCATATGTCTGTATCTAGCTCATGCATATGTCTGCA
>NC_022012.1:83313302-83319176 GCF_000317375.1 Microtus ochrogaster
GATTTATTTATTTTTATAATATTTATTTACTTATTATGTATACAATGTTCTGTCTGTGTGTATGCCTGCAGGCCAGAAGAGGGCACCAGACCCCATTACAGATGGTCGTGAGCCACCATGTGGTTGATGGGAATTGAACTCAGGACCTTTGAAAGAGCAGGCAATGCTCTTAACCGCTGAGCCATCTCTCCAGCCCTTTTTCTGTGTTTCTTTTTTATTTCTTACACCGTGGCTGGCTGTGTAGCTGGGAGGCTTCCCCTGATGTCCTCTTCTTCTCTTGTTCTTCCTTGATCTTTTTCTCTTTCTATTTATTCTCTGCTTCCCAGCCCTACCTATCCTTTCTCTTACCTTGCTGTTCAGCTCTTTGTTAGACCGGTCAGGTGTTTTAGACAGGCCAAGTAACACAGCTTCACGGAGTGAAGCAACATAGAAGAGTGTAACACATCTTTGTATCTTTAAACAAGTGTTCCACAGCATAAACAAATGTAACACATCTTACAATAATATTCCAGAGCATGCCTGGATACAGAGGACAGATCCCCTGCACAGACCCTGCGGTGTCTGAGTCAGAAATGTTCCCACAGCCTCATGTATGTGAACACTTGGCCTCCTGTTGGTGGCACTATTTGGGAGCTGTGGAACCTTTAGGAGGTGGAGCCTGGCTGGGGGAAGTGCCTCAGTGGGGATGGGCTTTGAGGGTTTTACAGCCTTGTTTTACTTTCTCTGCCTCCTGCAGTGGACGGATGTGCGGTCAGTCAGCTTCCTGCTTCTGCATCCGTGTCATGCCTTTTATGCCATTGTGGATGCTTTCTTTGGAACCATAAACCAAGATCATTTTTTTCTCTTTCAATTTTTAAACATTCTATTTATGTATATTGGTGTTTTGCCTGTGTGTGTAACTATGCACCATGTGCATGCAGTGCCCAAAGAAGCCCAAAGAGGGTGTCAGAGCCCACAGTTTGTGATTAGCTGCCCTGTGCATGCTGGGAGTTGAATCTGGATCCTCTGGAAGAGCTCTTAATCACTGAGCAGTCTCTGCAGCCCCAAACTATCTTCTTTAAACTGCTTCTGGTCATGATATTTTATTGAAGCAACAGAAAAGGAACTAATGGAGGGTTAACTGCAGTGTCACAGAGATTAAACAGAGAAGCTGAACCAACCAACAAAACCCACAAACAGCCGCAGCGCCAACAGCGAGATGCTCTGACGAGAGACATTTAACAGAGAATGCTCCATGGGCAAACACGAAGTTAGATCTTATGTCTGCATAGCATTTTTTCCTTTTCCTTTTCTCCCTTTGAATTGCTTTTTGAGACAGTGCACCTTGTGTAGAACTGTGTGACCTTTACGCTTCTGTGTTTCAAGTGCTGGATTGCGGACACTCAATGCCATCTGGGGTCCCTGTCTTTTCAGGGGAAAGTTTGACCCCTGAAATCCATTTCATTTGTTTTGTTTTTGAGAAAGGGTCTCACTATGTAGACTTGGCTGGCCTGGAACTCACTGTGTAGCCCTGGCTGGCCTGGAACTCACAGAGATCCGCCTTTCCTGCCTTCTGAGCACTGAGACTAAAGGCCTGTGCGCCTGACCAGCCTGTTTCTGTTCTTAAAAGGCTCTGAAGGACTTGCTCCATGGAGGTTAACTTTTTGTGTTGCTAGGTCGCTTGAAGAACCTGAGAGAACTCAATGTGAGTTTCAACCATTTGAAGAACGTTCCCCCGGAGCTGGGAGACTGTGAGAATCTAGAGAGACTGGACTGCTCTGGGAATCTGGACCTGGCAGAGCTCCCCTTTGAAGTGAGACGCAAACACCTGTGCCCTATGACTCCCTGTCGTTTAACTTATTACATGGCATGGTCTATACTGTGAGGACCCTTTACTAACACCTCTAGTCTTTTTTTTTTAGTTACTAGATTGTTCTCAGGCTTTACCTGAAAATATAAGAGTTGCCAATCAACCCTGAAATAGGACAAAACCAGAGAACTTACATTATGCAATTTCAAAGCTTACTATAATGTCACAGCATTGAACTAACATAAAGACAGACCCACAGAAAATTGGGACAGAATTAAGATTTCAGAGAGAAATCTCTATAATATGTGCATATATTTAAATATATATGATTTTATTTTGAGATAAATTTGTAGTCTTGACTGACCTGAAACTTGCTCTGTATACTGGGTTGGCCCTGAACTCACAAAGATCTGCCAGTCTCTGCCTCCTGAGTACTGGGGTTAAAGGTGTGAAACACGATGCCCTATAACTATATTATATTTACAATCAATTGATTTTTGAACAGAATCACCAAGAAAATTCAATGGAAAAAGGACAATCAGTTTAATAGAAGGTTTTGGGAAAATTAAAACCCTTGCCTAACTCCATACATTTTATGACATAAATGAAGAATTTGAAAAACACCCTAGATGAAGGAAAGCCGATTTAAAGAATGTTACATGAAATTTCCAGGAAGAAAAATGTGTAGAGAAGGAAAGTAGATCCATGATTTTCTCATGAAAAGACTGAGAACACCAAATGACAGCCAGTAGGAAGAAGAATATCTGAGCAGAGGTGATAGAAATACCCTGCAATCGAGTTATGGTACATTGTATATCCACAATGGGTATGGTTTGTGCCATGCAAACTCCTCGTTGGAGTTTGGGGAATTAAAGAAAGGAGCACTTCTGGTTTCTTCATTGTCATCCCGTGTGCTACCAGGGGATCTCAGACTCACCCCTTTCCTGCTCCAGCCTCTGTTTGTCATGAACCCCCTGGTGTAGAAGGGCCCAGCCAGGGACTACCTCTCCAACATGCCTGCTCTGTCATGTGTCTCTTCATTTGTTCTCTTACAAAGCCAAGTGATACGACCCTGCTGTAGACTTCCGAGAGAGCAGATGAAAAGGGGTAAGCCCGAGAATAAACAAGATTTCTGAGACAAAGGGGAAGATACTGAAATCCCCTGGTGCACAGCTGTCCCTCTTCAGATACGTGCTCTGCATATGTTCACTGTGGGTCAGATTTTGAGCAATACGACTGTCTCAGTCAGGGTTCCTACTGCTGTGGTAAACACCCTGGCCACAGCAACTCGGGGAGGAAAGGGTTGATTCACCTCACACTTCCACATCCCATTCATCATCAATGGAAGCCAGGATAGGAACTAAAGCAAGGCAGGAACCTTGAGACAGGAGCTGATGCAGTACCGTGGAGGGGTGCTGCTTACTGACTTGCTCCCCATGGCTTGCACTATCTGCTCTCTTATAGAACCCTGGACCACCAGCCAGGGATGTTACCACCCACAATAGGCTGAGCCCTCCCCTATCAATCACTAAGAACATCTTTTACAGATGGGTCTTACGGAGGCATTTTCTCAGTTAAGGTTCCCTCCTTTCAGATAACTCTAACTTGTGCTGAGCTGACATAAAACCAGCAAGTGCAATGATTACTTTGTCAGTGGACGTTTAAGGATTTTTTAGGTAAATAGAAGTATTTTCAGTGTATTTTATGGATGTCATATTGCTTTGCCACTGATAAATGTAACTAATGGGGGATGCTGGGTGTGTTCAAGCTCCATGACTGCACACAGGCAGACATGGTGCTGGAGAAGGAGCTGAGAGTTCTACACCCAGATCTGCAGGCAGCAGGAAGAGAGAGTGAGTCTCTAGGCCTGGCTTGAGCTCCTGAAACCTCAAAGCCCACCCCCTAGTGACACACTTCCTCCAACAAGGCCAAACATCCCAGTCCTCTCAAATACTGCCACTCCCTATGAGCCACTGGAGGCCGTTTTCATTCTAGGTGCCATATAGTCTAAAAATACATTTGCTACGTTTATTGTGAAGAGAAAGATGAATGGTGATTTAGATTTGTTTTTGTTTTGTTTTTATTTTCTTTTTCTGCCCATCTGATTGTTGGCACCCGGGGCAGAAGCCTTAGTCTGGATTACAGGCACCCAGCACATCTCTTTGATCATTCGCTGACACGTGCTGCCTTCACAGTTTGGAATTCCAGACAAGGACATAATCAGAGTGTGTCCCCTTGATAGACTGTATTTGATGACAGGGAGATGGGATTTATATTAAGCTAAACATGGGCACAAGCCCAGAGCTTTGTCCTTCTGCTGTTCACTACCACCCTTTATTGGCCCAACTAGCCCTGTGTCTTGAGTAATTTGTAAAACTGTGCTTTAAATGTCTTTATTTGTTTTGTATATATACGCACCTGCATGTAGGCTAATGAGGAAGTAAGAACACAACTCTTGGGAGCTGGTTTTTTTCCCTTAGTGTAGGTCCTGGGGATCGAACTCAGAACACCAGGTTTGGCTACAGATGCTCTTACCCACAGAGTCATCTTGGTGGCCTGATAATGTGCTTGGAGAGAGAGTATAATTTTACTCCTGGATGCTCAAAAGAAGTCAGTAAAAAAAATTAGCTTCTTTCATGTTTCATAGTAGCTGTCAAACTTTTCATAACCAATTCCAGATATGAAATGTTTGTTCAACTTTATTCAAAATTTATAGATTTGCACTGAAGCACAATATCTCCCTATGCATTTGACTTGACATGCTGCAAACAAGAACTGTGGATAGAAAACCACAACAAAAGAGCCCAACCCTGCTTAGCTACTGGGGCCAGACAAGATGAAGGGGACTTTATCATGCCATCCAAATGTGTATTTCCTCGATGCTTGTCAAAACTTGTTAGTGCCATCCTTACTACACCCTAATTCGTAATTTGAATTTTCTAGTTGGGCATGGTGGCACACACCTCTAATCCTAGCAGAGGCAGGCTGATCTCTGTGAGTGCAAGGCCAACCTGATCTACATAATAAGTTCCAGGACAGCCAGGGTTTTGTAGTGAGACTCTGTCTCAAAAAATAAACAAAAAAAATAAACAAACAATGCAAAACAAAGCAACAGCAAAGACTTGAGCTCTCTGCCTCTCTGCCTGTGCTCTTCCCCACTTGGGAGACCCAATTCCAATGTTCTCTTCTCCGTAAAATCTTTTCAGACCCCTGACTGTTGTTCCCTCATACTGCTGGGTAAAATCACCCACAGTTAAGCTGGGTCTTCCAAAATAACTGAATCTATATAATCCCTCCCAGATTTACCCAGAGAAGTGTTCCCATGGTGATTCTCACTCCTGTCAAGTCAACAATCAGGATTAGCTGTCACAGAGGGTCATTCCAGTATTCTCTTACTCCTTTCTAGTTGAGTAATCTGAAGCAAGTGACGTTTGTAGATATCTCAGCAAACAAGTTCTCCAGTGTCCCGATCTGTGTCCTGCGGATGTGCCGCCTGCAGTGGTTGGATATCAGCAACAATAATCTGAGTGACCTGCCGCAAGATATAGACAGGTAGCTACTTGCACCCTAAGGTGAGGTGTATGAACTCATTACTAACACTTTAAGACTGCTAACACTTTAGATATGCTACTACATGAACAGCCTTTGAAATCAACCACTTTTCCAGAGTTGGGCTCTAGGAAATGGGAGAATAAGACAGTCTCTTATTCTTATTCATGCGCACCACACATCCATGCGCTTCTTCATTGTCTTGGTGAATTTGATTTCCTTCAGTTACCCATTTAGTTACCCATTTATCTATTTATTTAATGTCAGATGTTCCCCCTTGTAGCCCTGGCTGCCCTGGAACGTACTATACAGACCAGGTTGACCTTGAACTCACAGAGGTCTGCCTGTCTTTGTCTTCTAAGTTCTAGGATTAAAAGTATACAACACTACACTTGGATTTTTATTTTCTGAAAGCATTTTAAGAATTGAATGTGTTTCCTCGACCATAGAGGCCTGAGGATAACTGGAGGGAGATGCTTCTCTCCTTCCATCATGTGGGTCCAGGAGAGCGAACTCAGGATGTCCGGCTTGGTGGC
>NC_022012.1:83319636-83352183 GCF_000317375.1 Microtus ochrogaster
CTGTCCCTAACTTTGAGACAGAGTCTTGCAAAGTAGCGCAGGTTAGCCTCAAACTCAGGATCTTCCTGCTGCTACCTCCCAAGCACTAGGTCCAGGTACACATGCCACCACAAACAGCTTAGAAGACATTTTTGTTTTGTTTATTTTTATTTTATTTTTGATTTTTGAGATAGGGGCTTGCTCTGTAGCCTGGAAGCGCTCGGAACCCTCAATGCTCCTGAGTGCAAAGATCACTGATGCAAGCCTCTTGACTAGGCTTCAGTTTTTTATAGAATCACATTGCTAATTTTACTCCATAGGAATGGAAAAGAAAATTTATTACGTGTAGAGAAACATCATCCTGCTTAGAACAAGACGGGGATTGCTTTTCATTTATTAATTTAAGGTACATAATCTTTAAACAAAATTGGCATGTTAGTTATGTTGTTAAATTATATCCAATCAGCTGTTTCCTTTATAAAGCGATTATTATGGGCTGGGGAGATGGCTCGGTGGGTGAAGTGTCTGCTGCGCAAGCTTGAGGACATGAGTTGGATCCCCGCAGTCCTGTAATAGCTGTGTGTGGCTGCTCCCAGCGGTGACCCTAGTGCTCGGGTGGGCAAAGACACGGGGTCCTGGAGCTTGTGGCAATCAAGCTAGCCAGCTGGGAACTGGTGAGATGGCTCGGTGGTTAAGACTGAGCACTGCTCTCGGGGGACCCGAGTTCAGTTCCCAGAACCACATCAGATGGCTCACAACTGCCTGGAACTCCAGTTCCAGGGGATCTGACCGAACGGGCGCTTGCGCTCATATGTACATACTCACATACAGACACACTGTGTAATTTAAAATAACAAAAAACAACAGAAAAGAGCACCAAACTGCTCTTGCAGAGGTCCTGAGTTCAGTTCCCGCGCTGGGAAGTTCATGACTGCCCGTAACTCCAGCCCCAGAGCATCCAACACTCTGGCCTCTGTGGGCATCTGCATTCATGTACACAGACTTAAAAAAATAAAGATAATTATTACTTTTTAAGATTTTATTTATTATGTATACAACATTCTGCCTCCATGTATGCCTGCATGCTAGAAGAGGGCGCCAGGTCTCATTGTAGATGGCTGTGAGCCACCATGTGGTTGTTGGGAATTGAACTCAGGACCTCTGGAAGAGCAGCCAGTGCTCTTAACCTCTGAGCCATCTCTCCAGTCCCATAAAAATAATTCTTAGAAAAGAAGGTGGAGAGCAACAGTGGAAGACCCTTGGTGTTGACCTATGACCTCTAGGTGCCTGTGTGCACATGTGTATGTGTACCTTCATGCATGTGTGTCCGCACACACAATGAAAATAAAATACATTTAAAATGTAACCTGTCCTTTAAAAAATAGTTATTGCACTGAAACGTGTAATGCGAGATAGATTGACTCAGCCATTTATGCCACTGATATTACTAGGCTGGAGAGTGGACTGGGCCTAATGGATGAAATACAACCTGTGGCCTCTTGGAGTCTATACTCTCTTTTTTGTTTGTTTGTTTTTTGAGATAGGGTTTCTTTGTGTAGTCTTGGCTGTCCTGGAACTAGCTCTGTAGACCAGGCTGGCCTTGAACTCACAGAGATCCTCCTGCCTCAGTTCCCAAATGCTGGCTTCCGCCGCCCAGTGGCATCTACACTTTTATTTACATGGAAGCATAATAAACTGTGACGATTCACAGTCCGCCTTGGCTTAGGCCCGAGTGTGACACTTTTCTACCCTTGGTCCCTGTGATGAATGAATGCCTTCCTGGGCGAACGAGGCCAAGTGAGACTTACTTGTGTTTGAATGACAAAGAAGTTTTTGAGATATTTGTGACATTACACAAGAATTTGTAAATGAATGAAAAAGATCTGAAGGAAGGGTCTCCAGATTAGATAAAAATAAAATAAAACAATCTTAAAATATATGTTTTTTTTTGCATTTCCTTCTTGTTCCGTGGCTTTCCTTTTACTTTATGTTGAAAAAGAATATTGAGGGGGCTGGAGAGATGACTCAGCGCTTAAGAGCACTGGCTGCTCTTCCAGAGGTCCTGAGTTCAATTCCCAGCACCCACACAGTGGCTCACAACCATCTGTAGTGAGCTCTGATGGCCTCTTCCTGGTGGGCAGGCACATGTGCAGTCAGAACACTATACATAAAAAAAAAAATAGCGAAAGAAGACTAAGTTGTATGAAAAGAAATGCCTTGCTCAAATCTGTTTGTTCTTACAGCAACCCTGGGAAATGCAGGAGACAGAGGAATCTGTTGATCTCTGAGGCCCATTGTGCCATGTTCTGTATTGTTACTAAATCCATGTTCAGTATGTGATTAAGTCAGTAAAGTCTTCATAGTTCTATGCATAATTTCAAAAGATGACAACCTTATCTAAATGTGAAGAGTAAGCTCATGGTTGCACACACGTTTTGGTGGTGATGAGCCAAGCAGGCTTTCCCTGCAGGAGCAATGCAGTTCCCTTCAGTTGTCTGTAGTTCACCGTGGAGTCTGTCCTGAGTCCTGGCTTCTCCGCAGGCTGGAAGAGCTGCAGAGCTTCCTCTTGTATAAAAACAAGCTGACCTACCTTCCTCAGGCCATGCTCAACCTCAGAAAGCTCACCTTGCTGGTTGTCAGTGGGGATGACCTGGTGGAGCTCCCGACTGCCCTCTGTGATGCCTCCACACCTTTGAAGTAAGTACGTGGGAAGGGGAGGGTCCAGGACAGCCCCCCTCCGCACAGGCAAATGCCAGCCGCCTCTGGCTCCAGACTGCTTTCTTAGGAGCCTGATTCGGATATCCTCATACACTGAGCATCCGCCCCTACTCCACTGTCTACAGGAACTCCAAGGGGTTTGTTCGTTTTTCACAGGCCTGAGTAGGACACGTCACTGGATTTCTGGAGTTGCAGAAACTGCTTGCCAATGGGCAGCATGAGGTGTGGACACAGCACAGGCTTCTCTGCCTTCTCTCAGCTATCATGTCCCTGTTGCCTCGGAGAGGCCAGACACTGTTCAAGCAATCCTCTCTGTTCGCCTCATCTTTCTGACCTCCCACAGTGAACTCCGAAACAAAGACAACCATCCATGCAAAGATGATACGGGCTCCAATCTGGGGTGAAGTCTTGCTTACTCCCCAGAAAGCTGACAAAGCTAGGGACCTTGTCCTCCAGATCCTTTGCGTGTCTCTTTATTTGTCACTACAAAGAGACCGAAACCACAGCTATTGGATGGTGTATTGTGCGCAAGATAAAGGGGAGACAGGGTTCTGATTGGCTGACTCGTGTCTTTTAATTTCTGTTAGACAGGGTCTCACGTGACTTGACTCAGCCACTAGTAGTCAGGACTGACCTTAAGTGTCTTCCTGCTTCCACAGTTTATGTGGTGCTCGGGCTCACGACCAGGGCTTTATGCAAGCTGAGGAGGGAGGCACTGTGAGGACCAAGCTGCATCCCCAGACCTTGATTACTGATTAAAGAAAAACAGTAATGGGCTGCGTGGGGCTCAGTGATAGGGTGTAAAAAAAGAAAGAGTTAACAAATCGGTCAATTGAAGAAACTGCTGCTTCAGAAAAACAAATCTTCTCACTCTTTAAATGTTGATTAAAAAAACCAGAGTGATTTATATATATGTATATGTGTGTGTGTATATATATATATATATGTGTGTGTATATATATATATATATATATATATATATATATATATTCCTTTTCCTCTCTCTCTCTCTCTCTCTCTCTCTTGAGACAGGGCCTCTCTCCATAGCCCTGGTGTCCTGGAACTCACCATGTAGACCAGGTTGGCCTCAGACTCACAGAGATCTACCGGCCTCTGCCTCCTATATTCTTAATTTTCAAAAAGAAGTATTTACTTTATGTATTAAATATTTTGCTTACCTGCCTGAGTGCATGTATGGTACATGCATATCTGGCACCCTCATCGATCAGAAGAAGGCATGGATGCCCTGGAACTGGAGTTACAGACAGTTGTGAGCCAGCATATGTGTGCTGGGAATTGAACCCTGGTCCTCTGGAAGAGCAGCCAGTGCATTTGACTGCTGAGCTATTTCTCCAGCCCACTGAAGATGAGTTTTGCAGTTGAATATTCTCAGTAAATGTGTTACTTTCCCCCACAGATTTGTAAGCCTTATGGACAATCCTATTGATAAGAGCCAATGTCAAGACAGCGATGAAATACTAGAAAGTGAACAGGACCGCCAGCATTTTGATAAAGAGTTTATGAAAGCATATATTGAAGATCTTAAAGAACGAGGTGAGTTGGGAATATTTAAAACCATCTAAAGTGTATTTTGCAACCTCCACCTGTTCCTGAAATACGTACATCAACATCAGTCAGAATGACAAAAAAAATTATATGTGACTATTTGTGAACCAATGGAACATTTTCTTAGAACATGAGGGTTTTTTTTCCTCTCACTTTTATTAGTTCTTTGAGAATTTCATCCAATGCATTTTGATCATTCCACCCCTCTCTTCACTCCTGGGCCCAGCCACCTTCCCTGCCCAGTTTTGTTTGTCTCTCTCTGTTTTAAAAAACCCATCAAGCATAGTTGGTGTTGCCTGTATACTCTGGACTGTGCGGCCTTCCACTCGAGCATGGGAGGCCCAGGAAGGGCTGCACCCTTAAAGAAAACTTGTTCACCCTTCCCAGTAGCTACCAGTTACCCCTTAGCTAGCACTGGGCCTGCACGCCCACCTCCTGTATCCATGCTGGGGTTTTGTGTGGCTTCACCTTACACAGGTCTCCTACATGAACTGTGAGATTTTCCTTGCATACACTGTGCTTGCTACATATGTCAACTATATGACAGAACACAGAGGCTGAGAAACACACAATTAAAATGTGAAGGTTGTATTAATATGTAACCTTTAAATTATAAAAAATTATTATTATTGTGTATGTGTGTGTGCATGTGCCCCTGATGTGGAGGGCGGGGCTCGTGTGCTTAGGTGTTCATGTGTGAATGAGATCAGGAGACAACTTATGAAGCCCATTCTCTCCTTCTGCCTCTGTGTGTTCTAGGAATCAAGTTCAGACCACCTCATTTGCATGGTTGAGGACCTTTATCCACTGAACCACCTTGCCTCCCAGTAAATGACATTTCATTACTTTGATGAAATAGTATTCAAGTTAATAGAAAAATAAGACTCCATTTTAAAAGTTGATTAAAAAATTTGAAAGCATTAACTCATCCAAACTAAATACCTGTATAAATGTCAGAAACAAGGAGAACACAGTTGGCCAGCAAAGAAATAGGCCCGCTCAGACTTGGTTTTCCACGGCATGTTGCGTCCTGAGGAGCGCAGATAGTCGGATAACTCAAGAAGGCCTGGGAAGGGTTTTGTTCTTGGGTTCAAACCCAGGGTCTTGTGTATGATACAAGCAAGTTTCTCTACCATGTGCTACCCCCTCAAATGGACCACCTCTCACAGTTGGTATCGGCCATCTGTAGATGCAGCTTGGCGGTGAGCAGAAAGACTGGACACTACACACTGGCAGGAGCAAGGCTGAGTCTATTTAGTAAGAGCTTGGGTTAGAAATAGCCCTAATCTCTTATAAACCATATCGTTTTCACCTGCTGTCTTCAGCCCCATGTACTTTACCAGTGATTTCATCAGCTTTTGTTATACGGTCATATAGTTTCCAGAGCCTAGAGGGAGCTGCGCGAGGTGGTTGGGAAGATTATAAAAGAAAGAGACTGAGTGTTAATATCGTAGATCTAAACGCGTCTAAACCTGGCCGCCCACTGGTTTTACCTCGCCCGTCCTCGTCAATACTTGACGTATCGATGCAAGTCACTCGTTATGGTTATATTTCATAATCAGAATGGATTAATAAGGGACTGGAGATATGGGTCAGGGATTAAGAGCACTGACTGCTCTTCCAGAGGACCCTGGTTTATTTCCCAGCACCCACATGGCAGCTCACAGTCCGTACCTCCAGGGCCAGGGACTCAGACACCTTCTGACCTCCAGGAACACAGGGAGTGTACATAGGGCACAGACATACATACATGCTAACAAAACACACAAACACATAAAATAAATTGATTAATTAAAAAGAGGGAATGAATAGCTAAGTATATATTTTTCTTTGTTGCAGAAGCCGTTCCCAGCTACACCACCAAAGTGTCATTTAGCCTTCAGCTTTGATCTGATCCACCTGAAGACCACAAAATCTTACCGCTCTGTGCTCTCCTGTCTTTGTCTACGCGTTACACCGTACAGGAATTGTGGCTTGTGCTGAAGGACAAAGCTAGAAACTACCACTATCACTGTTAAGAAAAATAATTTTCAAATGTCAAATGAGGAAGGCTGCTAAATTTGCATAATGTTAATATTAATAGATGGATTTGCATACCATTGTTCTATATAATGCACATTTAATACTTTAGGAAATATATTTTTTTAAATATAGAGCAACTAGGCAGTGGTGGCAATGGCCTTTAAGCCCAGCACTCGGGAGGCAGAGGCAAACAGATCTCTGAGTTTGAGGCCAGCCTGGTCTACAGAGTGAGTTCCAGGACAGCCAAGGCTGTTACACAGAGAAACCCTGTCTCGAACAAAACAAAACAAAAACAAACAAACAAAAACACAGCTTAAAGAACAAGTTTTGAAACTGGATGCATTGTTTTCAGGAATCCAGGGCTGGAGGGTTGTAAACAAAAGGATTCACCACCGTGAAAGTGTTTCAGTGTATCCACTCCTATTGAGAGTAACGCTCCTTGAGTTTAAACAAGTGCTATCTCCACATTTTAAATTCACTTTGGCAAGTACATTAAATTGTATTTTATTTATGTAATTTATACATAAATACATAATACATAGTAATAAATTGTATGTTATTTATGTATTTAATTGTATTTAACTCTCAGGAGAGACTGAAGGTATAATTTGGGTGTAAAGAAGGGCTGGCATGTGTACTTCATTGGACCCTAGGTGCTCAGGTGGTGTGGGCCTGGGAAGGTCCAAATGTTGTGCCTGGGGAGCCCTCCTACCCTGACAGTTCCCCTGGTGGACCTGGGACAGCAGAGCAGAGCAGAGCACTGCCCTCAGTGCTCATTCCTGGAGGGGTCCACACTGATGACCCCCTAGAAAGGCTTGCATGTGGGAACCGCGGGAGGGCTCTGCCTGCCAGAGTGCAGCTGTGGGCCAGGCAGGGGATGTTAGTTTGTGTTGGCCAAGGGCTGGGCTCTCTGTTCTTGCACTACATTGTACCACGGGAAGAGCCGTATAAAGCTCCTGTTTTTCTACCAATGTCTTAGACTAGGACGGACAGGAAGTGGCTGGTCATCTTGAAGATAGGAGGGAAAACGCACACGCATCTCTGTGTGTATGAGTGGACTCCCATGTGGGGGCGGGGCAGCCGCTACAGCCTCTGCAGCGGGGAAGCATTCTGAAGCTGTGTTGTTAGGTGCCGTACTGTCCAAGCATGGAACATGTGGAGTCTGATAACCCTCAAAAACTAAATTTTAAATGCAATTTACTTAAATAGTCACTTGTGGCTATCATACCATACAACAAGAGGATTGGGACGGAGGACGTTATCTGTGATTTTAAAAATGGGAGGGGTGGTTTTTATTTTTTCTTACCTGAAGAACTGATTTGCTCTTAGATTTATATAATTCTAAAAGGTTACCAAAAACACACAATTAATTAAAACAAAACAAAAACCCCTAAAACATAGGGGTTGCTAGGGCTGGGAGCTGACTCAGCAGTTAAAGCTATAGCTATTCAAATCTAAGGACCAGAGAAACCCATGGAAATCTTAAGTGGGCGTGGTGACCCAGCTGTAATTCCAATCTTGGGAAGGAGAAACAGGATGTGTTCAGAGCAATTAGCTAGCTAACCAAACCCACTGGAAGCTCTTGTTTTGAATAGGAGACCCTGGCTCAGTAAACAAAATGGAAAGATGATAGAAGATGATTCAGACTCAGACCTCTCTGTGTGTGTATGTGTGCTCGCGGGTCCGTGTGCCCTACACACATGCGAAGCTATGTAATGCATGCATACATACACTCACAGAAAAGGGAAAGGAGATTAAAATTGGCACCTTGGTATTTTGCCTGTGCCAGTATTTGATTTAAGTCCAAACATTTTAACCCTTAATAGATGTGAGACAGGTGGCCTCCTCCAGGCCAGGGAGATGTCTCAGGAGAGGGTGACCGCAACAAAACGCAGCAGTGAGAAGTAGGTTAAAAGACAAAGAGGCAGAAGATGAGGGCTCTCTTCAGACTTCAGGGCTTTCAAATTGATGAGTAGCCCTACTTGGATGGCTTCAGAATTTATTTCTTACTCAAGTACATATATCAAGATGTGAAAATTATATGTGAAAAGACAGAAGTGTAGAATTTTACACAAATAGACTGTTCATAATTTATGTAAGATTTGTTTCAATAAAAACCAGATTTTTTGTGAAAAAACTTCATCTCTCTCTCTGTGTATGTGTGTGTGTGGGTTTGTGTGGAGCCTAGAGGTTGACGAGGGGTGTCTCTTTGTCCCTGTGTTGATATGATTGTTACTATTGAGGCAGTATCTCTCACTGAGCCTGTAAATTGCTGTTTTCGCTACAGTGGCTGGTCAGTAACTCCCTGGAAGCTGTCTGTCTCAGGTCCCCAGCACAGGAAGGACTATGTGACTCCACACCTTGCTTTTCACAGGTGCTGAAGATCTGAACTCAGGTCCTTGTACTCGAGTGACATTGTCTGCTGAGATGTCTCTGTAGGTGGAGACTGCTTGTTTGTTCCTGACCACCCAGAATCGAAATAATCACACAGAAACGTGTTAAGTAAAACACTGATTGGCCAATTAGCTAGTGCATATTTCTAGCTAACTCTTACATTTTGAATTAACCCATTTCTATTAATCTATGTATCACCACAAGGCTCATAGTTTACTGGTGAGGTTCTCAGGTATCTGTGTCCTTTGGCAACTACATGGTGTCTCTCTGACTCTTCCTTTCTCCCAGCATTCAGTTTAGTTTTCCTGTCTAACTCTATTCTGCCCTGTCATAGGCCCAAGAAGCTTCTTTATTCATTAACCAATAAAAGCAACACATGTACAGAAGGGCTTCCCTTATTAGACATCTCTCTAAGTTCCTAATTGGACTTGTAAAGGCATCTCTCTCCCCAATGTCTTTTCCCTATCACAGAGTAGCTGCATACACCTCCATGGAGACCACTGTTTGAGAAGGCAGGCATTCGGTTTACTACTTCCATCTCACACCCTCCCAGACCGGCAGCAGAGGGTCTGAGCAAAACTTGCTGAGGAGCTCACAGGTTCAAGACTTCCAAATGATTCTGAGTCCTCAACACCTCCAACTCCGTTCCTTCACAATAGGTCAAAACCATGCGTGTGTGTGTGTGTGTGTGTGTGTGTGTGTGTGTGTGTGTGTGTGTGTGTATAGTATCCAAGTGGGAGTCATAAGAGTATTAATTCTCTGCTGACCATCCTGGCTCATATCTGAGATTCAAGCACTTGAGAAGCTGAAGCGAGAGGATTGGTGTGAACATGTGGCTAGCCTAGATTACCTAGTGAGTTCCAGACCAACTTCAACTACATCGTAAGTTCTCAAACCTACCCTAACACACCCACATGGGAAAAAAAATTAAAGAAAATTAACCATCTTAAGATAAGAACTTTAGTGGCTTTTAGTGCACTTCCAGTATTGAGAGAGCGTTACCTTCTCCATCCAGTTCCCAAGCATTTCACCACCCCTTCTTCCCTCATGAAATCCACATTGGTTGAAGAAGGGCTTTGCATTTTTCCCCCTTTCTCCAGCCCTGGTAGCCACCTCTGGGTTCTCCTGATTTTATTGATGTTTCGTATAAAGGGTTACACAATATCTGACTTTTTTGGGATGTTGAAACATTTTTTTTTTTTTTTGCCACCCAGCATTCTCTCTTCAAGGCTTAGAAGCCATATTTTATGGAAAGTGTCACAACGATAGCTGCAAAGATTAGAAAGACCAGCAGTCGAAATGGTTTATGTTCCATGCAATTACAAAAGCCCGTGCAGAAGCCCTTGCAGCACTCACAGAAGCATCCGCAGCAGCACTCGCAGCTCTTGCTGCAGCACTCGTGGCAGGCCCCGCAGCAAGCTTTGCAGCAGCAGGATTCATCTGCTGGGTGGATATGGCTGCTTCTCTCTACCTGGCCAGTGATGTTTGCTCGTGGTCTCCCAGAATTGGGAACAACATACGCGGGAGTGGGTGGGACGTAGGAGGAGGAAGTGGGTAGGATGAATGAGGAGGAAATGGTTGAGACAAATGCAGAGGACGGGGGCAATGCCTCTGGGATCTTGGATCTGGAGTTCTTGTTTCCCGTACCTGCTGTTCCGCTGCTCTTGACGGGAGAAGGCATTTGAATGACACATCTAGGAGCAGGTGAGCTTACAGGTGCCAACTGTTGGGTTGTCAAGATTGGGACAGTTGATGGGTTCAAGGTGTGGCTAACCTTGGGGTCAGCTTTGGTAGGGTTACTGGCTTTGGCTTCCACTTTTGATGCTTGGGGCTTTCCCACTTTAGAGGAAGGCTGTGAGCAGGAGACGTTGCTGCGTGTGACAGTGACCATAGGCTCCCTAGTTGACCTAGAGGAGGCGGGAGACAATGGGCATGCTGGTGGTTTTGAGGCTAGGCCTGAGCTACTCTGAACACAAAAGCCCTGCAGACAGGCCTCACAGTTGTTGCTGTCATGTGGGCCTTCGAGACCCCTGTCTCCAAGCAAAGGAATCTCAGCCATTTCCTTAAACTCTTCTCCATAGCACTTCCTCAGAATTCTGAAGACCAGATTGCTCAAGATCCTCGAGATGTTGTCCCAGCTGAACTCTGGAGCTGCAAATGGAGGCTCAGGGCACTTGTTACATCTCTGAGCAAAGACCCTCATCTTCACACGTCCCTTGCCGTTCTTCTTATACCAGCGCATGTGGAAGACCACCAGGACACAGCCAGAGGCCCAACTGCGAGAGCAGCTGGGGCAGAGGAACCTGTGGAGAACCAGGCGAGAGCTTCAGCCAAGCTGTGGGCAGGTACCGGAGGGAGAAGGAGCCTCTCACTAGCAGTGAGAGAAATGAACGAGCCCCTCTTCCTCATCTCCACCTGGTCACCAATATTCTCTGTGGCCATTGTTAGATGCTTGCTGTGCAAACAGCAAGTCACCAGCCTTCTGACTCCAAAGAGACCCTGGGCATTTTCTAGGTCCAGTGTGTGCATTGTACATTTCAGAGGCAAGGCACACAATGGGACCTCACCACACCCCAGGACCTGGGGTTCGTGAGCTGGGACTGGAGCTCTGGTATCTGAACCCTAAGCCATTGTTTCTTCAAACATCGATGTGAATGTGTTCAAGGCTATACATGCCACAGCCTTCCAAGTATCCCATGCTGAAGTGAACAAGTGGATATAAGTGGGTGCTAGGTAAGTCACCAGCAGGTCAGGAGAGAACTGCAGCCTCCTGCCTCAGAGACATCCTGCCTGCTTTTGTTCCTCAGGTCCCATGATTTGTAAATCCCCACAGATCACCTTCCAGCTCTCTCTCTCTCTCTCTCTCTCTCTTTTTGTGGTCCCCCCACAACTCCTAATTTTTCTTATATACACCAGAGAATGTTGCGTTGTTTCTCAGGGCTTGCCTCCAACAGGGCGCAGAATGACACATCTCAGCAGAGAGAGCATTTTCTCTAAGACATTTGCACAAACGCCTGCTAGGAACAGTGAAGGAAGAACAGGGGAAGCCTATGCTTCCTAGAACAGGGGTTGTGCAAAGCCAGAAGACTGCAGTGTGGTGGAGACATTTATTGCTCATCAAATAACCCATAAATGCCCTCTTGATTCAGTCAGCTTGGGACCATGGAACCTGTTGATGGGACTTGAGCAGCAGTCAGATCTCCTTTCTCAAGGCCCCAGCCCTCTCTGCCTAGGTAGCCTTGGGAGCTGTGCATTCAGTTAAATGCTGGGATTTGGTTTTTTATTTTTATTTTTTTGTCTATAGCTGTTGATCCTAACTTTGCTTGAGGCAGGAGAATCTGCAGTCTGAGGTGGGACGTTGGAGGAGGCTGGGCAGAACAAGGAAGCTCCTCCTAGGACTTTGTGCATGCTAAGTCAATGTACCACTGAGCTACAACCCCAGGCCCCTCTTTTCCATGCTTTGATCTTAGCCTGCTTTCTTAGGACAAATGTGGAAATGAACCGAGAGGAGGAGATGCTGAGAAGCTAGCTAGCTCCGAGTCCCACGAAGTGTACTGGCCAGGAACCTTCCCTCAGTTCTGCACAAGGACCTGCCTGAGCTGTCCTGAGCTGTCCTGAGCTGTCCTGAGCTGTCCTGAGCTGTCCTGAGCTGTCCTGAGCTGTCCTGAGCTGTCCTGAGCTGTCGGCCACCCACACTGGCCTGGTCTCAGCCCTCTTGCTCCACTGGGTGCCAGGCCAGAGTCCCCGGTTCTCAAATAAACAGACTAAGGCTTTGCTCTGGAGCTTCCCAAGTCAGCTTCTGCTTGGGAAAGGCCAGTCTCCTCACAGTGGGCAGCAGGCATGACAGATCTCAGGGCTCTACCCTCTCAGCCCTCTTACCTCCACCCCTAGGCTTTGGGGCACCTACTTTCTATGGAAAAGAAAGGGTAAAATGTTGGGTGGTGCTGGGCGGTGGTGGCACACGCCTTTAATCCCAACACTAGGGGGGCAGAGACAGGCGGATCTCTGTGAGTTTGATGCCAGAGCTACAACTACAAGAGCTAGTTCCAGGACAGGCTCCAAAGCTACATAGAAACTCTGTCTCGACGAACAAACAAACAAACACACACAAACAAACAAACAGACTGTTGGGTGGCCCTGGAAAGTCCTATTTGAGAAAGAATATCTTGGCTCATAGTAGAGAGCGACATGATTGCCGCAAGCGCTTTGGGCCATGTACCTGTGATCTGTCCTGAAGAGTCTCCCCAGGATAAACCTGTCTCTTCTCAGGAACTCCAGGAAGGGAATCTTTCAAGGCAGGTAGGAAATGCAGAGCCCCTGGAGTAAATGAGCCTCCACCCTCCCCTTCCCGACTGTCCCACTTCCCAGCCAGAATCCTTAGTATCTAGGTCTGCCACTGTCATGGGGCGGGGTCCCCAGTCTCTAATACAGCTGGAATTGCGTCCTGTGTTCTTCAGCGTGCAAGCCTGGACGGAGGAGAATAGTGATGAGTAAGAAACAAAGAAGAATTGTGCAGACCGTCGCGCTTCGCTCACCTGGCAAAGGTCTTTTGCTGGTATTGTGTCCATCCAGGATCCAGAACATCAGGAAGAAGGTCCTTGTCTGGTGTGAGGGTCCATTTGTGCCATGGTTTCACCTCTTGAATCAGCTCCTGGAATACTTGTTGCCATACTTCTGTGTCTTCTTCCATCATGGCTGTAGTGTGGTGGCTACGCTGGGGCAGGGGCTCCTGACTGGGGGTAGGGTCTCCTGGATGGGACAGGGTCTCCTGGTCCTGGGTAGGGTCTCCTGGGTTGGGGTAGAGGCTCCTGCGTGGGGACAGGGTTTCCTGGGTATTCCAGAGTCTTCTGGGTGGAGCAGAGTCTCCTGGGTAGGATTTCCTGAACTGGAGCAGGGTGTCCTGGGTTGGGGTAGGGTCTCCCAGATGGGGCAGGGTCTCCTGGTCCTTGGTAGGGTCTCCTGAACTGGGGTAGGGTCTCCTAGATTGAGGTAGGGGCTCCTGTGTGGGGGCAGGGTCTCCTGGGCCTGGGTAGTGTCTCCTGGGTATCCCAGGGTCCTCTGGGTGGGGCAGAGTCTCCTGGGCCCAGACAGACTTGTGGCGGAATGTAAGGTTTTCCACTTCAGAGAGTGAGGGTTCAGACTGGCAATCCCTTTGAAGATTTGGATTGGGACAGTGGTTCAGATCCTCTGTCCCAGGGGCAAAAGTCAGTTGAATCTGTTCCCAAGTTCAGAGGACAGCTGTGGGACACCACAAGAAATCACACAATGAGCTGCCTCTGACACAGAGGCCCTGGAATGGTAGAGGTCACTCTTGCCTTTTCCGGTTCTAACATTTAAACTCCTCATCCATTGGGCTGCTGGATTCTTGCTTGAGGCAAAAGGGGCCTCCTTGGGATTCCCATACCCTGGGAAGTCCTCGTTCATACCTAGCTCCTCAGGGGGATGGTGGCCTGCTGGCCCTGCCTACCAACCACGGCCTGAACAGAGGTCTCAGCCCCTATCCTCCACTTACCGGAAATCAAAGTTGGTTGTTCAGTCAGTGTGTGCCCAGGAGATTAGTCTCTGGGTGGGTGGGAGGCTGCTGGCCCAAGACCAACAGGGATCCTTTGCCTTCCTCCATGAGAAGCTTCCCTGTCACCAGACACTGAAGAAGAGGAAGGAGAGGCAGGCAGAGGTGGCCAGTGCTGGAGCAGGCAACACTGTAGGAATGGCAGACAA
This sequence comes from Microtus ochrogaster, assembly GCF_000317375.1. Lineage (NCBI taxonomy): Eukaryota > Metazoa > Chordata > Mammalia > Rodentia > Cricetidae > Microtus > Microtus ochrogaster. The sequence continues at coordinate 83,334,034 of NC_022012.1, forward strand.
GATTCTAAGTGTCCACTCCAGAGGACTTCATCCAAAGATAGGGTGGGTCTTCCTACCACCCAGTTGGACATAGATGTATTGCCCTGCTGGCTTCCCAAGCTGGAGGCTCCTCAGCCTAGAGGAAAGGAAGGAAACAAGGGGAGGGGCTTCCTGTGACGTTTGGAAACCAAGCTTTCCCCAGTTTTTCTCTGCTCTCTCTGCCCCAAATCACAACAATCTCATGGTCAGACTCAGATCACTATGGACCCTTTCCTTCCTGCCCTCATTTAGTTTCTCAACGCTATTTGCTCAGTTATAAATTAACTCCATTTGGGGAAGTGGTCCAATTTCTTTCTTTCTTGTTTTGTCCCTCCCCCTTTCAACCTCGTACACTGGGCTGTGTCCACCTGTTGTCTGCTTGCTTAGTCCAGCTCCCAGTAAATAGAAGTCCTCTGTTTGTGGTCAACACTGCCATGTTCTTCACACTTTGGGGGATTTTTCATAGGGATTTCACCATGTAAAACAGACCCCAGGGCAGGTGCTGACATGTTCCCGAGAGAAAGAAGACCACGGTGTTTCTAACACAGAAAGTACAAGTGTCAGGGAACTTTGTTCGGGTCCCAGTTACGCAGTGTGGTTGGCCATGGGCTCAATGTTAAGAAGTCGGTAACTGCATACATAATAGAACAGTTTTAGACAGAGACAACACGAGGGCTCCTGTTGATTATGTGACTGAAACATGAGCAAGGGATACAAGAACCTAATGGTAGTCCCCTTAGGAACAGTGGCTTTGTATTCAAGATGACACTTAGGACCGCCATGAGCAGTGAGAACCCACTGTTCTCTCCTTTGCCTGCCTTGCTAGCCTCCTCTCTTGCATTCTATAGGGGAGTTGAGTTGGGGGAGCAAGTCTCTGCCTTGCTCCGGTTTTTGTTCAGAAAGTTGCTAATGCCTCGTTCAGTTAGCCAGCAGAGTTCCCAGACCCTCTGCTGTCTTCTAGTTCTGTTCCCCAAGCCCCCACAGACCAAAGTCCAAAGAGCCCCCCCCCCTCTCGTCAGCCTGTGGTTAGGAACTGGTGTGGACCTTCTCCAAGTGGGTTGGATTTGTGACAGCCTGAACCAGGCATCTACTTGTGAATTGGTGTGGAAATCACGGGCCTGTACAGATGTACTAGAGGACCTGAGGTAAGACCTGCTTTGGAAGATTTAAGGTTTCTGTGGCCACGAGGACACAACACAGCAACAGAAGACAGGCAACAGGCCTAGCTGCTTGTCATTTACAACCTGATCAGGAGAAGGATGCCAGGTGAGCCCACACAGGGTGTCCAGGAACAAGGAAGATCTAAGTTTAGCTATAGGGCACAGTGTATGTGTGGCAGTGGCCTGAGGGCACCTAGGCTTGCATCAGCCTCTCCTGGGGTAATGAGTTCACCCCCAGGGGCAACTACCACAGACCAAAGCAACTCTTGTCACTGGAGTCTAGCTTGGTGAACCAGTGAGTTTATTGGGATTACTTAGGGACATGGGTGAGGGTTTGCTTCTAACTCCTCTTACCTTATATTCCTCTGTCCTCCCCACCATATCACTCCTGTCTCCTCCTTCCTAGAGCTGGAATTAAAGGTATGGGATCCCAAATGCTGGGATCACCTTTGTGTGAACTGTTTCTCTTTTAGACAGGTTCAATCTCATGTAGCTCAGGGTGGTCTTAAAGTAACAGAGATCCCTCTGCTTCTGTCTCCTGAGTCCTGGGATTAAAGCTGTGTGCCACCACTCCCTGGCTTCTAGTGGCTTAGATCTGCACTCTGATCTTCAGGCAAGCTTTATTTGTTAAAACACAAACAAAATATCACTACTGCCACTGAAAAGTCTGACCCCAGCACGGGTGACAAGTCCCCCATAGCTGTATAGCTGGCGCTCCCCCTTTGGTTAACTTTCCATCTCCTACATACTATGACCCCTCCTGAGATAATGTGTAGTTGGGCTGGAATTCTGTATGACTGAGAGAGGATGTAGGAGGGAGAGTCCGGAATCTCAGTCAAGGATCTAAGGACCCTCTCCTAGAATCCCTAGTATGAGAGAGTGCCAGTCACCGTCACTCTGATGAATGACAATGGATGTTACACTTGAAAATCAGAGTTTCTACGACATTAGTCTGCCTAGGCTTCCATGGGTAGGCTCGAGGGTTCTGGAGCAGCAAGGTATACCTCATTTGTGCTTAGCTGTCATGTAGTGGGGCTTGAGGCTGTGGGGGCAGATACACAGTGGTTCACAATATGATGAACGAGGAATGTATAGAGATGACCAGCTGCTGAAGAAGGAAAACTGACCAGACCCTCCACTAGTCGAAGCTGGGTTGAAACACCTTAACCAAAATTGTATTATGAGATGATTTTGACTTAGGTTAAAAGTGCAACAGCAGGTATCTTCACAATGGGGAGGCAGGGGGGGGGGAGCTAGACACAGAATCATAGGAAAAGGCCCTTTAGAGACAGAAGCTGACTAGAGTTAGGTCGTCAGGAGCAAAGGGATGCCTGGACCCTGAGGAGGCAAGAAAATTTCTCCCTAGGGCCTCTGGAGGGGTGGAAGGACTGAAGACAGTTTGATTTTGGACTTCTGACTTCCAGAACCATGAGAATAAATTTTTATTGTCATAAATCATCCAGTCTGTGGTCTAGCTGTGACAGATGACAGGAGCAACAGATACGGGCTCTTACATTCTATTTTATAAGGGCACATTTGTATTTTATATTGTAAAAGGAGGCTGCACACACATCACAGATGGCTCAGCATGGACACCTGCCAAAGATGTGTTTGTTCTAAGTTAACCTTTGGCTTGGGCAGCACTTCAAGAGGAACGCAGCGAGTCTGGGGATGATGTGTAGGGACCGCTGGGAGCTAAGGAGACCAGAGCCTCAGAGCTCAGAGCTAAGGAGACCAGAGCCTCAGAGCTCAGAGCTAAGGAGACCAGAGCCTCAGAGCTCAGAGCTAAGGAGACCAGAGCCTCAGAGCTCAGAGCCAGCTGACCCCTGGCCAGAGGATGAAGACTGTACTGTAGAACTGATTATGCTGCCATTCCCTACCAGGTCTGTCAGTTGGAGATGAGCCTCCAGCAGAACCAACCGCTCGTTCCCACCGCAGTGTTTCTTTAGCGCCCTCTACTGAGAAGGTTTAACAAGCTGTTTGCTGTAGGCTCGCAACCACTTCAGTTCCAGATCTGACCTCTAAGGACACCAGCAATGCATGCGGTGCACAGATATACATTGAGGCAAACACTCATAAAATAGAAAGAAATCCTTAAAAATGACTCTATTAGCATATGTTAATTATACACAATAGTGTATTTCATTATGACACTTTCACAGGTGGGGCGTCATTCCTCACTGTCTTTAGTTGTATATCCTCTGCTGGGCCTGCGAGACTCCAGCAGAAAGCTCCAAATTCACCGTCACACAGATGGCCCTGGGCAGTGTTGGTGAGACACAACACAAAACAAAATAAACGGTCTATAGAGCGAGTTCTAGGATAGCCAAGACTACACAGAGAAACCCTGTCTTGGAAAATCAAATATATATGACAACTTCATGACAGCTGCAGTATCACCAGGCAAAAAGAAATTTCCAGCCCATTATAAACTCATGAGAACACTGTATTACATGTGGCTTACCATTGGTCAAAACAGTGGTATACAATACACAGGCTGAATACACATATTTACAATTTTTTAAAAGATTTATTTATTTATTATGTATACAGTGCTCTGCCTGCATGCCTGCCTGCACACCAGAAGAGGGCACCAGATCTCATTATAGATGGTTGTGAGCCACCATGTGGGTGTTGAGAATTGAACTCAGGTCCTCTGGAAGAGCAACCGATGCTCTTAACTGCTGATCCATCTCTCCAGCCCCTACTTATCTATGATTAAAATGATTATTTTATTTATTTACTATTATTGTGTGTGTGATGACTCAGGGGACAATCCTCAGGAGTTGGTTCTTTCCTTCAACCTGAGACCTGGGAATATAACTCAGGTCATCAGATTTGGCGGCAAGTGCCTTTAATTGAGCAGACTTGCTGCTATTTTATAGCTATAATTTAGGACATATATACATATGTATATGTGTGTACATGTATACATACATACATGTACACACATAGTTTGTTGTTAGGTCCTAGAAATAACAGCGTCCCAGGAGCAACAAGCACACAGTGTTGCCTCTTTGTTTCTAAAAACGATTTCCTTAAAAAAGGAGTCAAGATGCCTTGGAAAAATTGTTGATTCCAGGGCTGGGCGGGGGTGGGAGGAGCCTGGGGTACTGGGAAGTTTCTGGAACAAAAGAAGATCTGGGTGTAGCATGTACATATTTAATCCCAGCTCCCAGGAAGCAGAGACAAGAAGTTGGCTGCAAGTTTGAGGCCAGCCTGGGCTACATAATGAAACCCTGCCTTCAACAACAAGCTAGAAAGAAAAGGGCTCAAGAAACAAAAGTGTAGGGCTGGAGAGATGGCTCAGAGGTTAAGAGCACTGGCTGCTCTTCCAAAGGTTCTGAGTTCAATTCCCAGCAACCACATGGTGGCTCACAACCATCTGTAGTGAGATCTGGCACCCTCCTCTGGCGTGCGGGCATGCATGGAGCCAGAATGTTGTATACATGATAAATAAATAAAATCTTAAAAAAGTCTAATTTAAAAAAAAAAAGAAACAAAAGTGTACCAGCACAGAGGGGCAGAGCCCGGCTTGACAGAGCTGCACTGAGTGACACTGGGATGATCTGGGCCATGAAATAGCCGCAAGGTGTTTGTGCTGCCTGGTCTAAGTCAGCTTGACACAAGCTAGAGTTATTCGAAAGGAGGAAACCTCAATGAGAAAATGCCTCCTAAGATCTAGCTGGAGGGCATTTTCTTCATTAGTGACCAATGGGGGAGCCCAGCCCTTTGTGGGAGGTGCCATCCCTGGGTAGGTGTCCTGGGTTCTAGAAGAAAGCAGGTTGAGCAAGCCAGTAAGCAGCACTCCTCTGTGGCCTCTGCATCAGCTCCGGCCTGCAAGTTCCTGCCCTGCTTGAGTTTCTGTCCTGACTTCCTTTAATGATGAACAGTGATGTGAAAATGTAAGCCAAATAAATCCTTTCCTCCCTGTGGCTTGAAAGAAAAAGGCCCTCAAAGGAAGTGGCGCTATTAGGAGGTGTGGCCTTGTTGGAGGAAGTGTGTCACTGTGGGATCAGGCTTTGAGGTCTCAAAAATGCTCAAGTCACACTCAGTGTCTCTGTTTACCTTTGGATTAAGATGTCAAATTCTCCAGCACCGTGTCTGCCTGCATGCCGCCATGCTCCTTGCCACGATGATAACGGACTGAACCTCTGAAACCGTAAACTGCCACCTCAGTCAAATGTTTTCCTTTATAAGAGTTGCTGTGGTCATGATGCTTTTCATAGCAGCAGACACCCTAAGATGCTCCCGACTTGCTTTTTGGTCATAGTGATTTGTTGTAGTTATTGGATTATAATCTAGAGTATAATAAATACATCAACCCATACAGATACAAAAGAATGAATAAGGAATAGAGAACGGAGCTGGGAACTGACTGCTCAAACATAAAGACTTAGGCTCAGCTCCCCAGAATTGGGGGACTGGAGAGATCACTCAGAGGCTAGAGGCTGCACTCCCAGAGAAACCGGAGTTCAGTTCCCAGCACCTATGTGTCAGCTTACAGCTGTCTGTAACTCCAGTTCCAGAGGATCTGACACCCTCTTCTGGCTTCTCTGGGTGCCAGGCACTAGACACTGGGTGCACAGACTTGCATTCAGGCAAAACACATAAAGATAAATGAGTAAATAAGATAAAACAAAATAAAAAAGCCAAGTGTAGCAGGGTCCATCTGTAACCCAGATGGGCAGATCCCTGAAACTCATTGGCCAGTCAGTTTAGCCAAATGGATGAGCTCCGGGTTCTGCAAGTGACCCTGTTTCAAAAAATAAGATGGAGAGAGATCAAGGAAGACAGAGATAAAGGGAGTCAACTTCCAGCCTCCACATCCATGTGCGCATATCTGAACACATGCATGCACACCCATTAGCAGGAATATATTTCACACACACAAGACAAAGAAACAAATAGCATATCTGATAGCCCTTCTAGGAGGTAAAGCTTGGTTTAGCTCCTACCTCTCTTTCTGTGTGAGCTAGACTTACTTCATAGTGACTTCCAGGACAGTCAGGGCTGTGCAGAGAGACCCTGTCTCAAAACAAACAAACAAACAAACAAACAAAAAATAGCGTACAGAGCAGAAAAAAGTAAACAGTAGTTTTACAGTGGCGAAGGGTACATCTCCTATCCAGGAAGCACACACTCTCTGATAGGATGTGAAGTGGGAGGGACTTCACTCTGTAGCAATTTTACCCCAAATCTACCATCTCTGTCTAGTCAGCAGATAAACAGAGGACACACCTGGCACGGATCTGGAGCATCCCCAAAGATGGTCAAGGTCATGAACCATAATAAACAACACAGGAGAACACTGGAATGCAGTGTGACTTCCTGGATGCCATCCTAGAACAGAAAAGGGATTTCAATGGAAAAATTGGTGGTCTCAAAAGAAAGCCTGGAGTTCAGTTAGTAGTTATAGAACAATGTCAGCTTACTATTTTTATTAGATTTATTTATTTTATGTGGATGAGTGTTTTACTTGCATGTATGTCTGTGTGCCACCCGTGTGCCTGGTGCCTCCTGGGCATCCAATCTCCTAGAACTGGAGTTACAGATGACTATGAGAGCCGTGTGGGTCCACTGCGGAAACAAGGGTTCTTAATCACTGTGCCACCTCTCCAGACACCAGCCTGTTTTAATCAATAGACCTTGGGGCAATGGTAATTCTGGGACATTCTGGATGAGGGAATGTTTGGGGGACTCCCTGAGAGCAATGGGAAGACCTGGAGATCCTGAATGAGGGATGTATGGGGGGGTCTCCTGACTCACTTTGCGAAGTTTCTGTGAAGCTTGCGGAAACAAAACGTTTGTTTTAACCATGAGTGTTTGTGGCTGGGCATGGTGGTGCACACTGTTAATTCCAGACCTCAGGAGACACAAGAGGAAGATCTCTGTGAGTTTGAGGGCAACCAGAGCTACACGATGAGACTTTGTCTCAAACAAACAAACAAACAAACAAACAAACAAAAAGACAAAAACAAAACCGGGTGTCTGAGGGCTGAGATTGGGTTTCCTGAACATTAGTTTCTGTAAATTGGAAGATATAGTCTCTGCCGGGCCTGACTAGGCCGTAATGAAGAAGTCAACAGGTACAGATGCACACCTGTTGCCTGTCAGTGGGAAGAACAGGGACCTAGAAGTATCAAGCACCAACCTCTAGAGGGCGCCTCAGTTCTGCCCACAGGACTGAGCTGGACTCCCTCGTTCCCCCTGGTAGACTTGTTGGCCGTTGGCTTAGGAGTTACCCACATCACTATGTCCTCTCAGGATCTTTCAGCTCAGATACTTGATTCTAGGTCTGGCAGGGTGAGTCTTCAGTGGGTCCCGGTGCAAAAGCTCGCTGTGAGAAGCCAACCCCGGGCACGCCTTTCCTTCCAAAGCTGGTCCCAAATTCCTCTTCTCACTTTTCTGGTTTCTCTTCTTAAGATGGCCACCGGCCTTAGAAGAGTCTAAGGCATGTTGTCTGGGACGCTGGCTCTTGTAGGTTCCTCCTGTGTTCTTTCCAGGGGCGTGCACGGGGTTAGGCGACTCTGAACTCCTTTCTGAGGTTTATTCTGTGCCCTTGGTTCTCCTTCTGGGAGAAGTGAGTGTGTGGTGTAGGCCTAGGAAGCTCCTCACACAGTGGGCCACAGCACAGGCCCTGATCACCCCAGCAGCCAGGCCAGGCCGCAGTGGTGGACCCGGCTAGGCCTTCATGTCTATAACCCTCAGATGGTCTCTATAGTCAGTGTGCCAGCTGTCAGCATTACCTGAGTGAAGCCCGAACCCCAGGCTCTACAACATGACATTATGCGAAGCATGATTAATAAAAACTCAGGGATAGAAACTGGGGTTCAACCTGAAGGTCAGAAAAGCAAAACAGTCATTACCTCGACCTCAGTCCAAAATGGCACCTCTGCCTCCAGGAATCTCAGAATAAGACTGTGTCTGAGAGCTGTTTCCTCCCGTTTTATAATCCTCTCTAGTTCTGGGATTAAATGCACACACTACAGGGATTAAAAGTATGCACTGCCTGGTTTCTATGGCAACTAGTATGGCTACTGGGATTAAAGGTGTGCATTACCACCACCTGGCTATAAGGCTGACCAGTGTGGCTGTTTTACTCCCCCGATCTCCAGGCAAGCTTTATTTATTAAAATACAATTGAAATGCCACTAGAATTATGGGTGTGACTAAGGACACCTGTGGCCAGAGCCAGCCAATTTGAATGGGCTCTGTGAAGAGTGAGGGCCTTGACAAGGAAAGAGTTTGGTTTGAGGCTTCTAGGGCTGAGACACATACTCTCTCTAGCTGTGTGGAGACCTGTCATTTCCCTACGGGCCATGGTATGCCCTCTGCCTGCCCCTCTCTCCCTAGCCCTAACCTTACCACCCATGTGACTGGCATGATACTACCAGCTGTGACAATGGTGGCTTTACACTCCTGTCATGGAGCTTGCTCATTTTCACTGGTCCTCCTGAGCCCTCAGGAGAGCCTCCCACCCCAGTCCCCTTCCTTGGGAACTTCTGCACATTCTTGGTCCCCAGCAAGGTACCATGATGAGGTCCCCAGTAAGCTGTGTCTCACAGCTGTCACAGGCTCATAGTCAGCTGGAGCCACAGCATAGTAGACTGGAGGAGGACAAGGCTTTAGGTCCAGCCAACAGGTTTGTGCGCGCAGGCCTATGAGTGCAGGTCCGTGGAGGTAGTTAGATGTCAACCTTGGGGATCGCTCCTTAGGAACCTTGGTTCTTGCTTGCCGCATGCCTGGCTTTTAATGTAAGTTTGAAGAGATTCAACATAGGTCCTCATGCTTTCATGGCATGCTTGCTTCCTGACTGAGCCGGCTCACCAGCTCCCAACCAGCCGCTCTTATTTCCGGTCAACTGCCCCAGGGCCTTTGAGCCAGACTGTACCCCTGAGATCTTGGCTACTAATGTTCCTGATTCTCCAGAACTCCAGCTTGAACTCTAGACTGGGACCTGATTGTTCCAGAATCCAATCAACTTTCTTTCTGGGAAGAAGAAAGACTCATTTCCCCTGTCAAAATGCAGGGACTGGCTATGCTACTGAGCGGCTGGGTCCAGAGACAAGGAATTGCCAGGCAGGGGATTCATTCAGAGGACAGGCTTCGACATCTGTGACCCTTTGGCAGCCCCAGAGGGTGTTGGGAGAGTGGAACTCTGTGCTCCAAGGCAATGGTGGGGAGGATGGTATGCGGGGAGACCAACTGGGTGGCCTCGGTTCTCAGCAGGCACCAGGAATGTTCAACGTACTTTCCTTCCTTTCTGTAATCCTTCCTGGGAGGCCTTGGATGTTCCTGTTTCATCAGGTGAAGCCAATTGTGACCAACAGCTGCTTTGGTGTAGGCTGGGGCCCCCAGATCCTAGGATGGGAGGAGGGTGGGACATTCTGGGATCTTCCTGGCACTGCCTACCGGGCAGAGACATACTGGTTTCCAGGGTGGGGTTTGGAGATAGGAGAGTATAGTCTGAGTATTCAAAAGGGCATTCAGGTGCAGAGGGTGCTCCCCAAACATCCTTCTTCCTTCTTTGCTTCCTTCTCCCTCTTTCCAGCTCCAGTTCAGCTTTCTAGTCCACGGTGACTTGGCTGGCCACAAGCATGGATTACCCAGCCCTTGGGCCCCTCCTGCCATTCCTTCCCTCTTTAGCCATTGGCAAGCTTGGCATTTCAAAGAAAGTCTTGTAGGTTCCAGAGGTCAAGAGGCTCAAGGAGAGGACAGTTCACAATGCTGTGGCTTTTACAAGCGCATTTCCAATCCACATGTAATATACATTTAAAATCACACACAGTGAATATTCCTATAGAAATGAATTACACAAAGTGAATAATAGCCCTGTAATAATACCCCAAGACAAGAAAAACAGACCTGAACAAAACAAAACATTACCAGCCCACAGCTTGACTCCTCCCCAGCCCTGTCAATCATTTTCCCGCTCCTTCTTCCCAGGGAGGTGGTGTTAAATGAGCCAGAGGCTGCAGAGCTTGTTTCCCTCTGACCTTCCCTTGCTTGCATTCCTGTGGTTTTGAGGCTGCCCTAGTCAACTGTGAATGTCTGGTGGGGAATGATGGTGTGCAGTTGTTTATCTGTTCCTAGTTCAGGGGCCACCTGTGTCGGTTGCTGGCAATCAGCCAAAGTGGGGCGTTTTCACACCACAGGAGCTACCAAAACCGATAGAAATTGATTATTTATTTATTTATTTTGAGACAAGGTTTCTCTGTGTAGTGTTGGCTGTCCTGGAACTACTAGCCTGGGCTGGCCCCCAACTCACAGAGACCCGCCTGCCTCTGCCTCCTAGGTGCTGGGATTAAAGGTGTGTACCACCACTCAGCTAGTTTACTTATTCATTATGGTCTTGCTGTGTAGAGCAGGCTAGCCTGGAACTCACATTTCTGTGTGCTTCTGCCTCCCAAGTGCTGGGATTAAAGTTGTATGCCATTGTGCGTAGCTGTTGTTTTTTTGAGACAGTATCTCACAAAGTAGCCCAGGCTATCCTAGGATTTGTGGTTCCTCTGCTGCCCCAAGCAAACACCTCCATACTCAGATAAAGCAATACTAGTAAAATAGTCACATCAAATTAAATTATAGATGGCTTATTAAAAATCTACCAGAACACACCTTGAATCATAGCACTTGGGAGGCAGAGGCAGGTGGATCTCTGTGATTCAAGGCTAGCCAGGTCTTCAGAGCAAGTTTCAGGACAGCCAAAACCCTGTCTCGAAGCCCCCGCCCCCAAAAAAGAAGAAAAGAAAAAAAAAAGAAAAAGAATGTGTTGAAGAGATAGTTCAGTGGTTAAGAGCACTGGCTGCTCTTCCAGAGGATCCAGATTCAATTCCCAGTACCTAAACAGCACCTCATTCCAGGAGATCTAACACCTTCATACAGATATGTATGCAGGTAAATCAGTGCACAGAAGAAGAAGAAGAAGAAGAAGAAGAAGAAGAAGAAGAAGAAGAAGAAGAAGAAGAAGCATCTGCCAGCCCATCACTGCTCATAGCAGCCCCTTCCCCTTCCCTGCATCTCCTGTGAGGTCTTCATGCCCATAGGCTGTCTTTGGTTTATTTATGGACCAGAACAGGTGGTCTTTCTGCTGCAACATCATTCCTTTCTTCATTGGGTTTCTTGGTATCTGTAGCCTTCCCCCCCGAAGCCTTCTCCCTCCTCGTGACATCACAGCGGCCTTTCTTTCTAACTCTCCAGAGGCTTCTTGCTTCCATCTCCCTCATGTGTAGCCCCTCATCTGATTTGGTTGCCACCTTCACATTCTCCAGCTAGGGTTTCCTGCCTGGCATATGGTGTCCTGTGTATTGACTTTGTGTGTGGACTCAACTTCAGCAGGATTCCCAGGTAGATCAACAGATTCTTATCCTGGACTCCATTGAGGTAAGGAGCTTGGGGGGCTCTTTGCATCTCTGGGCTTTTCAAAGTTCTGCTAAGGCCTGAATCCATTATCTTATGCCTGGGAAGGGTATAGTTACTCTTGAGGGAAGCAGCCTTGGGATATGCCCTGCTGGGGCAAATTTCTTTCTTTCTTTCTTTCTTTCTTTCTTTCTTTCTTTCTTTCTTTCTTTCTTCTTTTCTGGGTCAAATTTCAAATGCTCAGCTCATTTACACAAATCCAAGAATTACCACTGATGTTTTGGGAGGCCTTGGTGATGCCATTGTCTTTATTACAAATGGCATGGGGCCTCCGTGCTGGACATGATGGTAGCAGGGTCTCATTTTGTCCTTGATAGCAATGAGAGGTAGAACCCTTTTTGTAAAAAAAAAGATTTATCTACATATTATGTATACAGTGTTCTGTCTGCATGCCTGCCTGCATGGTAGCAGATTTTATTATAAATGGTTATGAGCCACCATGTAGTTGCTGGGAATTGAACTCAGGACCTCTGAAAGAACAGCCAATGCACTTAACCTCTGAGCCATTTCTCCAGCCCTGGCAGAGCTCTTCTTGATGTCATCTTAAGCAGAAGCACAACCTCCTGGTTTTCTTGCAACCTTCATCTTTAAACACCAAAGGTGGTCCAGAAACTTTCTCAGGACAATGACCTGTAGATATGACCTCAAAGCTGGTGAGTCCGTGGCACTAATGTTGCTTTAGGTTTATATTCACTCTGTGGTGCCAAGGACTGTAAGTTTTATTTAGTGAAAACTTACAGCCTCCCAGACATCTATTTCCAAAGGTACCCTGGCCAGAAGGGTGGGTCCCATCACCTCAGACTTTGGGGATTTGAGTCACAGCTCTGCCAGCCCCCCAAGACTCAGCCCTTGTCTGATGACCTGCTAGTTCACTGATGACATATGGCCGTCAGTTTTATTGTTGTTTGTTTTTGAGATGGGTTTTCATATATCTTAGGCTGGCCTCAAAAATCACTGTGTATCCAAGGATAATCCTGAATTTATGATCCTCCTACCTCTACCTCTTGAGTGCTGAGATTACAGACATGCACACAGACACAGTTTATCTAGTACTGGAGATCAAATCCTGGGCTTCGCTCATAATAGGCAAAAACTACCAATGGGCCACAGCTCCAGCCCAGTGGTGGACAAGCACTTTACTCAGTGGGCTATCTATCCAGGCTGCCACTGGTGAAGTTTTCAAACAGCTCAGCTGTAATTTGTATCCTGTCTCACAACCAGCAGTTGGGAAAGAGGCTGACAAGCATCAGCAAAACATCCCATGAGCATGCTCCATGCAGAGATGCAGCCCTGGCAGGTTAGTAGGGTGCAAGAAGAGAGGAGAGGTCGTAAGGTGCCCTTAGCCTTCTCCAGGAGGGTGCTGAACTAAGTTGGCCCTGAAGGCTGGTGTGGGGAGGGGAACATCAGATACTACGGCAGGGACAGCTGTGAACACTGTCAGGACAGGTATGACTGGATGGTGAAGCCTACCAACAAAAGCTGGGCACTGCCCCTGGCAGATGGGTCTCACTGCGCAGGCCCCTCAGCGCCCTGCCTCAGCCTGACACGGGGTCTGAAGAATTAGTAAGCTTGGCAAGACTGCAAATGACTGACTGGCCTCCAGAGTGTTGGGCTGTGTGCCAAAAGACTCATTTCCAGTTCTGATAATGTGGGCTCACAGATAAGTCTACACGTGAGAACATCCTTTTACTAGAGTTGTTAGGACCAGAGGCTGGGCCCTGGCAGCCCTAAGGAGCGCTATCACTCTTCCGCAATAGGCCAAGGAAACTGACAATAGTGAGAAGCAGAAAAGGAAGATTTATTTACTGCGGCCCCATCAGAACAAGGAGCAGAGGCCCAGTGACTCCCTGCTGTGGTTTCGTTTCTGTTCTTGGGATAAAATACCGCAGTGAAGAGCAGTGTAAGGGTTGGCTTCATCTTACAATTCCAGGTCTCAGCCCGTTGTGGCAAGTCAAGATACCAGTCCACGGCCAAGAGCAGGAAGAAATGGAAACACACATGCTTATTTGTTTACTGATTTCTGTACTCTTACTCTGTTTGGGACCCCCTGTCTAGGGAATAATGTCACCCATAGTGGGTTGGGTATCCTTATATCAGCTATCTTAATTAAGACAAGTCCCCATTCACAGACATGCACACAAGCCTATCCAACATAGGGATTGTAGACAGTTCTTCACTGAGACTCTTCCCAGGGATTCTAGATCGTGTCAAATCGATAGTTAAAGCTAAAACCACATGCCTCAAATCCATCTTCAGGTTCCTGTTATGAAGTTCGGGTTCAAATAGAAGGCAGCATACATGGCTAAGCGGTCCTGGCTGAGATGTCTCTCTTCCGATCTCTCATGCAAGATGATCTGAAAAGCTTCCAGAATTATCTGAAATCTCTTACTGAGAGGCAAGTCTCTCTCTGGGTGGCACCAGGTTTCAGCCTGTCTTCTTCCAGTATGGGATCATTGGGGAAATTCCACATCTGGGACTTCATTGTTCCAGTGGTTTGATAGCCAAAGGTTTTTATTCTTGCCATAGCAGGAACAGCCTGGCTTCTGTTCCATGTCCTCTATAAATCATAACAGTGCCCTAGGCAAGGCAGGGGCATATTTGAGCTCTAACCCTCTCTTCATTTCTGGCATGGACAAATCCATTTTCTCACCTATATCTGCGTCTGGGCTTTTTGGTAGAGCAGCAACTAGAGCTCTGCTTCATGCTTCATTGTTTATGGCTAGCTTTTTGTTCCATTAACAAAATGCAGACTGACCTGCAGAGCAAAGATTAAAAGCTAACTGAAACCTGCGCACATATCCTTCTAAGGTTTATAAATGTGTCCATTGTCCTTGGAGCCAGCACATCGGTTTCTTCCATACCCTCTCATACAAACACCCGTTCACCAGCTTGCGCTGTGAAATCCCCAGGGGCAAGCTCATCACCAGATGTAGCCCACAAAGAGAAAAACCTCAGCCCAGCTCTAAGTCCACATGCAAGGACCATGCACGAAAGAGGAGGTGAGCCACAGGGTGGTTGAGCTTACGGCTTAATTGGGAAGTTGGCCACACGTGCTGTTCCCACAGGCATGGTGTGTGGTATCAGAAAGGTGAGAGTTGATGTGAGAATCATCTATGGACATGATACAGGCTGTGACCTCCCATATTACATAAACAGGCATCTGTATTTGGAGAAAGAGGACCCCGTGGTTGAAAAGAATTCAGCTAAAGTTCTGGATTTCTGCACTTGGCTTCTTTCTCGGTGTATGTGTATGTCAGATACATGTATGGTCACAGAACAACCTCAAATGTCACGGCTCAGGCACTGTCTGCCTTGGTCTTTGAGGCAGGATCTCTCACTGGAACCTAGGGTTAATTCTGCCAGGTCCCTAAGGATCCTCTTGTCTCTGCCTCCCCAAGACTGGAATTACAGTGTGCCACCATGCCTGGTGCTGGGGATCAAACTAGGGTCCCTATGCCCACAGGGCAGCGCTTTACTGACAGAGGGGTGTCAAGGTCTGTTGTAGGAGGGCTGTTTGTTCCCAGCTGCTCAGACCCAAAATAGCCACACAGAAACTATATTAGTGCAATACTGTTTGGCCAATAGCTTAAGCATATTTCTGGCTAACTCTTATATCCTAAACTAACCCACTTCCATTAATCTGTGTATTGCCATGAGGCTGTGGCTTATTGGATAAAGGTGTAAAGTTCTAGCACCTGTCTCTGGTGGGGCTCCACGGTTTCTCCTGACTCTGCCTCCTTTCTCCCAGCATTCAGTTTAGTTTTCCCCACCTAGCTCTGTTCTGCCCTGCTCTGCTATAGGCTCAAAGCAGTTTCTTTATTAGCCAATGGTATTCACAGCATACAGAGGGGAATCCCACATCAGAGGTCTGGAATGGAACATCTGGTAGGCTTCTTCTCCAAGCCACCTTATTGTGTCTAGTTGTCTTCATTTTAGTCAGTGCAACTCCACCCTTCCAGTTTCTCAGGCCAAGCCCTGGGTGTTGTCTTTGTCTCCTCTCCTTCATAGCCCACATTTCCTGCTAGGCCTCTGGTAAGCAAAGCCTATGGTCTTCTTTCTTTAAAACATACTAGCATTGATCTTGTCCCATTACCTCTCCACTGCCATGCCCTAATTTAAAACACGTCATCTTTTCCCTAGGTTGTCACCTAAGTTTCCACAGTTGTCTCTCTGTCCCCTCCAACCCTGCAACAGCTCTCGTCTTCCTCAGAGAAAAAACAGAAGTTATCCCACTTACACACAGGGACCCATGGGTTCTGACACCTATAACCTTCCTTTTAGTCCATTGATTCCAGCCAATTCCCTGTTGTGAAGCTGCTGGAAGATGCTTGGTGGGGCAAGGTGGGAGGTTTCCTCCTTGGTGCAGGTCAGACTACTGCAGGTGGGAGGCAGGAGCCCCCTCCTTGCCTGACTTAGAGGTGTCATCCCTTATGCCTCTTCTGCTGCTGTGGTGAGCGTATGTTCTCATGACCTGAGGCAGAAAGTGTATTCCCATCTGTTGCCCTTGAGAAGAGACTGAGTCTGACTCATGATGGTGGCTCCAATGCCTGCCAGAGAACTGCCTTCTCTATTCACGTAGTATATGTGCATGTTCATGTGTGTGCAGGTGCATGTATGTACATATGCATGGTCAGCCTCAGGTGCTATTCCCCAGGCACTGTCCACTTTATTTTTGGAGATAGTGTCTTTATCTTTCAGTGGTCTGGAGCTTGCCAAGTAGTCTAGGCTGGCCCACCAGTGAGTCCACCTGCCCCCATCCTCAGGACTTGATTACACACATGCCACCATGGCCAGACCTTTTTCTTTCCACATGGGTCTGGAGACTGACCATGCTTACAGCTTTACTGACTGAGCCATTTCCTTAGACTAGGATCTTTTAAATTAAAGACTCTCTACCCCCTCCCATACCCCCTCAGTGCAAGTAAGTAAGGAAGCCAAGAGGCAGCAGTACTGGCCAGATTGCCTCTTTGGTCTTAGAGATGCCACTTGCAAAATGGCGTTAGAGGAAATATTCATCTCTGAAGACTCTTGGATTTTCTTGGTTAAAATATTTCACAGGAATAACCTCAAGCCAGAATATTTCCAAACATCCTGGAAATTGCTCACTTTCCTGACTCTTTCCTCTGTGTCCAAATAGACACCAGGTTCTGCTTCACCTACCACGACCCAGACTTTACTTCCTCATTCTACAGGCCCTCTTCTTCCCTTGGTTTCCATGTGGCTTCCGGTGCTTCTTCAACAAGGTGCACCTTCCATGATGAACCAGGCCGACATGGCATTTCCCACAATTCCCTCCTGAGTCCTCTTACAGGGCTAAGTGCTTCACCTGACTCTAGCTACCATGATAGTGACCTTCAGCTGCAGGGGAAGTGGCTGGGTAGCAGCATGGTTCTGGAAGAGTAGTCTGGAGGATGCTGGTAGGGAGAGACACTATGGAACAGAGGCTTGACTGAGGCTTGGGAGGCAGTTGGCTGGGTTACAAGAGATAGACAGCGCCAAGGGGAGCACTGAGGTTGTGGGAGTGGCCAAGGGAAGAGGGTGGGGTGAAGAGAGAAGAGCAGAAAGAGTGGGATGGTTGAGGAGGGAGATGAGGACGGAGTAGCGAGAGCAAGAGCGAGAGATTATAAAAGTGAGAGGAAGAGAGAGCCACAGTTACAGACACCAAGACAGAGTCGGAGATAGGGTGGGGACAGGCACCCAGGATCACAGATGCCTGGAGCACACAATGCTTGCGTCAGCTTCAAGAGGGTTTCTGTGGAAAAGTGGTCCCCCTTCTAAGCCCTGTAGCGTGGACTTGACTTGGTCCATAGCAACTGCTCTTAGGAACATGACCCATCTGGAGCCCATGAGAAGTGGACCTCTCAGATCCTTGGGCCTCTACACGGTCTGGTTCACAGCAGAGCTCAGAAATGTCTAGAAACAATTGCAATGGTAATGAGTATTTGCTGAGGTTTCCAAATATTGTTTGACCTTACTCTGAACACCCTACCGTCACTCATTCTCCACTCATTCATAAACACTCACCAAGAGTCCAGGCTGTTATCTTGGACATAGTCTAGGAAGCCTATCCTTTTGGGGTACTTGGAATTTTCCTTCAGATACAACAGTCTGAATCTTGTAGCTCTCAGATAACACACCAGTGACAGGTGGATTTAAAAGTCATGCTGAAGGGTACCAAGACATTGGGGAGAAGAAAGACTTGAGAATCATGTAACTAGATGTTTCTAGTAACCTGCATGTCTGTTCTTGGACCTGCAGGGATTCCCATGGAGGACAGCAGAGAGGACTGAGGGCTTCAAATCCCCTGGAACAGCTTTTACATGCCATGGTCAGCTGATGCATGTGGACACTGGGGATGGAGCTCTGACTCTGAGGAAACAGTCCAGAGAATGTGCGTTGCATTGTGGAAGCCTCCTAAGGATGGCTGCTGTCACCAAAGCAAAGTCTAAATGGAGCCCCGAGGCACCAGACAGTTTAATGAAAGCTGGAGATCAGATGATCTCTCATATATATAATATAATATAACATAATATAATATAATATATAAATATAT
>NC_022012.1:83352283-83358588 GCF_000317375.1 Microtus ochrogaster
GAGGCACCAGACAGTTTAATGAAAGCTGGAGATCAGATGATCTCTCATATATATAATATAATATAACATAATATAATATAATATATAAATATATCTGAGACAGGGTTTCTCTGTGAAGCCCTGGCTGTCCTGGAACTCACTCTGTAGACCAAGCTGGCCTCAAACTCACAGAGATCCATATGCCTCTGCCTCCGTAGTCCTGGGATTAAAGGTGTGCACCTCTACCACCAGGCAAGGAAAGTAGTTTTAATATTCCTATTTTCATGTAAGAAAGCTAACAAAAGTGCAGAATGATTTGCCTAGGTCTAGAAAATGGGTAAGAGGTAGAGATAGTCTGAGTTTTAACTATTCCTGTGTTTGTACATTCTTAAACATATGTATATGTGCATGTGTATACAATTGCATATATATATATATATATGCATATACAGACAAGAAAATAGAGGTAATAAATTTGAGAGACAGAGCAAGGGAGGTAGATGGGAAGGGTTGGAGAGAGGAAATGAAGGGAGGAAATATTATAATTTATATATTTGAATGTTATATTTTAATTTAAAAAATACACATAATTGACCCAGAACTGGAAGTGGGCTGAGAATCAGTATTTATCTCTGTGACTAGTTGTCTCATGACTCATGACCCTGCCTCATCCTCATGATGGATGGAGACAAAGTACATCAGTTCTTTCTTCCTCCTCCTCCTCCTCCTTTGTTTTTTTGTTTTTAGAAACAAGGTTTCTCTGTAGCTTTGGTGCCTGTACTGGAACTAGCTCTTGTAGACCAGGCTGACTTCAAACTCACAGAAATCCGCCTGCCTCTGCCTCCTGAGTGCTGGGATTAACATCAGTTCTTTCTTAAATCACCTTAGTCAGGTACTTTGTCATAGCCACGAGGAAAGCCACCAAGTTGTCAGGGAGTCCACCTGCATGGGAAGTGCAGTGACAAGGAGCCAAGAGCTCCATTTCTGTGGGGGTATACTTCCGTTGCGTGCAGTGAGGCACAATCATTTTCAACCCAGAGAGGGACAGGAGGCTATTCCTCAAGGGTACACCAGGAGAAGGGAGTAAGGAAGGTTCCTTGTCTTCAGGGATAGACCGCACTGGAGGAGACAAGGAACGGGGAGTCTAGTGAGAAGCTGGGGTAGGAGCCCTGGTCTCATGACCCTGGAGTGGGAAGGAACAAACTGGTGAGTGAGCACCAGGTGGGAGAAAGGGAGGACTGAGTGCTCTTGAGCCCCATGCACACCCATGATAGACAGAGAGAAGGGGTTAGTGAAAACACACAGGATTGGTCTAGAGTCTGAGGTCATGGCACTAGCCCTGTCTAACTAGAGTGAAGAAGAGGCTGGGGGAAAGGAAGGGGCTGGAGAGAGGGAGAAGGAAGACATGGAGAAGAGCAGGAAGGACTGGACAAGTAGAGAGCCTGAGGCCATAGCACCAGCATGGCCTAACTAGAGTGAAGAAAAGACCTTGGGGAGAGGAAGAGGCTGGAGAGGGGAAGAAGGGACGAGAAGAACTGGACAAGCAGAGAGCTCCTTGATTGCTGGGTTTCCTTTACAAACAGGAAAACATTTGACAACACTTATTGGGTCAGAGCCACTGTTTTTCTGATTGCTCCCACCCCCAACACCTTCAGCTTCTCAAATATCTCCAATATATACGCTAGCTGGAGAAGCCAGCTCTCTTTAGAAGAGGGTTAACCAGGTGGCTAACCTCCGAGTCTTTTCCAAGATCGTTTAGAAGTTAGTATTCTGTGGACAAAGACTTTGGTGAAGAATCAGGTTTACTCAGTGGACCAAGAAAAGGAGATATAATCCTGCTGGGCATGGCGGTCCGTGAATCTTAGCACTCGAGAGGCAAAGGCAGGAAGTTTAGAATTTTAGGATCATCTTTATAGTGGGTTTGAGGCCAGCCTGGGCTATATAAGACTCTGTCTAATTTAAAAAAAGAGTAAAGACAGAAAAGACGGTGTCTTTTGTGCCAATCAGCTAAAATTAAGACTGGAGGGAAGCCTGATGTGTCAGGCTCCTCCACAGATCAGCTTTTCTTCAACCCTGTGAAGATGTGGACTTTCTCGTAGTTGTTCCATGGCATCTCAGGATCTCATGAGATCTTGAGCTTGAGAGAGGAGCAGTGAGCTCTCTATTCAGCTCTTTCTCGTTCTTGCCACAAATTAGGGTTATAACTGAAGGATTTTGGAGACTCCTCAGCCTCACAGCTCTCTATTCTCATCAGGTCAACAGCTCACGGTGAGGCCCTGGGTATATAAAGATGGGTCTGTGACGGACTTTCTCTCCTGGAACTAGGAGCTAGGGGATGTGGGCTGGCAGCTGTAAGTAGAGTGATCACACTTGCCGATGCATGAGGACACTGAAAAGGTGGGAGCTAAGGCTAGAGAAAGAGGAGGAGGAGCAGACTTTAGAGGCAGAGACACACAGAAGGAGATGACCAGGTATGAAAGGAAGAAGTAGGTGCTGCCACCACATATACACGTCAGCCTCAGGTTTCAGCTCCACTTACTTCGTGGCATGGGTACTCTTGGTGTTAATTTTTGACTTTTGGGTATGTCCTTGTTCCATTCTTGTTGGGATAAAATACCCTGACAACGTGGAGGAGAAGGGGTTTAGTTGGCTCACAGTCCTGGGTTATAGCCCATCATTGCAGGAAATTCAAGGCAGAAACTTAAAGTATGACATTTGCAGTCAAGAGCTGAGAGAATAAATGCGTGGATTTTTGCTCATTCTATTCTTATACGTCCAGGGTTCCTACTTAGTGCATCGTGCCTCCCATGATGAACTGGGTTCTCCCACATAAAGAAAAGCCTTTTGTAGGCCTTTCCATGGGTAGCCTGATCTAAGCTAAACCCATCACAGGCCTGTCCACAGGCTAACCTGATCTAAGTAAGCCATTGTAGACAGAAGTTTCTGTTCCACCTTGTCCCACAGTCCTGAAGTCATTCAGTCCCAAATAAGCACACAGAGGCTTATAATTATAAACTGTTTGGCCTTTTAGCTCAGACTTATTACTAACTAGCTCTTACAACTTAAATTAAGCTATAAATCTTGTCCATGTTTAGCCATGTGGCTTGATATCTTTTCTCAGTAAGGCATTCTCATCTTGTTTCCTCTGAGTCTGGGTGGTGACGGACTCTGTTTTGTTCCTCTTCCCAGAATTCTCTTAGTCTGGTCACCCTGCTTACACTTCCTACCTAGCTACTGGTCAATCAGCATTTTATTAAATTAATATGAGTAATAAATCATTACAGTGTACAAAAGCATTATCTCACAGCAATGCATCGTAGGCCTGTCCATGGGTTAACTTAATCTAAGTAACCTGTCAGGGACATCCCTTTCTTAGGTGATTGGAGATTGTGTCAAGTTGACAGTTAAAGCCACCACAGGGTACCAGAGGCTTTGGTGAGCAGAGAGGCTGGTCTAGGTCTAGGGTGTCAATTAGGGCAGATTTGGTTCAGACCCAGACATGTAACCTCACCTCTGGTTTTCTAGTCATTTATCCCCCAGCCTTCCTGCCTTCCTGACTCTTTGGTGAGGGAGTAAATGAAGGGATGAGGAACTTTGAAGGAGTAGCACCCTGGGGACTAGTGAGGGGGGCTAACTATCCTCATCCTAGAGAAGCTGGGGTGAGGAACCGGGGTGGCTTTACCTTCACATGGAGGAAAACCTGGGCCCCTTGCTTTTCTGTGCTCACCTTGGGTTTCTCGGTCTACCTGTCTGTGTCTTTGTAGAGTCCAGAAAGAGGCCCAGAGGCCCCCAGCCTCTAAAGACAAAGTTTTCACTCCACTCTTAGCCGTAACAGTCCTAAAGGATGGGCCAAGTATGAGCCTTGGGCTCCAGTACTTCCTGCCCAGGCCTTTCCCTGCTCCAGGAAAATTACTCTGGGCCAGCTGTGGTCACCCTCCAGGCTACCTAGTTGGCGCCTTCCTTCCCCGAAGACTCTCCCCTTGGCCCGGTCCACTGCACATTCATTTGCATAGACATGGTGGTTGTGCTAGCTCCACAATCAGGGTTCAGTTGTCTTCAGAGACACGGGGTACTCCCCTGGAAGGAAGAACTGAGAATTCAGAATAGGGTGGGGTAGGGGGATAATATGGGGAACCTCAGACTTTCCTACTGTCCCTTGGGTTGCTGGGGATTGTGCATCATGTTTTTGGAACGGCCTCAGGGAGGCTGGTCCCTGTGAAGACAGAGCCCAGAGAGGCAGAGGGTCCTGATTATGAGGTGTGGTGAACAAGGAGGAGGAGGAAGAGGAAGAACAGTGCTCAGCCAAGCAGACAGAAGTTCTTTGTTTCTGTGGGCCTTTGAGAATTGGGCAATATTTGGCAACAAGACATGTTGATAAATAAAGTCACTGTTTTCCTGCCTGTGCCCTTCAGCTAAGTTTCCTGCTGATAACGGTAGCACTTCATCTAGCCAGAGCCATGTCCTAGCTCCCCCAGGCCGCTGGCTTTACTCCAGGGGGTCAGCATGGGGACAAAAGCTAAGGGTGTTCTCTGGAAGTTACTCTGTGATGGGATCTCACAGGTCTTGAGGTTGGCAGAGAACCAAAGAACATCCATCCATCATCTCTTTCTCCTCCTTGTCCATCCTTGGCCTTCTCTTCAGGGGATCAGCAAAGGACCCATCCGTATCAAGGCACGGGGTGCCGTAGGGGGGCTGTGGTCTAGATCTGCCCATTGCATTGGCAATGTGATCCGAGAACCGTGTGACTCTAGTCGTCATCTGGACAGCAGGGCTAGTGAGGCTCCTCATGGTGTTCCCATGAGATCCAGAGCAACCGCCAGCATGGGAAGGGGCTGCACAGGGCCTGGACTGCAGAAAAGCTGGGGGCCCTGGGGCCCTGGCTCTATTCTGAGCTGTCTATAATGAGCCCCCATGGAAGGGAAAGGGTGCTGCTGAGGTTCTGGTGAGATCCTGGGGCTGTCAGTTCCGGCTCCATCCCTCACCCTCTGTGTGACCAGGGGTAACTACAGGTTCATTTATTTTTAAAAATGGGAACAGTTGCTGTCAAGACATGGAACCTCTGTTAGAGTCACTTGGGGTTAAAGCACCCCAAACGCTTCAGGAGAATATTATTTTTCTGATAAAAACGGCATAGCACACACCTGCACTAGTATATAGCACCCAGAAGTGGTGCACAAGGGAGTGATACGCTGGCACACTGACTTGTAAGGAGCACAACCCTGCTAATGACCTTTGTGAGTGTTCATAGAGTTTGGGCATCCATTGGGTCTGATCTCCACCTGTGGTTGGTTAACTCATCACCGTGTCTGTACATACTTTAAAAGGGATTCCTACCAAAATGAGCAAGCTCACACCTCTGGCAGGGACATAAACCAAGGCTGGCATTTTCTGTCTGCTAAGTGGTTGTATGGATATCTTGAATAGATACTATGGGATGACCCTTCTCCTATCCGGAGTGAGTTCTGCCCGAACGTCACATCCGCGTCCCCCCCCCCTGCCTGTTAAACACCAGTTAACAGCTGGGCATGGTGGCACATGCTTTTAATATCAGCACTTAGGAGGCAGAGGCAGGTAGACCTCTGTGAGTTCAAGACCATCCTGGTTTACATAGCAAGTACTACTAAGGCTAGACTGATGGGTAAGCAAATGAAGCCCTGTGCAGACTCCAGGGGGCAAGGGTTAGCCAGCGTGTCCCTCCGCTGAGCTCCAAAACCTCCAGGTTGTAGCAGGGAGCTTCTGAGCTACTTTCCTCATTCATTCATTCCTTCACCTGCCTCACTCATTCATTTCTTCACCTGAAGCCAAGGGCATTGAACCAAGCTCCTCACTCATTCATTTCTTCACCTGAAGCCTATGATATGTACAGAGCCAGCTGGCCAGATAACCTGGAAAAATCTCCATGGCTTTTGTTGAGTGAGCCTGCCGAGGAGTGGTAAGAAATATGAGCTGTATGATGAAGCCACGGCACTCACTCAAAGGACTCTGTGTCAACACCAGAGATGCTCACATACCATGTTATAGGTGCACGATTCATAATAACCAGGAAATGAAATTGGCTTAGATCCCACCAATGGGTGAATAAAAACAGAGAAAATGCAGTATAGTCACACAATGGAATTCTATTCAGCTGTAAGGAAAAATAAAATCGTGACGTTTGCAGGAAGTGGATGGAACCAAAATAAATCAGCCTCAGAAAGACAAAAGCCATGTGTTCTCTGGTGCAGAATCCAAGTGTAAATTTATATATGTGGGTATGTTGTGTGTGTGTGTCGTGTGTGTGGGTGTTTATGTGTCTGTTTATCTATTTATGTGTGGTGTGTATGTCT
>NC_022012.1:83359471-83378827 GCF_000317375.1 Microtus ochrogaster
TGTGATAAAACTAGAAAGGGGGCAGAGGAAGATGGAGAGCGGAAGGGAGACAGACAGGCAGGAGAGAAGGAAGAATTATTGGAGGAAGGGAAGGGACTGATGACGGATGCAGGGGGAACGAGGGAGGGCAGCAGGGGGAAGGATGAGTACGAACAGCTGTAATAATTCTCCATCAGATAGTGCCTTATGTAACCACTTCGCCTCAGCATCTGGAGCTCCAGAAAGGGAAGGTTCCAAATCAGATAGACTTTAGTATTCACCATTGTTCTGGAAAGTTCAGTCCTCAAGATTCCAACACTGGGACTGGAGAGAAGGCTCAGTGGCTAAGAGCACTGTCTGCTTTTCCAGAGGACCCAGGTTCTATTCCCAGCACTCACAAGGGGGTCACAGTGGACATAACTCCAGTTTCAGGAGTTCTGACACCTTCTTCTGGTCTCTGTGGGCATTACATGCACACGGTGTACAAAGATACATGTGAATGAAACAGACACATAAAATAAAAATAAAGAGATCTTTTTATTTTTGATTTTTGAGACACGGTTTCTCCATAGCTTTTGGTTCCTGTCCTGGAACTAGCTCTTGTAGTCCAGGCTGGCCTTGAACTCACAGAGATCCGCCTGCCTCTGCCTCCTGAGTGCTGGGATTAAAGGCGTGCGCCACCACCGCCCGGCCAATAAAGAGATCTTTTAAAAAAGCATCTCAACATCATGACTTCGGGTTCACACAACCTCAGTCCTTCATCATTTCTGGTTGTGCCTTTTGACTCAGCAGAAACTGAGGTGCAGCCGTTCTCCTGAGACACATTCTCAGCAGCACCACAGGAGTGCATGAAGCAGACAGATGTGATCTGAAGGACCCCTCTGAGTCAGACCTTCCCTGATACACTGAAACCATTGCCCTATGTGCATTTCCCAGGAGACAGTAAAGAGGGTGCATTTGCAGTTCTAGTTCTTTCTCATGTAGAAGAAGAGGAAATGATTAAAAGAAAGAACAAATGCTTTCTTTCCTTTCCTTTCCTTTCCTTTTCCCTCCTTCCCTCCCTCCGTCCCTCCGTCCCTCCGTCCCTCCGTCCCTCCCTCCCTTCCTTCCTTCCTTCCTTCCTTCCTTCCTTCCTTTCTTTTCTTATTTTTTGGGACAGGGTTTCTTTGTGTAGCCCTGGCTGTCCTGGAACTAGTTCTGTAGACCAGGCTGGCCTCGAACTCACAGAGATCCGCCTGTCTCTGCCTCCCGAGTGCTGGGATTAAAGGTGTATACCACCAACAGCCTAGCCCACAAATGTTTTCTTTACCACAAATAGAGCATCAAAAATGCAGCCTCTAGTTTGTATTTGCTTTTAGAAAAAGAGTTACATTAAGAGGCTTACATTTGCATGGGTATAATTTTATGCGTTTATCCAGGAAGAAAGAAGGTGCTCAACCTAGCCGATCATCAGGCATCACTGATGCTGCAGGAATCCCGCAGGGTCTTCACCATATTTTTTTTTATTAGGTTTCTGTTTGATCTCCCAAGTTAATTTTGCACTTAGATATCAAATAGTCCCAAATTGAACCTTTTATGTCCGAGGAACAGAAGTTTCATAAAAACGTACTCCATTTACCTAATACATAAAAATAGAGAAGAAATTTAATGTTAAAAGAGACATCTTTATATTCACTGAGTAATGTCTCCTGAGAAGTGATGTGTTAAATACAAATTCATTCGCATTAAACATTAACCGATGAAATGCCCCCACAGACCTGCTTGCTGGCCAATCAAGATGGCAAAAACCAACCAGGACCCCTCCCAACCCGCCCTCTTCTAGTTGGCTCTTAGAGATGTGGGTTGTGATATTTCTTAATTCTTTTATAATCATGAAAAGGGAAGGCCAATTCAGGTAGAAAGATGCTCTCTTGCCCCTAGAGTTAGTCAACTGTGTATTTCTTCACCATTTTTGAAATGGTTCATTGCAATTATTGATGAAAGCAACTTTGATATTGCATTATACTGTTTCCAAACAAGAGACCCTGAATCTGTCACTCCAAACCCCAGCTGGGGATTCTAGCACAAACCCAGACTCCACTTTTGAGTCCTGCAAGGAGGAACATGATCTGACCCCATGTTTGTGCCCCATCAAGATTCACACCCAGATATGGCAGGAGGCCCCTTAGGGCTAAATATCCCTGCAGGCTTACCTGCAGTACTGGCTCATTGGGGTATCTTCTGCTCTGAAAAAAAAATGTTTTTTATTACCAGCAATCTAAGCATTGTCCTTGCTCGCCTCTGTAGAAAAACAGATTGCAGTCACAGGTGACCTGGGGCTTCCCTGGGGTTTTACTTCCTCATAGGTGAACTTTTAAGCTAAGTTCATATCTGTACAGATTAGGTTATCATGTTCTCTCTGAGGCCCGGACTGCTTCTCTGTTCGTATGGGCACCACACTTGGGGTGACACCCCACAAATGATACACGAATTGCTTCAGCGGGTGCATGGCATGCAGTTGTGCCTGAAGACCCTTCATTCTGAGCCCCTGTGCATCATGGGAGCATATTTACAAGATGTGTTCTCAGGAGCAGTAGCCTAGCTTTTGAATTTACAAATGGCATCTTCGTGGGTGCTGGAGAAATGGCTCGGTGGTTAAGGGTGCACACTTCTGCTGCAGAGGACCAGACTTCAGTTCCCAGCACTGTGTCATGAGGCTCACATCTGCCTGTAACTCCAGTTCCAGCTCCAGTGGTATCTGAACCCCTGGCCTCCATGGTATGTGCATTCATGTGCACATACCACACCAGCACCCCTCAACACACATGCACACAAACACACATACAATTTAAAATAAATATATCTTTTAAAGTGCTTCTCCTTAATATAACGCTTAAAACATTCATTAACATGAAGTTGAAGTTTTCATCCCTATACCATACCATACCCTTCACAGACACACAGATACAGATAGACACACAGACAGACAGACACACAGACACACACACACAAAGGGAGGGATGGAGGAAGAAAAGAAGAGAAGAAATCTAATGCCAGGCCTTCTTTCTCACTACCAAGTGAGGAGACATGGGCCAGCACTGGGTGGCATTCCTTTCTGAGGTCCTAGGCAGCTTGGGGGACTCTGTAGGTTTAATCAAGGCAGCATGGACCCTGCAGGAAGTCTGTGTGCAGGTCTAGGCTGACCCCACTGTCCCTGCAGCCATCTCCAGGATACTGCTGCTGTCCAGGACTGAGCAGCTGGCTCCTTTTTAGAAGCCACCACTCCTTGTCCAGCCACGAAGGGAGGGGGTTTGCCTGCTCCAAGCTTAAGTGTCAGGGATCAAGGCAATCCACAAATAAAGACCCCTGCTCCGTGCTCCACCTCTAGAGGGCGCTGGACACAGAGAAAGGATAATACTCATTAGGGATTGTGATTGTGGCAATGATCCTGCAGAAGCTGGGTGGGGACTGAAGAAATCACTAGGTTTCCTGTACTATCAGAGCCCATGTAGGAGGGACTGGAGTCCCTGCTTCCTCCTTCCTGGCTCCAGGAGCCAGGCCTCTAAGAGCAAGCATACCTGGCTGAGGGAAGCAGGATGGAAGGCAGGCCTATTGGGCAACAGGGTGGGGCCAGTTCTGTGAGGTCACCCAGCATGGATAAAGGGCCCCAGAAAGGGTGCCAAAGCCAGGCTTATTCTCTAGGTCCCCCAAGACCACAGACATGAGGCTGTTCATCCCCGCCTTGCTGTTTCTTGAGGCCCTTGGTGAGTATAGGTACCTGGGGATGTCACCTACCGGGAAGGTGGGCATCCCATCCCTGCCTCTGCCTGTAGACACCGTGAACGCATACCTAACGGTTTGAATACAGGAGTCTATGGGCACGGTCCTGCTTGCCCTTGTCTAGATAGGGGACAGGAACCTACTCCACTGGTTCAGGGCGGGGTTATGCTTGGGGGTGCTCGCAGCTCCCCAGAGAATCCCTAGGGATGCTGTCCGTTTGTGTCCTTCCAGAACTTTCAGTACAAAATGTGCTGCTCTGTTTAGGGAGGAATATAAGACTCAGAGAGGATGAACTCTTTTCTTAAGACACACAGGGACCTGAGTTTAGATTCTAGCTTCTGCAAGGATGTGCAACTGTGGCAAGACATTGCCATTCTTACCCTCAATTCTTCATTTTAAAAATGATGCGGCCTGAGGGGGGCAGACTCAGACCTGTTTCAGGGAGTACTTGGGTGCTGTAGCAGTATCCAATCCATCAGGATATGCCTGGCTACTGAGGAAATGATGCCTCCTTCGGGAATGCTGGCTGCCGAGAGCATGTTCAGCTGCAGCATGGGGCTTCAGAGGGCTGGGAGGGAGAGTGTCCCGTATTCAGCACCAGTATTTATGGGGTGGGGAGCTTGACATAGCACGGAGTCTTTTATTCACCCTGGTTACACCGCTCAGGAGCAGGAAGGACTCCCCACATTGGCTTCTTGCCTTCCTTGTGCCACTCCTTGGCTCCTTTGGTTCCCTTCTTTTTTTTGGCTCTTTTCATGTCCAGAGTTCATCCATTACCCAGCTATACCAGCTCCCTATTTCTGCCCCTCTCTGTCCTCAGCGCTGTCCCCTTATTGCATAGGGACCATCCTTTCCTCACAGGGTCTCTGGCCACACCTTCCCGGCTCAGCCACTTAAGCAGGAGCACTCCCGTCTCCATCCTCCCCTGCGAGTCTCAGGGTCACTGCTTCCAGAGAAGGCTTCTTTGTACCAGCACTGGTGACCTCCCTCCCCCATGGTCTGGCCCTCCACCCTCTCTTAGCCCTGCTGCTAAGAGCCCTGTGTCTAACCCAGGGATCTTAGACAGGCAGGCTAGCCCAGTGGTCAGCAATGCTGGTGCCCAACTGCCTGGGTTCAAATTCTACTTAGCTGGAAAGCCTTATCACTTGCTAAAGCTACACAATGCCTGGGAGTGTGAGAGTGTTGACAGAAAGCATTCTGAGGGGTGGACGAGGGGACTCGTTGGGTAAAGGCGCTTGCCACCAAGACTGAAGACCTAAATTCTAATCCCAGAACTCACACAGCAAAACTACTAATTTACTTTCTATCTTAAATTTATTCTTTCCGATCAAGTGTGACGGCATGCACTTTTGATTCCAGCACTGGGGAGGCAGAGGTAGGTCTCTGTGAGTTCAAGGCCAGCCTGGTCTACAGAGTGAGTTCCAGGACAGCCAAGGCTACATAGAGAAACCCTGTCTCAACAAAAGGCCTATCTGACTTTTCCCATTAATGGAGTCATTCAATATTTTGTCTTGTATGTGATATTCCTCACCTAGAATAGATGAGGCTCATTCATGTTATAACATATATGTACTTCTTTCCATTTTATAGCTGAATAATATCCCATTGAATGGATGTGCAACATTTTGTTCAGCCATTCACTAGTGTTGGAATTTAGGTAGTCACACAATTTAAAATTTTTTTTGATGCTCTAGATAAATAATGCCACTATAAATATCAATGCTAAGTATTTATGTAAACATGTGGTTTGTTTTTGTTTTGGTTTTTTGAGACAGGGTTTCTCTGTGTAACAGCTCTGGCTGTCCTGATACTCTCCTTGTAGACCAGGTCGACCTCAAAATCACAGAGATCTGGCAGCCTCTGTCACCTGAGTGCTGGGATTAAAGGCGCTCACCACCACGGCATGGTGGAAATTTATGTTCTCATTTCTATATGCAATTGCCAACTTGTTTCCCAAAGTGGCTACATTATTTTTCAGTCTCAGCAATGCATGAAGTTTTCCATGTTTGCAACGTTAAGATCTAGTTTGCACATAAGTAAAACGAACTATAATCCCCTCCCTGCTTCCCTGCCAGGCTCATCTAGGACAAAGCAGGTAGAAGTCAATAAAAACAGTTTTCGGACTGGACCATCTTTTGGCGGGTAGGAAACATGTTAGCCATAAGAAGGAAACTAATCTAGGGACCCGTCACCTGTAACTTGTTGAATCTCAGCCCTCTGGCCGGGACAGAGTTCCCTGTGGTTCCGCAGCTTAGCTTAACTAGAGGAGAGTGGCTGAACATGATCATGTAACATGGAGGAAAGAGGGCAGTGGCCATGGGCAGTCTACAGAACTCCAGCGGACGGCGAGGAGGGTCTCCTCCACGGCCATTGCTGGACTCCTAACTCTTTCCTCTCTTCTCCCAGGACTCTGTCTGGCTAGGAAGACGACTGTTAGATGGTGTGCCGTGTCAAACCCCGAGGCACAAAAGTGTTCCAGGTGGCAGAAGGCCATGAAAGAAGTGGGTGGCCAGCCACTCAACTGTGTCAAGAGATCCTCCACCCAGCGGTGCATCCAGGCCATTGTGGTAAGTTAATACCCCAACTCGAATAAAGGAAAGCAAGGGAGAGCAGCGGAGTCTAACTGGAAAGTCTCATCTCTTTCTTCTGCTTTATTTTCTATCATTTGGGAGCAGTCCTCTTCATTCACAGGAACTGGTGTCTCTTGCTGGTGAAAGACAGACTGACATTGAGAGACCCCCTGTGGGGAACCTGGGGTTTTATTTCACGTTGTTCACAAGAACAAAGCAGAGGCAGTCGTATCTGATGGATGTGTCAAGTCTCTAAAGCCCTGAGAAATAAGGCAAACATGGGCATAAGTGCCATATTCCAACTGTTGGGCAGGGATGGCCAGGATGCTAGACAGTATTAAGACACGCGTCCGCCTTCCAGTACCCGTGAAAAAGCTGGATGTAGTGGCTTTCACACGTGGTCACAGCATCCAGGAAGTAGAGTCAGGAGGGCCTCCAGAGTCTAGACAAATGGCTGACCTCCAGGTTTGTCTCCAAGAGTAAGGTGGGGAGAGATGGAAGGCAGCTGAAGTCAAGCTCTGGCCTCTACATGTTCATGCCCTCTCGTGTGTGAGCTCAGACACTGCATACATCCCCAAGACCAAAAACACACCTGGAGTCAAAACAGGTGACAGAGCGTGTAGACCAAACAACTTGAAATATAAATGGTTGTGACAACATGACCAAAGATGACCGGAGTGGAAGTAGACAGGCACATGTAGAGAGCACACACAACTTCAGGAGTCAGAGCCCAGGGGATGCTTACTCCGCACAGCAAATGACCTCTGACCTGTGCCATCCTCTTCGAGGTAGGACATGTGGACATAAGGAAAACTAAGTCACTTTGGAGCTCTGAAATACTATTTGTAGAGTTTGACTGCTTTTCTCCTGAAGTATGTCTGGTCCATTGTCTTTCTCTCTTCTTGTTCTTCTTGTTCTGCTTCCCCCTCCTCCTCCCCTTACTCCTCCTCTCCTCCTCCTCCTTTTCTTTCTTCTTCTTCTTTCCTCCTCCTCCTCCTCCTTTTCTTTCTTCTTCTTTCCTCCTCCTCCTCCTGCTCCTCCTCCTTCTTTGGTTTTTTGAGACAGGGTTTCTCTGTGTAGCCGTGGCTGTCCTGTAACTTGCTTTGTAGACCAGGCTGTCCTCAAACTCAGAGGTCCACCTCCCTCTCCCTCCCGAGGGCTGGGATTACAGGAATGTGCCTCTACTACATGGTGTCTGGTTCATTTCCTTTCAGACAAACAAAGCTGATGCTATGACTCTCGATGGTGGTTCGATGTTTGCTGCAGGAACGGCCCCCTACAAACTGCGCCCTATTGCGGCAGAAATTTATGGGACCAAAACTCGTGAGTTCTTCCTAGGGACTCTTAAACCTGGTGGCCGTGGACGAGGCTCTGTGGAGTCAGAATGGATGAGCACAAAGAGGCTGACCCAGTCAGCATCATACACTTGGGAGCTGAGTCTCTGGACTCTGGATAAAGACAGATCCTCCTCATGCATGGGTCTCCTTCCTAAGGGGCTTGCGTGGAGTGGGATCTCCCATCCAGACTAAGCCCTGTCCGTTTTCTCTGTTCCTTTGCAGAACCCCGGACTCACTATTATGCTGTAGCAGTTGTGAGGAAAAGCAGTAACTTTCGTCTGAACCAACTGCGAGGCCTGAGGTCCTGCCACACAGGCCTGGGCAGGAGCGCTGGGTGGAATATCCCCATAGGGACCCTTCGTCCATTCCTGAATTGGGAGGGGCCACCTGCATCCCTTGAGGAAGGTAAAGTGGTCTGGGGGATCCTGGGTGGTCTCAGGTGGGAGTTGCTATTCTCATAGCAACTATTCTCATTGTAGGCCCAGGCCCCTTTGGCATAGGTGGGCATCTGGGATGAGTCCAAGGTTGGACAGAGATTGGCTAATCAACTAGAAACAGGGGCCACCACACCAATAGCTCTGGGAGACGCCAATGAGTATTCTCTGGGCAAAGATGCACAACTGGGTTCTCAAGACCACAGTACTGTCCTGTCCTGCAGGATGGAGAAAAGGGAGTCTGTCTGTGGGGGGTCACTGTTGGAGGACAGGGCTGCAGTGTCTGGGACTGGCTCACACTCTGTGGTCTACTTCTCTGTGTTTGACAGCGGTGTCCAAGTTCTTCTCAGAGAGCTGTATTCCCGGTGCCAACAAGGATCGCTTTCCCAACCTGTGTAGCTTGTGTAGAGGGACAGGAGCAGCCAGATGCGCCTCTTCCCCAGAAGAACCGTACTCTGGTTATGCAGGCGCCTTCAAGTGAGTGATACCATCTCAGGGCAGGGTGCCATTTCCCTCGGTCCCCATTAGTGCACAGCCTGCTGGGGATGGAAATGTGGTTCTTCTACAGCTGTGCAGACTGAGAATCTGAGTCCTAAGAAGTGGCTGGCCTCTCTACCGTATGTTCTCCATCTCTTAGAGGCCCAACAAGGCCCCAAATTCTATACCACTTTGATGGAAGCCAACCTGGCAATGACTGCTTCTGACCGCCTCCTATTGTCCTAGGTTAGCTACCTTCTGCTCCCTCACATCTGACCGGGGCAGCTACCGTGACCGGGCCATTTTGTTCAACTCAGCTCTCTCTCTAGAGTGGGAGAGTGTGACCTCTGGATGACTTACTCTTCCACCCTCTCTACCTTTGCCAAGACTCAGTGCCTCCTCCCCAGGCTGCTCCCGGCCCTCAGGCACTTTTGTCCAGTGACTTCCCTACCTCGTTGCTGGCCTAAGCACGTTTGCACACTGGGTCTTGAGAGAAAGAGCCACATGGCCAGTGACACGGCAGGGGACACCAAGTCTCTAACTGCTTTTGTCTCGCTTCCCAGGTGTCTGAGAGACAACGCTGGGGATGTGGCTTTTACCAGGGGAAGCACCGTATTAGGTAAGAGCAAGGGAGAAGCTGTGGGTGCAGCCCCCACTATCATGTCCGTTCATCGTCATTCTGATGTGCAGGTCACTAGAGTCCTCAGTTTCCAGCCACACTGTTATCAAGTTGCCTACAGGGTCCAGCTCTTATTTTAAGTTTTTCTTAAAAAAAAAAAACCTCCAAAAATTAATTTTTATTTTATATGCATCGGTGTTTCGCCTGCATTATGTCTGTTCACCATATGAATGCCTGGTGCCTTAAGAGGCCAGAAGAAGGTGTCAGAGCTGGAGTTGCAGATGGTTGTGAGCCACTGTGTGGGTGCTGGGAATCGAACCCAGGTCCTGTAGAAGAGCAACCAGTGCTCCTAACTGCTGAGTCACCTCTCCAGCCCCCACCTCACACTCTTGAAATCTGTCCTGCCTGCTCCCATTCTCTTTCCTCTCATAGACACTCCTACCAAAGAGCTTGTCCTGTCTCCTCCAAGATGGACGTGACTTTAGAAAGTGAACTTCACTGGCTTGTGTCTCTGGATTCTAAGTCCATACATGTTTTACTGAATACTAGAAGCTACACTGCTCCAAAGTCTTCCACTCAGCATTGAGGGTCAGAGATTGATCCATGGTTTTACTATATGGGTTTTACTATATAGTGGATGATCTGTGGATCACTTCTGCCATTCACCTCTCTACCACTCTAAAGACGACAGCCAGTGGCGCTGTTCTCCTTCCGGCCACACGCCGCCATTGTGCTGTTGGGGGTATCCATTATGAACATGATTGCTAGGTATAGACAGGCAGAAAGCAGTGTTGTGCCCAGGATGACTCCAGACAGGTCATCACAGTCCTAGGACCCTAAGGGATAGGCCTCCACAATCCCAGGATCTCCAGAGAAGTGTAGCACAGTAGTGTATGCCTTTAACCCCAGCACTCAGAAGGCACAGTGATGGGAATTGTTTTGTCAAACTTCTTTATAAAAATAGCACTTCACTTAGATGGGGATTGCATGGAATTTAAATTGACCCATGAAAAACTTGACTTACCTATAATGTTAAGTTGAATAGTCTATGACAATAATGTGGCTTCTGCCTTCTTGATTTTTTTTTCTCTTTTTTAAAAATAAGGCTGAACATAGCACAGCTTGCTGGCCTTGAATTCCAAACATAGCTGAAGATAATCTTGAATTCCTGCGCCAAGTGCTGGTATTACAGGCACGCGTCACAATGCCAGGCTTACACATGCTTTAAAAGTATCATTGGACAGGCTGTGCTTTTTTTTTTTTTTACTATGGAGCTTGTGCAATTTTCAAGTCAAATTGCCTTTATTCGATATAAATTAGTTGCTAAAGTACCCAATTCTATATTAGTTTGTGTTCTGTTATTATTAAAAATTATTGAGTGTTATAGGTAGACTCTGTGGCATCTTGAACTTTCTTTTAGTTTTTTCACTGTTGATTTTATAAGCCTCTCTCTCTCCCCACTCTTTCCTTCCCTCCCTCCCATTGAACTACATCCCCAGAAGCTATCGTTTTCTTCTTTTTACTTAAACCAAAAAAGTATTTATTTGTGTGTATGTGTGTATGTGTGTACGTGTGTGTAGTACACATGCACACGTGTGTGCGGGCCAAGTCCAGAGGAGGACTTCATAAACCTGCTCTCTTTTGAGCAGGTGTCTGAGACAGGTTCATGCCCGAACCTTAAGCTTGCCTTTCTGAGTAGTCTGGGTGGCCAGCGAGCTTCAGGGATCGTTTGTCTCTGCCTCTGAGTTTATAAGTGTGCACCACCACCACCCTTTATAAAAACAAGTTTTGAGGGTTTGAACTCAGGCTTTTGCACTTGTGTAGCAGGCACTTTAGTGACTGAGCCATCTCCTCAGGCCCAGATTTTTGCCACTGTTATTCTTCTGGAGATGTTGGTGAGGTAGCTTCCCTTGGCATCCCCGCCCCCATCACCTTCTCTTCTGTTTTATGGGATGTAGCTCAGGCTGGCCTCAGACTTGCTATATTGATAAGGCTGGCCTTGAACTCCTGATCTACCTCTTAAGTACTGGGATTGTGTGTGTGTGTGTGTGTGTGTGTGTGTGTGTGTGTGTATACCATGACAACTGACTTATCAGGCCTGTCTCCTTGTAATGACCTTTTTGTCAGAGGCTGTGGGGACCTTGACAGAACTTGATCCGCCTCCTTGAATCACGGAAGCAGCTGCTTTAGGGTTGAGTTTAGCACGCCCGAGTACTTTCTGGAGACTCTCTCTACTTTTCTCAGTATCCAGGACCAAGTCAGTCTTTTTGATTCAGTTTTGTCAACTCTGTGATGAGAATTCTGTTGGGGAGAAGGGGAGCCACAGCTCATGGTCAAGGCCAAAGTTTGGCTCATCTTCCCACTTCTCCCTTCCTGCCAGAGGAACTACCAGATAAAGCTGAAAGGGACCAGTACAAGCTGCTCTGCCCAGACAACACCTGGAAGTCGGTGGAGGCGTATAAGGAGTGCCACCTTGCACAAGTCCCTTCTCACGCTGTTGTGGCCCGAAGTGTGAGAGGCAAGGAAGACGCCATCTGGGAACTTCTCAGCCAGGCACAGGTACACCCACCCAGAGTCCCCGAGGCCTGATTAAGTTTGGGGTATGTGTGTGTGGCTCCCCTTGCCTAACTTCTGCAGCAGAGAGAGCTTAAGGACTGTGGGCGCTGACCCTCCTCTGCATAGCAGAAACATTGGAACTTTTTCTAGTATCAGCCCCTGGCAGGCTCTCTTTGGCTCCAGCAGAAGCAGGGGACAAGGAGATATTCTTTGGTCCCCAAGGACCTCGAGACAAAGCAGTTTTCCAGAGAGTAAGCTATAGATGAGCTTGTGTCTCTGCAATACGAAGAGTCACCTCCTGCTCCATTAGAATTATCCCCAAGTCCCGGGTAGTCATTCCCCAGTTTGTTTCTGGCCATAATTCTACTTTTCCGCCAACAGGACAAGTTTGGAAAAGACAAAACATCAGAGTTCAAGCTCTTTGCCTCCCTAGCGGGACAGAAGGAGAAGGACCTGCTCTTCAAAGACTCAGCCATTGGGTTCTCAAGGGTTCCCCCGAAGGTAGATGTTGGCCTCTACCTGACCTACAACTATATCACATCCATCCAGAACTTGCATAGAAGTAAGTAAATCCCAGGCAGGAACCCAAGGGTGCACTGGGCAGGCAGGAAACTGGGTGAGCTCTGCTCTGGGGTGGTCTCCGCACCTCTGGTGGGAGCATCACATATCCATGTGTCTTCTGTCAATCAAGTCAAGGTCATTGTGAGAAGTGTCTCCAAAAAATGTCCCGGACACCATATTCCTCTGTGTGTGTCAGGATCCCAGGCCCTCTTATTGAGTGAGAAACAGAGACAAGAGCCAAGAAAACCGGGACCTGGGGGGTTACTCCAGAGGCTAGGTGGAGCACCCCTTGTGTGCCGGGATTTGAACTTGCCTGGAGAGATTACAATGGGCTGAGTGAACTTGTCTATGTTCTTCCTACTCCTGGGGACTTAGAGAGGTAGTCTGAGGAAACCAGGAGGCTACGCTGTGGTACGTGATGGTGACTAGGGCCTTGTGGGCGCTCAGGGCTGAGTCCTCTAAGCCAGCTGTTGGGGTATACACTAGTTTCCGTGTCATGGGGCTTTTATTCCAAGGAACCAGAACATTAGGCGCATGGTTACAGTAAGGCCTGATGGATGGATTAGAAGTCAGGGAAGCCTGCCAACAAACAGAGGTGAGGAACACAGAAAACCTTAGTTAAGGCCTGAAGCCGTTTGGGAGCTGTGATGCGGAGAAGGGAAGGATGAACGGGTCCCACACAGATTCTTCTGCCTCAGAAGATCCAGGCAGGAACCCGATCCCCAGGGAGGACAGAGTGGGAATGAGGCAGAGCCTAAGTGTCTCTCACCATCGTCCCTTACCGCAGAGGAGAAGGACGTGGCCGCCACACGTGCCCGGGTCACGTGGTGTGCGGTGGGCAGCGAGGAGAAGCGCAAGTGTGACGAGTGGAACGGAGCGAGCAATGGCAGGGTGACCTGCACCTCGTTCCCCACCACGGAAGACTGCATTACCGCAATCATGGTAGGGAGCCGGGGTCACGTGTGGTGCGGGCAGCGGGCTTCTTGGGCGCAGGCCATGGGCGTCTGCTTACTGTGAGGTTGGTCACCCAAGACACCACTGTAAAGGAGGAAAACCCAGAGCGGGTGGGCTTGGGGCCACGCTAGCACATGTGCTCATGAAGGAGCGAGCACCTTCAAGGTCTGAAAAGCAACTTGTGGAATTTCCACCCTTTTCATTAAAAGAACAATTTAGGGCTATTGGGGTAATTTAGAAAATATGGAAGATTTGCTTCTCTCTCTCTCTCTTTCTCTCTCTCTCTCTCTCTCTCTCTCTTTCTCTCTCTCTGTCTCTATCTCTATCTTTGTCTCTGTCTCTCTCTTACACACACATACACACACACACACACCACTTGAATGTAGTTTCAGATATATGTACAACAAGAGTTTTGAAATTCCTCATTCCAGTTTTCTTTGTATGTGCAGCCTAGAGAAATTCTGGATTGTATGAGTTATATACTTTGATCCATTTAAAAAATAAACAGTATATTATGTATATATATATATATATATAGTGTGTGTGTGTGTTTTCAAGACAGGGTTTCTCTGTGTAACCTGGATGTCCTGGAACTCGCTTTGTAGACCAGGCTAGCCTCAAATTCACAGAGATCCACCTGTCTCTGCCTCCTGAGTGTTAGGATTAAAGGCGTGCGCCACCACCGCCCGTCAGGAAACATTTTTTAATATTTATTTTATTTGATGTGTACCTGTGAGTGAAAGAGTGTATTATGGGAGTCACATGCATGCAGTGGCCTCAGAGGCTGGAAGAGGGCATCGAGTCCCCTGGAACTAGAGTTAGAGACAGCTGAGGGCTGCTGTGTTGCTGCTCCATCTGTACTCAGGCCTCTGGAGGAGCAATGGGACCTTTAACTGCTGAGCCAATCTCCAGCCCCCCTAATTATTTTCAATGTAATTGTAAAGAGACTGGAGAAAGTAGCTTTGCAACCTTGACGATCTGATTCATTCTAGCCATGAGTCGAGTTGACGAGCCAGCTTCTGGGTACTCTGCTGTGCTAATAGGCAGATGTTAGCTGAGAGCAGTTGTTCTCATGGTGTCTAGTCAGGTACAGGAACAGAAGACAGAGAGTGAGGGTCTCAGCTGTGTGGGTGACCTGCTCTGTCTCTACAGAAAGGAGATGCCGATGCCATGAGCTTGGATGGAGGTTACATCTACATTGCTGGCAAGTGTGGTTTAGTTCCTGTGCTGGCGGAGAACCAGAGTAAGTGGAGCTGATGTCCTTTCTTGGCCATTGCATATGAGGCTGACATGGGAGTCGGGAGGTGGGACCCCACTCACTAGATCTCGGAGAAGATGGGTGAGAGAAGCAGGAGAAAGAATAAACAAAAGGGGCCACCCTGTCCCCCCAAATTGACAGATCATGGATAGTTTACTTCTCGATCAAAACAAACATTTTTGGGGGATGGTGAAATGAGTCATCAGATAAAGACACTTCCTACGTGAGTTCAACACACCGGACCCACATGGTGGAAGGGAACGATTCCCATCAACTGTGCTCTGACCACCGCACATGCCATGTGCACACACACACACATACACACACACAAAAGAAATAAATATGACTTCAACTTTTTTTCATAAAACAACACAGGAAAATATACAAGCAAACAACTCAGTGACATTTTACAAATTGCACCCATATACTGGCCTCAGGAGTCACCTGGTGCCCTGATGTCACCACAGTCCCTAAGAGCAGTAACTCCTGACTTCCAAAGACAAAAACTACCTCACCTCTCTTTTAATTAAGGGAGGAAGAACTGCATGTTTAATGTCTACTGTGTCCCGCTCAGGATTGTTTTTGTGATATTCACTCACATAAATGTGTGGCTGTAAATTATTCAGTCCCATGGTTGTATAATATTCTCCTGTGTGACTCTGCCACAGTTCTTCACCATTGCCTGGGGATGGCATTTGGGTGTTATTACTAATAGTACTGCTATGGTCAGCGATGTCCTTGTCTATGATGGAAATGTCTATTCCCCCGGCATTGAAATGCCTCATCATTCTCTTTGAATTGGTTCTGTTTTGTGGGGATTTAAATGTTTATGGTTCTCAGTAACTCTGGGTATTCAATGGTGTTCCGATTCTTTGTTCTTCAGAATCCCCCAAAAGCAATGGCTCTGACTGTGTGGACAGACCAGCGGAAGGTGAGTCAGGTCAGGAAGAGGCAGGGGGATCCTAACCACCAAAAGAGACTGACCATCATTGACAGATACAGATAATTCACAGGGGAATAATTATAATTAATGTTTCTATGGACCTTCATGCGTGGTGGAGAACTTCCATGTGGTCACTCAGTGCAGGGTGATGTGGAAAGAGAAACGTCACTCCCCCCTTCTGTATGTTTGAGGAGACAGTGGCCTGGAGAATTCCCCAGTGCCTGGGATCTCACTCTTAGCTATAGACAATGCTGGTGCCGATCCTGGCCTTGAATCTGAATGCCCAGCATCAGCAAGTCCAGGCTGTGTGCTCTAGACCCAGCTGCTTGTAGAGTCAGAGCTTGCTAAGTTTTGAAGTCATGGCTCTTGCCCTCAGAGGGGATGATACATTTGACAGCAGAACTCAATCCTGTTAATGTCCTCACCATGCTGGGTTGGCTGTACTCAGCTCTGGGTGGTCCTTGTGCACATGCCCCCAGCATTCATGCAGCAGCTGATCTAGTGGTCATCGCTGCTCTTGCCTGACGCAGCTGCAGATGGCAATTTGTGGCATTGTTGAGGCCACTCGCATTGGTCAGTGTCTGTGCCCACAGGTAAAGGCTTATAACTCAGCAACTTATGTGGCTGGTTTGGGACAGTCCCCTGTAATCACTTTTTTTTTTCTGTAACTTCTTCTTCCTCCTCCTCCTCCTCCTCTTCTTCTTCTTTTCTGAGACAGGGTTTTTCTGTAGCTTTGGAGCCTTCCTGGAACTAGCTCTTCTAGACCAGGTTGGCCTTGAACTCACAGAGATCTACCTGCCTCTGCCTCCCGAGTACTGGGAGTAAAGGTGTGTGCCACTACCACCACCTGGTCCTGTAATCACTTCTTAAGATCAATTTTTATACTATTTTATTTCGCAGCTCAGATCACTCTCCTTGTCATAGAACAACTTCTCTCTCTCTCTCTCTCTCTCTCTCTCTCTCTCTCTCTCTCTCTCTCTCTCACACACACACACACACACACACACACACACACACACAATGGTCAAAGATCAATATACTCTCCACTCATTTGCACCCTGGAGGTTAAGATCGCCTCTG
This sequence comes from Microtus ochrogaster, assembly GCF_000317375.1. NCBI lineage: Eukaryota > Metazoa > Chordata > Mammalia > Rodentia > Cricetidae > Microtus > Microtus ochrogaster. Next base: position 83,375,999 of record NC_022012.1, read on the forward strand.
TTACCGTTGTACAGGGTACTTTGCTGTAGCAGCAGTTAGAAAGGAAGATACTGGCTTCAGCTGGAGCTCTGTGAGAGGCAAGAAGTCCTGCCACACCGCTGTGGACAGGACCGCTGGCTGGAACATCCCTGTTGGCCTGCTCGTCAACCAGACCAGATCCTGCAGATTTGGTGAGGATGTGGGAGGGTCTCCCGAGAGGGTGGGAGAGTGGAGGCTGTGGAGCCTCAGGGAAGGGAGTGGGTAGGAGGTTTGCTGCTTGGCTGTGGCTTGCTGGTCTATTTTAGAATAATTGGGTTCTCCTGTGGTTACTTCCTGGCGCCCTGGAGGCACAGGCTGCTTGCTACAGAACACTTCCTCGTTTCCCCAACGTCACCCCACCCCTATGGAGATCCAGATCTCAATATCAGCTTGCTTCCCCTGGATACCGGCTCTGAATACTTCCTAGTGTCCCCTAAATTCCTCTCAGAGCCCAACCTATCTATCCAGTGCCCACCTTGGTCAGCATAAACCGTGTCCTTCCTGCTGCAGGCTTGGTGATGCCAGGACACATGGCATCTCTTGGGTGTGAGCCCCGTTGTATTAGGATTAGGTCTTAGGTGCTGGTTGGGGCATATTTGGGGCACATGATTGCTGTTCTTGCCAATCACCACGATGCCTCCCGAGTCATGGGACAGTTGCTGCTGTGAGGTATGCAGCTCAGCTTTCCAGAGCCTGACATACCGTGACTCTTCCCGCAGTGTAGGCTTCCGGAGTCTGACAGCAGGACCCTTGTTCAGGGGACAGGGTTTTGTGTCACCTCTAGTTCCTCTTGTCTTGGGTTAGATCACACAATGGGTACAAGGAACAGAAACCCTCCAAATGCCAGAGGCTTAAGCAAGAAGGGTGCTTATTTCTCTCTCACATAAGAGAAGTTCAGGAGAGTGTTGTCTGGAGTTAGCACAGTGACAGCATGGTGTGGGGACCTGGGCCTTAAATATTCTTTGTTGGATGTGGCTAGTTCAACATGTTTTTACCATGTGCAAGCAGAGTGAAGAAAAGAGAGGGAGAGGGGACAATGGTGTGCGCCACGCCCGCCATGTGTGTGCATGCATACGGATGCCAGGGAAGAACCTTGGGTGTCATTTTCACGAACAAGCTCTCACCAATTAGGCTAGACTGGCTAGCTAGCCTGTCGTAGGCAGCCTCCTGGCACCTCCCTAGGCTTGGAATCACGAGTTCACGCTGCCACATCCAGCTTCTTTTGGTTCTGGCATTGAATTCAGGTCCTCACGCTTGGATGGCAAGATCTTTAAGGACTGAACTTTCTCCCCAGCCCACACAACCCCCAACAGCATGATTATTGTTTATTAAGCCTCTGTAGTACATTTATCGATTAGAACAATGCCGTAGATGAAGAACATCATTATAAATGGCCACTTTTAATTTAAAAAATTAAAATATGAGCCGGGTGGTCTTGGTGCACGTCTTTAATCCCAGCACTCGGGAGGCAGAGGCAGGCGGATCTCTGTGAGTTCGAGGCCAGCCTGGTCTAGAAGAGCTAGCTCCAGGACAGGAACCAAAAAGAGCTACAGAGAAACCCTGTCTCGAAAATCAAAAAAAAAAAAAAATTAAGATATGTTCAACCTTCTGAGTTAGCAGCTAGCTGAATTGTTAATAATCTGATCTATCTTTTTGTAATCCTAAGTCTGGTAAGATAGCCTGAGTTTTCTAATGCAGGTAAAAATGCAATATAACAGTCATTTTCAAATGTAATAGTGTATATAAAAAAAAAATCCATGCCTTTTAAGAATGTTTCCAGAGAGTTGGCACTTGGCACTCCTGAGCATGTCATTATACCATGGGTGTACCCAGACACAGGGGTGTACCAGTCACAGGTGTGTACCCAGCCACAGGGTGTACCAGTCACAGGGGTGTATCAGCCACAGGGGTGTACCAGCCACAGGAGTGTACTGAGCCACAGGCCACCTTCTTTCTATTGAAAGAAGCCAGACATACAGGGAGAAGGCAGGGTCTCTGTTTCTGACTTAGAAGTACAAATAAGAAGTCAGATGTGGACCAGGTGGACAGTAGGTGGCCTCTGCTGCAGAGAGCCCTCAGGCCATCATGCACCTCAGCAGAGTTCCCACTACAAGACTGTGACCACAGGGCCCTCTGTGTGACTGTCCCGAGCACCAGGACTATCCTGTCCCTGTGGGTCTGTGGTTGGTGGTGGAATATTGTTCCGTGATAATGAGTGTCCTCCTCTCCTGTCCACATACTGAGCGGAAATCAAGATAGGCCACTCGCTGGGTAAAGACCTTATGTTGACGCTGGCCAAAAGCACTAAGGTACTCCCTTCCTTCTGCCCAGATGAATTCTTCAGCCAAAGCTGCGCCCCTGGGGCTGACCCCAGATCCAATCTCTGTGCCCTGTGTGTTGGTGATGAGAAGGGTGAGAATAAGTGTGCCCCCAACAGCAGAGAGAGATACCATGGCTACAACGGGGCTTTAAGGTGAGTGAGTGTGGGACAGAGGCCACCAGCATCAGGCCTCAGGCCTCAGCCCTCATCCTAGGTGCATGCCTCTGTGGCTCTAGGGCCTGGGTGTGGCCTGTCTTAGACAAGCCAAGAGCCAAGTGGGCAGCAGGAGCCAGAGCCTCCTATGATACCAGCATCCCGGAGCATGGAGGTTAGATGAGGACCACAGGGGTTCAGCTGAACCGCCCAGCCGGCAACCCACGTGGGGCCTCGGTGTTCTCAAATGTGGGGCCTCGGTTATCCCCCTCCCCCACTCGGGTCACCATTACATCTTATGTTTTCACTTTCTCCTTGACTTTGGCCTTCAAGGGGCT
>NC_022012.1:83379347-83382815 GCF_000317375.1 Microtus ochrogaster
TTTTTTTTTTAAAGAAAGGACAAGGAGAAAGCCCTCTTACAGTGTTATTTTCCAATAGTAATATTAAAAATTAGCTTTCAGATTTTGTTCATTTTAAGTGCTGCATGGGTCAGAACTACTGTGCAGCTCACATGTACTGGGGTGTTGTTCTCACAGCTCTGCGTAGTGTGTGGTGTGGATGTGGAGGCTCCTTCCCCATCCCTTATTTCTTTGCCAAGAGTATGCTTTACCACTAGATGGTGACACAGGTCCTCAGATGACAACGGTCAAACTGGACTTTGAGCCTTTAAATATAAATGTGTCATTTTGCTCCCAGGAAACAATGAGATTTTTACTATATGTGGGTGATTTGTAAGCTTTCATTTTTTTTAAAGAAAGATTTACTTATTTTTACGTGCCTTAGTATTTTGCCTGCTTGTGTCTCTATGTGAATGTTGGATCTTCTGGAACTGGAGTTACAGACAGTTGTGAGCTGCTATGTGGTTGCTGGGAATTGAGCCTGGGTTCTCTGGAAGAGCAGACAGTACCCTTAACCCCCGAGCCATATCTCCAGCCAAACACTGATTTTTTTTTAAGTATACGAAAAAAATGTCCTCAAAGATTCACAAATAGAAAGCTACAGTAAGATTGCACTTAGAGATACTAAGTAGATAAGTTTGATGCGAACCCAAGGGCGTCCTGTGACCCATTTTCCTCGGACTTGCAGCACGATATTGATATCATTTCTCTGAAAATACCTGTGCATCGGTGCTCCTGTTTATGCTAAAAGACACTGCTTTGTCTTCTTCCCAGTTAAATCCAGAATCTAGACTGGGGATATATAACAAAATAATCCAAAGCTAGAGCCAGGAGTCTTGTTTTCTCTTACATCTATCTAAGATTCATTTAGGCTAGCAAAGGGCAGGTTGGGTTTCATCACGGCGTCTTCAGACACACGTGGTGTTGTATTTTGTTCCCATTTGTTCCCCTGCACTCTGGCCAATTGCTCCTCTTTCTTCCCTAGCTCGTTTCATCTTTGCTTCCCTACTACATGTGTTACTCTACTCTCTCTCTTTCCCAGCTTCTCTAAGATCTCTCCCTTCCAGGGATGGGGAGATGGCTCAGCAGTTAAGAGTCCTGACTGCTCTTGCAGAGGACCTAGGCTTGATTCTTAGCATCCACAGGGTGGCTCACAGTCTTCTCTGGCCTTGACAGGGCACCAGGCAGTCATGTGGCACACAGACATTAAAGCAAACAATCATACACATAAAATAAAAATAAATGTCTTTTTTTTAAAAAAAATAATCTCTTTCTTCTCATGGTCGTTATTCTGGTTACACACACACACACACACACACACACACACACACACTTTTACATTCAGGTTCCATATCTGAGAGAAAACATGTACTATTTGTCTTTCTGAGTCTGGTTTATTAACACGATAATCTCCAGTTTCATCCGCAAACATAATGATTTCCTTTTTCTTTAAGCTTCCACTGTGAATATGTAGCACGTTTTCTTTACCCTTCATCTGTTGGTTGTCATCTTGGCTGCTTCCGTTTCGTAGCTATTGAATAGAGCATCTATAATCATGGCTATGCAAATATCTCTGTCCTTTGTGTATATACTCAGGTGGGTGCAGCTGGGCCAGATGACAGCTTTAGTTTCAGGGTTGTAAAGAACGTCCGTAGTGGCTGCACAGGTTTTATGCCTGCATTCGTAACCAGCCTACAAATACTACTGGTTCTTAACGTGTAGCTTTCAAGTATTTTTTTTTATGACTTCCTGCTATGGTATAAAACCTTGCCTCTCCCACCCACTGCCTCCTGTCTGTCCTTCTACTGCCTCAGCCCCAAACTTTGCCTGTCTTGACACCTGGATTTGTCTTATCGATGTTTGTATTGCTTTGACTACTCCAGCACTGTTTTCATATTTAATATGTGGCGCGAGGGTGTATGTCCCTCGCCAGGCACGGAGGTACCTAGGAGTTGATCTCACATCACCAGACTTTTGAGGCCAGAGCTTTTTATCCACTGAGCCATTTCCTCAGCCCATGTTTTTATCCCAAATGCTCTGAAATTTTATTTCTCTATGCAAATCCTCTCTATTTTATTAGATTGGGCAGTTGGTGGGCATTTCACTAAATTATTCGGTCTTGGAAAATAATTATTTTGTTGACAATGTCTATTCTCTTTTCTCTAACTTCTCTTGAAGCCTTGTTTTTTAAGCCACGGACTCTGCGGATCACCATCTGATCTCCTACAGTTCCTTAGCTAGTCTTTTACTTCCAGTTTTGGCAAAATTTGCTTGGTTTTATATTTTAATCTTATCTTAAAGCATGTTTGTGGCGAGGGCTATTCATTTCTTTTTAAATGCATTTATTTATTTTATATGTATTTTGCCTACAAGTATGTCTGCATACTACCTATATGTCTGGTGCCCTCAGAGTCAAAAAAAGGGAGTCAGATCCCCTGGAACTGGGATTATGGACTATTATGAGCTGCCATGTAGATGCTGGGACTAGAACCCGGGTCCTCTGCAAGAGCAGCCGATGCTTTTAGCCACTGAGTCATCTCTCCAGCCCCTAATTTTTTTTTAAATTTTTTAAAAAAATTTTGGTTTCTTGGACAGGATTTCTCTCTGCCACCGTCCTGGCTGTCCGGGAACTCTCTTTTGTAGACTAGGCTGGCCTTGAACTCACTGAGATATGCCTATCTCTAGACCCCATTTTTTACTTCCTTTGTGTATCTCTTTGTATTACAACTATTTCTGTTTCGAAACTTCCTTTGTTTGCTTCATGAATGTTTCATTTCTTGATATCTTTAATGATATTAAGTAAGTGTAGTTTGTAAAAAAAAAAAATCCCCTCCCTTATACTGTCTCTGAATCTTGGGGGTATTCTTTTGGTATAACCTTCTATGTTCTCCCTTCAAACATCTGATGGCTTCAGCCTGTTTCCCCACATTTGAGAGTAGGGGGGGGGTGGGCGATTCTTAGCTCTCTGCCAGTCTTCCAGTCTTAGTGGCACTGGGCCTCTTGGTAGGGCTCCTGGTTTGAGCATCAGAGTCTACGGATATTTTCTTGACTTCATCCGATTCTCCTGCTGCTTGGGAAGGATAGTCCTAATATCAGCCTGGGGGAGCACAAGCACTGACTTCATCTTCTAGCACATAGACTTTTCAGTTTGTTTGTTTTTTTATGCATGGTGATAGGGAATGTTGAGATAAAGGTCTTACTCTGTAGCACAGGCTTTCTTCAAACTCACTTCCGTCTTATTGCCTCAGCTTCCAGAGTGCTGGGATAACAGCCATGAGGCATGAGCCGCTTGCCCAGCTCACCTTCTGCTTCTGCCTTCCCCTGGGTTTGTTGCCCTACTCTGCAGTGTTGTCAAGGTTCAGCCTTCCTAATGGGACTGCTGCCTGAGGGCTCCTGTGTGAAGTTTTACCCAGTCACCCTGTTCTCAGCTGCTTTACCAGACGTGAGGGC
>NC_022012.1:83383025-83388370 GCF_000317375.1 Microtus ochrogaster
GTTTTACCCAGTCACCCTGTTCTCCGCTGCTTTCAACGACGCCTTGTCTTTCCAGTTGCCGAGTCTGGAGTCCTGTGGTGCATGTCAACTTTCCTCTGAGCTGCTACCGTCCCACCTTATGCCACAGCTTTGTCCCTTCAGTTAGGCCAGTACTGCTTGGCCATCGTCTTTCCAGATTCCAAAGCTGGTCATTGTTTCTCTTTTATAAGTTTACGGGTTAAAAAAGAAAAATCTCACCAGCGTTGTTTCCCTGGCATTTTAGAAGGAGAGAAGATGCACAGATGCTTGCAGATGCCATCTTAAATTTTAAATTCCTGGAAATAGTTCCAACTTTTGCGTGTTTACTTCCATGGTTTAGTTTTGGGAATGTGTGCCACAAATATTTATGAAAATTCTAATGGTTTCTCTCTTGTGGTATATTTATTTTGGGAAATATTTTAGGTGCCTGGCTGAGAAAGCAGGAAATGTGGCATTTCTGAAGGACTCCACTGTCTTGCAGAACACTGATGGTATGTGAGGACGTTTCACTTCCTCTTTCAAAGCAATCTTTAGCACCACAGCACACTCTCATCTTCGGGTTTGTATTTGAGCAGATAACACAACTCTTTTCAGACTTTTGACTAGAAGGATTCTATTTATTCATTCATTCATTCATTCATTCATTCATTTGAGACAGGGTCTCGGGTTTTTGTTTTTGCTTTTTGGGGTTTTGTTTGTTTGTTTTTTTGAGACAGGGTTTCCCTGTGTAGCTTTGGAGCCTATCCTGGAACTCACTCTGTAGACCAGGCTGGCCTTGAATTCACAGAGATCTGCCTGCCTCTGTTTTCCAAGTGCTGGGATTAAAGGTGTGTGCCACCACCGCCCAGCTAGGGTCTCATTTTATAGCTCAACCTGGAACTTACTATGTACCTCACATGAACCTTGAACTTATGGAAGTCTTTCTGTCTTGGCAAGTTGAGTTCTGGGAATTATAGACATGAATTGGTGAATTCTAAAGTCTCTAGCATAGTAGGCAGCATGGGAACATCTGTGATGTCACAGTGATTTTGAAGCAATTCACACACACACACACACACATATACAGATATGTACACATTCATGGACATATGCACATACATACACATACACACATATACACATTCACACAGACATGCATTTGTATATCTACATATACAGATTCACACAATACACATTCACAGACATACACACATACACATAGACATATTCACACACACCACCAGCTGTAGCTGGTAGCACCTGTGAAGAAACTCACACTCTGTCTATACTTGATGAAACAAGCACAGATAGTAATAGCAAGTGAATATATGTAGATCAAATTTCCTTTTGAAAAAAAAAAGTAAATAGAGGCCTTCCTTCAGCTTGGTCAGAAATTCCTTGAGAGTCAGTGAGTTAAAATCTACAGGAACATGTAGGTTATGAAGGATAGTGTGCCAGCCACCATTTGAACAAGAACCTCCCCTTTTGTCTCTAGATTAGGAAAGCAAAACTAGGTATTCAACTCTTGCCTGACATTTGGTACTTCTCCTCAGCCTCCCCACCTCTGCCTCCGCAGGCGACTTGCTGATTTGTTCAGTAAGCTGTCAATCCTACCTCTTCTTTTTTTTTTCCTTCTTCCGGCCTGTTGTTTCTGGGTGAGCATGCTTGGGTTAGGAAACCCCTGAGTCCAAAATTATCAGTATTAAGTAGAGAAAATCCCAGAGGACTCCAGAGAGTACTCCAGGAGGACGGCGAGGTGTTTCCCAAGGAAGGAGAGTCAAGTGCAAGCTTGGTTGATGTGCCTGCGTGTGCACACCCAGGCACGCCTGCACCTACGCCTGGAATTTAAGGCAGCCTGTGTGATATTCAGGGATCAGACTGATGTGGAGGTTCTCGGGTACTTAATAGCTATATTTATTGGAATTAACTAAACACACTCAATAAACTCATGGAGTTCCCTATTTTTTCCATGTTGTACTGAAATGAGAGGGAAAAGTTTATCTTTATTTGAAAGTCCGAGTTTGGAAATGCTTTTGAATTGGAAACTGTTTCAAGATTGACATATCTACCGTGTGGGAAATCCTGCACTTGACCTCATGTGCTGAGTCACAGCCTGATTGCAGTCACTCTGGAAACTCTGTGCAATATCACCTTCAGGTGACCTCTGTAATTTGCTCGTGAAACATAATGGAATTTTTGCATTGCCACCTCAATGGTATTTCATCGTGTATAAGCAAATGTTCTAAAATTTGAACAAATTCCAAAGCAAAAGTATTTCTAGTCCTAAACATTTGGAATAAAGGATACTCAACATGTTTTCTTTTTTGGAACCTACTAGAAAATATATGGCTAGATAGCATTCTTTTTGTAAAAGGAGGGGCTGGGAAGATTTATGTCAGTGGGTTAAGCGCAAGTCATGCAAGCGCTAGGACCTGAGTTCAGATCCCCAGTGCCCATGTAAGAAGGCAGATGAGGATCCTATGCCTCCAGTCCAGCTCTCAGCCAGTCTAGCTCAGTCAATGAGCTCTGAGTTCAGCTCAAGACTGTACCTCACAAAATGAGTGAAGAAGTGATTGAGGAAGATAGCCAGGTATCAACCTCTCACCTCCACACCTACCTTCGCAGGCAAGAACACCTGCACATATGTGTATACACACATACAACACACACATGCATACACACAAAAACACACACAGACACAAATACTTAAAAGATGATTTAAAAGATTGGTTGAGATACAACTTGAATATTGAACATCCACCCATTGTCTGTGTACAATTTAGTAGGGTCTGGCACATTCAGAGTGATAAACGACCAATATGGTCCCACTCCATAATACTCATCTGAACAACGTGAAGAACCCCTTGCTCTTGTTGGCAGACCACCATCTTTGCTACTTTAATATCTGCTTCCTGTCAATATGACTTTGCCTGTTCTCATAAATGCAATCACTTGTGGCCTTTTGTAGCTGGTTTCTTTTAACCGAGCATCTTGATTTTGAGTGTCAGCCATGTTACCACAAGTATGAGCTTTACTCCCTTTGTTACTGAATAAGATGTTTTACATAGCTGGACGGTGATGCTTGCCATAGCTGTAGCCAAATAGCTTGTGCAGGATCAAGCTTCGTTTTGTCTCCTGCGGCTCATCACAGCCTATGTATGCCTTTCAAAGGAGTCATACCAATACAGAAAGGATGCCTTAACCAAGCAGCTAGCTGTGGCTAATGACACCTTTGTCTCACCAGGAAAGGGTACTGAAGAGTGGGCTAGGAACTTGAGGCTGGAGGACTTTGAGCTGCTGTGTCTTGATGACACCCGGAAGCCGGTGACTGAGGCTAAGGACTGCCACCTGGCCATAGCCCCAAATCATGCTGTGATATCTCGGACAGACAAGGTGGAAGTCCTTCAGCAGGTGCTGTTTGACCAACAGGTAAGGGCCACCAGGGTCCTCGAGCAAGTCCTTCACTGAATGAGCTCCTATAGGAGGTGTTCATTCATTTAAGCCTTTCTTTCTAGCCCCTCTGCTTGATTCACGGGGATAGTATTTGCTCCATGCTGGGAGTATTTCTAGAGGATCAGTTAGGCTCTTTGGTCCTGGACGTGAACTCGTGTCATGGTCCAGAGGAAATTCTGTCCTTTCCTCTCTGCTCTTTCCTTTCCTGACTTATATTAGCGAGCAGGCCAAACAGGCAATGCTTACAACAAAGTCCATAGAGCAGCAATCCCAGGGATCACTCCACGTGTGGGAGACACAAGGTCCTCGTACTTACAGATAAGCACCAGGAAACCAGGAATGTTAATCACGCATTGTCCTTCAAGGAGATGTATAAGATGTATAAGAGAGCTGGGAACTGATGTGGTTAACCGCCTTGTGACTTCTGTGCTATCTGCATGGCCAGGCCACACTGACCCCAGACTCTTCGGTTTATCTCAGTCAATCTATTGCACTTTCCTCCCTGAGACACTTATCAGGAGCATTGTGTGCCTTGAGCCAACTCCCCCAGTTAATCTGTAAGCCGATCTTTATGGAAGATGTCATTTGTATTTTACAAGAGTTTTGATGCAATCATGTCTTAAGCTTCGTTGTATTGTATACATGGGACGGAGTTGATTAACACCAGGAAACATTTTCCAAATTGCACTGTGCTTAAATACACCGAATTGTACACCTGGAGTTAACTACTCCATGTCAGATTTGCCAAGTTTGATCAACACTGGCTGATGAGTCATGTTGAACCGGACTTCCTTATTGCTTTCCCATGGATTGATACTCTGCTGGCCGTGGTAATTGTAGGGACCCCCCACCCATGGATTTAGGGCTGATTGTGTTCTGGGGTGCCCTGTCCTAGTCTCTGGTTTTCCTATTACAACATGCTGGACCTGGGTATGCCTTTTGAGCCCAACAGTCCTGGGTATGGAGAAAGGACTGTTGCTAAGGGGGGCTGAGTATCCTGCAATGACCCAGCTCCTAGAAGCATGGGAGTTTTCCCTCTCCTGTTGCCCCTCTGGACAGCTGGAATGATAGAATGTTCTAGATGACCAGCTTTTGGGGCAGATCTCAAAAAATCATCATCTGACCTCTGGTCACCAGCAAGATGTTCTATAGGAAGCAAGAACAGATTTAGTAGGAGGGGAGATGTGGAAGGCAAGGTCAGAAGTGAGGCAAAGCCTGGGCCTTGGCCAGAGTGGGCGAGCTTCCAGGAGCAAGGTTTGGGAAGAGTCGTGCAAGTCAGGGAAAGGAACACTGCTGCCTTTCTGCTCTGCTCCTTACCCGGGATGAGAACCCTTGACTTTCCCATCTTCTCTTTTGACTACTGTTGATTCTTTTGACACAGAATCAGTTTGGAAGAACTGGATCGAGGTGCCCAGGGGAGTTTTGCCTGTTCCGGTCTAAAACCAAAAATCTTCTGTTCAATGACAACACTGAGTGTTTGGCCAAGCTCCATGGCAAAACAACATATGACAAGTACCTGGGACAGGAGTATGTCGTAGCCACCGCTAATCTGAAGCAGTGCTCAAGCTCCCGTGAGTGGATTCTAGATGGAATTACTGAGGAAGCAACCTGGCAGAATATAGCGGACTTTCTTTTGGGCAGCCAAATCGCTCCTAAATCATGATATGGAGACTTCTTATTAGATACGAATGTTCCACCTTAAATTATGCTTGTCTCGTTAGCTGTTATAACTTATTTTAACCTGTTTCTCTTCACCTATACTTCTCCTCAGAGTTTTTAAATCTTTCTTTCATTCCGTATGTCTTCCTTTTTCTACTTCTGTATCTGGATGGCTGGTGGCTGCCTGACCCCAGTCATCTCCCATTTCTTTCCTTCTTCTCTTCTCTTCTCTTCTC
>NC_022012.1:83388470-83393292 GCF_000317375.1 Microtus ochrogaster
TCTCTCTCTCTCTCTCTCTCTCTCTCTCTCTCTCTCTCTCTCATCTAGATTCCTCCTCCTACTTATTCTCTCTGCCCATCAGCCCCAATTATCCCTCAACTGTCTAGCTATTGGCCATTTAGCTTTTTATTAGACCAATCAGATGCCTTAGGCAGGTAAGGTAAAACAGCAACACATCTTTGCCTAGTTAAATGAATGCAGTATAAACAAGTGTAATGCACCTTTACAAAGTTAAAATAATACTCTGCAGTATAAACAAATGTAGTAGCACATCTTTACATAGTTCAAGTAATATTCCACAACAGGAAAAGTCAAAGTTCAGAGGCCAAAATACATGTAGAAATACAAATTCCTTAAAAACTTAAAATGTAGAGCCAAAACATTGGTTTAGGGGTAAGAGTACCCACAGCTCTTCCAGGTGACTTGGGTTCAGTTCTAAGCACCTGTCCATGTGGCAGCTCACAATGTGTGCAATTCCAGTTCCAGGGGAGTTAACACCCTCTTCTGGCCTTTGTGGGTACCAGGTATGCATGGGGTGCTCAGACATACATGATGCATGCAAAACACCAATACACATAACAAAATAAATTCAAATATAGGAAGGTGTATAATTTAATTCTTGAACACCATTTGGAAGAGCGCCAAGAGATGTAGCCCAGTTAGTAGCGTATTTGCTTATCACGTATGAAGCCCTGGGTTCAATCTCTAACATAGATTGTTGTGGTGGTGCACACCTGTAATCACAATACTTAAAAAGTAGAGGCAGGAGGATCAGATGTTCAAAGTCATCCTTTGCTAAATATGGAGATTGAAAACAGTCTGAGGTACCTGAAGCCCTAACTCTATCTCAAAAAAAGATTTCAAATAAGTATACATTCACACACACACACACACAAACACACACACACACACACACACACACACACACACACACACACACGCACACTCAGATCGTTGAAGGACTTTCAGAAGTGATCCTCAAGTTTCAGCATGCACCGACTCCCTGTGCACAGTGGCCTTGTGAATCCCTATATCTGGTCCCCCACTCAGAGGCAGAGGCCTGGCAGATGTTGTGGTCCAGGGGTAGGAACAGGCCCAGAATCTCTTTGTTAGCTGTTCTAAACTTAGGATGATTTTTGTCCCCAAAGGAGACATTTGGCCTTTCCTAGAAACATTTTTGATGACTGCAGTTTTGTATGTAGTGCTGGTACCTGGCAGTAAAGCTGGGTAGTTAGCAAGCAATGCCCAGGATACCCCATCCTACAAAAAGGTTTATCAGGTTCCCCATGCTGATTGCACAGAGATGAGGAGCCAAGTTCTGTATTGATTGGCTTCTTGGGCTACTGTATTGCAGGTTGACCTAGGGCTATTGGATAAACCATGTGAACAGGTAGCACTGGTGTAGAGGCCACGTGCCCAAGGACAGAGCTGCTTCCCATGCTGCCCCTAGCTCATGGCACAGTGACTCACCCAAGGCAGATGCTCAGCCACTGTTTGCAGACGAAGGATGAGCAAATAGATCGCTCTTCACTGTGCACATTTTAGAAGTCAGAGGACCACGAGTGTCTTGTGGACCTGAGAGGTGTGAGCTGATTCACTTAGAGGTGGAGTCAAGTGGCCCCCAGGTCAGAGCAGGAGGCCACAATTGCTAGAAGAGGCCGCAGAGAACACATGGGGGGATGAGGCAAGCCCTGACTCACAATGGTGGGGCAGGGCTGGGATAGTGTTTTCAAGACCTCTTTGATTTATAGATTTGAGGAAAAAAAATCTGTTCCTGAATGTCCTGCTTTCTGTGTCCCACAGCACTCCTGGAAGCCTGTGCTTTCCTTACCCAGTGAAAACACCGAGCCAATGGCCAAGCTTTCCCAGGGAGCCTCAGCCCAGATCCATGGCGTCTTGGGCCTTGCAGAAAGAGGGGTTCGCTGATCATCTCTTCTTATAACTCTCTGCTGTCACTTTAGGTAGAAATAAAATGAGAAATTGTGTTGGCTTTCTCTTCCTATGAAGTGTCACTCATCATGTCTCAAATTTTACACGGAAATCGTGTGTCTGACCAAAGGCTTCTGCTCACTTAGGCCCTCCTTGTGAGCTTTCCAGGCCCAGCCCTTCTTTGTTCTGAAGTTCTGGGCACGATGCCCATTGATCTGGAATTGGGGGACAAGCCAAGTGACGATTTCTTTCCAAAAGAGATCTGGTTTATTCACACAGATATCACAGTACAGACACATATGTGTGTCCCAGATCATGTGTGCCTGTGTATGTACATGTGTGCCTCAACATATGTTTGTATACATGACGGTGCGTGCTCCTCACACTAATACTCATACATGTGTGTGCACATGCATTGAAGGCCAGAGGACAATCTTGAAGGTCACTGCTCAGGGACTGTCCACCTTTCTCTCTTTCTGAAAGAGGCTGTCCTAGTTGGCTATTGCTGTGATAAACACTTTAGCCACCAAAGTGACTTGAAGAGGAAAGGGTTTGTTTCCTCTTACAGCATGCAGTCCATTGTGAAAGGAAGGAAGGAAGGCCAGGAACCCAAGGCAGGAACCTGGATGCAGGAACCAAAGCAGAAACCATGAAGGAGTGTTGCTTACTATCTCGCTCCCCATAGATTGCTCAGCCTGATTTCTTATAGCACCCAGGTCCACCTACCCAGGGGAAGCATTGCTCACATTGGACTGAGACCTCCCACATCAATCATTAATCAAGAAAATGCCTCACAGATTTGCCTACATTCAATATTATGGAAGCATTTTCTCAATTAAGGTTCCCTCTTCCTAAATGACTTTAGCTTGTGTCAAGTTGATAAAAGAACTAGATAGCACACAGGGTTTTCTCCATTGGCCTGGAACTTGTCATGCTGCAAAGGCTGGGTGGTGTGCCCTAAGAACCTTGCCTATCTTTAAAAATACGGGATCTGGGGATCGAACTCATGCCCATATGCTTTCAGGGTAAACACCTTACTGACTGAGCTATTTCCCAGCCACCCACTCACTAGTTCTCCTGCCCATTTGCTCCAATGAGCACATCAGAGAACAGACAATACTCCATCATGCATTTGCCTAGTGTTCACCATTGCTAACAAAAATGGGTATCTCTGTTGCCACCTGCAGATTCTTCTGGAATTTTTAGAAAAGGGATCAAGACTCGTTTTTTTTTTTTTTTATTTTTCCATTTGCTACATTGGATTAAGGCTAGACCTGTCCCTCCACTAACTTGAGTCTATTCTATGAGAAACATTTGATGGTAGAGTTTAGTGCTCACAAATTTAAAACATGGCAATTTGTTGTGGGATATATTGATCACACTCTGACCACTCCTAAGACTGCCAATAAAGTTTACTGTGAATCAGAGGATGGAGCTAGCTAGTAACTGACCAGAATCACCCATAGAGGTTTTGGAGGACTCAGGACGTATAGAGAGACACAGGAAGAAGTAGGGAGAAGTTAGAAAGAGTCATGGCAGTTTGAATTAAGAAAGAAGAGAGAGAGAGGCACTCATCGGTCACTTCTCCACTACTTTTGATCAGACTTTAACCCCATATCTGACTCCTGAGTTTTTATTAATAATAGAATAATTTAGATAATAGCTATAATAATTAGACAATGTGAGTCTGCTTGAATAAATCAGACACTAAAGTGAAATTAATGGTCTATCAGTGGGCTGGGTGTGGTAGCATGTTGGAGGAAGGCCGCTTGTTTGTCTGGCCACTTAGCCCTGAAATAATTACATAGAAACTGTATTAATTAAATCACTGCTTGTCCCATTAGCTTTAGCTTCTTATTGAATAACTCTTACATCTTAATTTCCATTAATTTCCATTTCCATTAATCTTTGCATCAACATAAGGTCGTGGCCTACCAGCAAAGTTTCAGTACATCTGTGTCCTGTGGCGGCTCCATGGCTTCTCCCTGACTCTGCCCTTCTTCCTCTGAGCATTCACTTTAGTTTTCCCTGCGTAGCTCTTTCTGACCTGCTCTGCTATGGACTCAAAGCAGTCTTTTATTAACCAATGGTATTCACAGCATACAGAGGGAAATCTCACATCACCTCCCCTTTTCTGTTTAAATAAAAAAAAAACGAAGGTCTTTAACTTTAACATAGTAAAATTACATATAACAAAACAGGTATCAAGCAAGAATTATAGTTGCAATATTTATATCTACTTTATCTTTAAAATTATCTACTAACTAAGGAAAACTATAACTACAAATTCTTCAACTCCATCAAAGACCCCAGAAGGATACAATATTACCTAAGTTAACAGGAAATGTATTGTAAGCAACTTCCAAAACTCTAGAAATGACAGAGACATCTTGCTACCTGGACAGTCACCCAAAGTTCTTCTGTACCATTGGGGCATCCATCTTCAGCCTATAGGCCCAGTAGACTTTCCCATGAAGCAGGAAATTTCAAAGACAGTTCTACCTACATTGGCAGTTTGTCAGCCACTTTCTTTTGTGTCCTGCAGAATGTCTGGCAGATTCTTTCGTGTAGCAGGAACCCCAAAGGGTGGTCTCACATTTAGGCAAGTTCAGCAGTCATTTCTCTGCAGGTTCCGCATGTCCAGTTCATCAAGCAGTCTAGGCAAGAGCAATTTCTTTCCAAATGGCTCCCAAAAGCAGCTACATAAGGAGCCTCTTCAATGCCCATCTTCCTCTTGAAGTAGTTGGTGTTACCAGTAGCAGCTGTGTCTCATTGTCATGAAAAGTCCTAAACTCTTAAAACATTTTAAGTGCCATATTCTGAAGGTCTCTGAAAGACTTGAAGAATTCCTAACTGAAATATATATGTATATATATAAATATACATATATATA
>NC_022012.1:83393569-83395536 GCF_000317375.1 Microtus ochrogaster
TACAAACAATATTTGGGAATATGGGTGTAGATTTTCTCTAAATTGCTTCCTGCTGTTTATTGGGTGAAGTAATTTTTTGAGGGGTGTTCAAGGTGACCTTTCAGGGGCTCTTGGTTCATCAAACCACATCAGTCTGGAATGATTCCATAGGTTCTCATCCTCTGTGGAAACAAAAGAAGAAAAGAACCGCTTTTCTAAAGCAATTATTTATTTATTTATTTATTGGTTTTTCTAGACAGGGTTTCCCTGTGTAACAATCCTAGCTGTCCTGGAACTAGCTCTTGTAGACCAGGCTAGGTCTCCTGAAAAAGCCAGAGTTCATGCTGGCAGGACAGCCCAGAAAGCTGGCATTTCAAAATGGCGTGACCTTTTCCTACCACTGAATCAGGAAAACCTCTCTTGAAGGAGCTGCAGCACGCCATCAGCAAACAGCAAGAAGCTGTGTTAGACTCTGTATTTTTGTGTCTAGAATTCCTTTTCAAGCCCTCTCAGGTTTTAAGTGGATTTTAGTCAGCCACGTTGGTGCCAATTTGTTGGAGGAGGCCACTTGTTTGTCCCAGCTGCTTAGCCCTGAAATAATCACACAGAAACTGTATTAGTTAAATCACTGCTTGTCTTATTAGCTCTAGCTTCTTATTGGCTAACTCTTACATCTTAATTTAACCCATCTTCATTAATCTGTGCATCACCATGAGGCCATGGCCTACCAGAAAAGTTTCAACATGTCTGTCTTCTGTGGCAGCTCCATGGCTTCTTCCTGACTCTGCCCTTCTTTCTCCCAGCATTCACTTTATTTTTTTCCCACCTCACTCTTTCTGCTCTGCTATGGGCTCAAAGAAGTCCTTTATTAACCATGGTATTCACAGCATACAGAGGGGAATCCCACATCAGTAGCAAATGTCTTTAATCCTAACACTCAAGAGCCAGAGGCAGGCAGATCTCTGTGAGCCCAGCCTTGTCTACATTGTGAGTTCCAGGACAGCCAGGGATACATAGTGAGAACCTGTCTCAAAACAAACAAATAAATAACAACCAAAATTAAAACCAAACCAAAATACCCCCCCAAACCCCTAAAGAACAACAATGAAAAACACCCATCAATGAAATAAATCCCTTTCCCTGATTGAAATGAAATCTATCTCGTATCACCTGCTTGTGAGAAGCCATACTGCTGGAGCTGAGGACCCCTAGATAAAAGCCCTAGTGGCTTACCAATGAAGGATGCCTCCCTTTTGCATCTGTGGCCTCCATGGGTAAGCAATGGCTCTGCCATTTAGCCCCTTGGTCTGAACCCAAGGTGAAGCAGAAATCTTCATTTGAAGCTTGTTAGACTTGCACATGGGAAGTGGAAGAAAGATGGACATGCCAGACAACTTAAATTCTTAAAGTTTGTATTTGATCCCCATTATTTCAATGCCAAATAAGGTCCCATGGCACAATGTAAATGAGATGGGCTAGCAGGACACTCTACCCCCTCCATTTCAGAAGCAGAACTTCCAGTTATTTCAAGGCTCTTCCCTGTCCAGGACGTGGTTTGAATATGAGATGCCCCCCCATAGATTCATGCATTTCAACACATGGTCCCCAGTCACAACACTCTTATGGAAGGATGTAGAACTTTTGGGAAGTGGAATCCTGTGGAGAAAGTGGGTCACTGGGGTTTTATAGCCTGATCCCACATAGCCAGTCCCATTTTCTGTCTTTCTAAGAGTTGAGGTGGAGTCCCAGCTGCCCACTGTTGGCACCATGGAGTAGCCTGCACTGTTCCTACTCCTCCACGATGGACTCAAACTCTAAGCCAGAATAAAGTCTTCTTCCCTGAAGTTGCTTTTTTTTCCCCAGGGGTTTGGTCATAGCAACAGAAAAAGTAACTAAGGGGCTGGAAAGATGGCTCAGTTGTTATTTGTCTTCTGTTCTGCTACAGGACCCAAGTTTGGCTCTTAGCACCTATAGTTTTAGTTCCAGGG
>NC_022012.1:83395658-83398767 GCF_000317375.1 Microtus ochrogaster
CACACACACACACACACACACATACACACATGAAGAAAAATAAAATAAATGTTTAAAATTATTTTTAGAATTTTGTGTATATGAGTATTTTCTCATGCATTTATGTCTGTGAACCCTGTGTATGCCAGACACACTCGGAGGTCAGAAGAGTGTCAGATTCCTTGGAACTGGAACTACAGATGGTCATGAACCATCATTTGGATTCTGAAAACTGAACCTGAGTCCCCTGTAAGAGCAGCAAGTGCTCTTAACCACTGAGGCATCTCTCCAATTTATATAAAAACAGTGTGTGTGTGAGTGTGTGTGTGTGAGAGGGTGTGTGTGTGTGTGTGTGTGTGTGTGTGAGTGTGTGTGTATTTTTTAAAGGTAACTGAGCTGGAGAGATGGCTCAGTATGTGTGTTGGACAATCCAAAACCACAGGTAATTCCAGCTCCAGGAGGATTCAATGCTCCTGACCTCAGCAGTCACCTTCATGCATGCACACACAGACACAAACACACACACACACATACACACACACATGTACACACATGTACACACACTTTGGTACCTCAGACCCACAACTTCGAATGTAGAAGATATTAGCAAGTCTCCAGGCTCCTCAGCAGCTGTGGGCATGAGCCTGCTCCTTACACTGAAAGTGATAGTCTTGCTGGCTTCCAGTGCCATGCCCCAAAATAGATTCTCACAAGTGTCTGAATGGCAGGGTGGAGCCAGAGAGTCAGTGTTAGAACTGGTGTCTGCTAGGGAAGCCTCTCGCAAGGTGAGAGCACAGAGCTGATTCTCTTGGAGTCTTAACAGTGATACCTAGGATGCAGGAATGGCCACTCTTTGTGGACTTTCCTGTCCTTTCCTTTGGTAACAAAGAACCTGGAATGTTTTCTGCCGAGGGGAGAAGCACATGGAGAGAGGACAGGAGCCCCAAGATGAGCGGTAACTAAGGGGAAATCTGGGAGGTGGTGGAGGCAATAGCCAGGGGGCATCAAGGTTCTCAGGGTCCATGGTCCTCCTAAGGGAGGTCCTGGGCATTCTGAAGACATATTGCTTGACTTTTAAGAAAGAATGATACCCTGAATATTAGAGGCTGCAGGGACTCTTGGCTAAGGCAGGGATAGATGGGAAAAAAGAAGAGGAAATTCATTCCCTTGGCTTCCGCTTTGCTAGGGCTATAGTGAAAACTTTCTGGTCATCAGAATTGTGAACTCCTACGTGGATGAGAAAAACATGCATCTGTGAACGCTGCTGAGGCTCTGTGTTTCTCATGGCCTTATGGGAGAAAATCCCTAAATAATACCTCTAGTGAATGATTTTAGACAGACACATATATGTAAAATCTAAATGTGTGCATGTAAAGTCCAAGACCTATCCTGGCACTTCTACACAATGCTGGTCCCACAGGCTCATGCCTCGTGTGTCGTCCATCCTCACACTCAGCTGAGTGTGTGCTTCTCTTACTTTTCTAGTTACCATGGCAAAACCCTGGCCAATCAGTTCAAGGAAGACACTGTTTGTTCTCACTCAGTTTGAGGGTGCAGCTTACCACAGTGAGGCGGGCAGGAGTGTAAGGCAGCTGGTCACACTGTGTCCCAGCCAGGAAGCAGGGAGCCATGGATGCTGGTGCTTGGCTCATTTTCTCCTTTTTATTCAGTCGGGAAACCCGGCCTAAGAGATGGTGCTGCCATCTCAGAGTGGATCTTCCCCCTTCAATGAAACCTTTCTGGAAACTCCCTTAGAGACAGGCCCAGGGGTGTGTCTACACTGCGTTTCTAAATCAGTCACACAGTCACTATCACAGAGTGTGTTCTGCTCAGTGTCATGTTGTCATTTTCTCACACCCATGTCCTGGGGAAAGCTCTGAACTTTAGATTCAACACAGCCTATCTGCAGTATCATTTTCTGTTTCTGCCTGTGGCAGGGCCTCAAGGCTTTTCCAGGATCGTATCATGGTACAATGAACCAAAGTCCTAGGGAAGTCTCCCAAGGCCCTTGCAGTCCCTGAGCAGGTCCCTTGCTTGTTCTCTGTCTCCCGTGTGGAAGAATGTCAGAAAGGTAACAACATTCTGTTAGATATTTGCCTTCAGAAACCTAGAACAAAGCAATGCCTTCTGGATTTATGATTCTACCTCAGGCCCCTTGTCTTAAATGTTGATTTTTTAAGAGCTTAATTAGGTTAACTGCACAGCAAGTTACTAACAAGTGAAGATCTAAACAAGGCCCCTTAGCTTCCATTTCCTCTTTGTTGAGTTAAGGGTGTTGCTTCCTGGTGGCAAGCTAGCACTGGAAAATGTTCAAACATACAGATACAATGCCTTCCACTCTCTCTGGGCCAGGGAACAGGGGAGAAGGAAGAGAAGGCAGAAGCTGACACGAAGTCACAGTGCGAGAACACATTTCCTGAGCCAGAGGAACTCAGGGCAGGTCCTGCCTTTCCCAGCCCGCCCTTCCTTACCCGTCTTCTGCTTCCAGTTCATAAAACTGTCTGAAGAAAGCCAAAAATGGCCCATCAGGCTTCTCCTCCGCTGTGAACCAGACCTTGTGAGAAAAAGTCATGCCTTCCCATCTTCCTAAGATGGAAAGAACAGGAGGAGCCCATGCCTAACGAATGCCCTATTACCCACGGTAGGGGTAAGGGCTAAGCGTTTCCCAGTTATTCGTATAACTGAAATGAAAATACATACAAATTTGCAGAAATCACAAGGAAACTTCATTTAAAGCAAAGCAATAGAAAAGGCCAGAATACACGGAGAGGAGCAGTGACCTCATGAGTGAAGACACTCAAGGGCGCCAATTATTGGGTTTGTACTTCCCTTGACTAGATTCAGGAGAAGGATGAGTTTGGTGACTAGGGAGATACAGAAGGCAGTTCTCTGTTTTGACTGATAGAGTAAGTCATACAGTCATTTTTTTCAACGGTGCATGTCTCTTTCCAAAATGCGTCTGGTTTTAATCATATGCACAGACAAGATGATAAACAGGGTGCGCTGGTTAGTTTTTGTCAGCTTGACACAAACCTAGACATACCTAGAAAGAGGCGGTCTCGGCGGAGGAACTGTCTCCATCAGATTGACTTCCAGGCACATCTGTGGGGCATGTTCTTGATTTCTAATT
>NC_022012.1:83398867-83407987 GCF_000317375.1 Microtus ochrogaster
CATTGTCTCTGCTTCAGTTCTGGATTCCTGCCTTGGCTTCCCTCACTGACAGACTGTAACCTGTAGGCCAAATAAAGTCTTTCCTCCCCACCTTGCTTTAGGTCAGAAAAGCAACTAGAGCATGGGAGATTGTCCCTAAAACTTGAGGACATGGTTTTGCCTTTAATGCACATGTGCTCAAATCCAGTTTAGGCTTGATGAACTTGCCCTCAGCTAAGATGTATTAGGAATATTTTTGAACAGAAACTGTCAGAACTTGATGGAGAAGAGAAACATATCTTATTTTTGAGAGAGGGGTGTAGGTATAGCCTGATGAAGGTGGGGTCTGAGGTTGTTAGTTGCATTTTTCAGAGAGAGAGAGGCATGTGTGCATAACATGTGTAGGTAAAGGAGCTAGGCTGCCCAGAGTGTTATGGAAAGGTAGGCACACATAATTCCAATCAGGCAGAGTCCTGGCTTACTACGCTGCTCCCTATGCTTCTCTACCCCATACCACACAAAGCAGAAGCAGTGCCACCGCACCGGGAAAACTCAGAGGGTGTCACACAGTGCCATTCAGATAGGTGAGAGGGCTCTGGGACCCTCTGTACAAAGTCTTTGGAGGTGTCCTAGCTACCCGGAGTTGCTGGCTTCAGAATGTGGGCCCTGACAAGCAAGCCACATTCAGACTTGCAGCAGAGGTGAGCTAGGACAATGGGCAGAGCTCCATCCTAACCCAGACTGCTGTGCTGCAGGCCTCTTGCCTTCTACTCTGACCAAAGCCTCAGATTAGGGTCCAGAGAGGCAAAGGAGGACACAGGAGCTCTTTGTTGTTCTTCCCAATGTGGCCATATTAATCTAATCTCTCTCTCTCTCTCTCTCTCTCTCTCTCTCTCTCTCTCTCTCTCTTTCTCTCTCTCTCTCTCTCTCTCCTGCTTCTTACCATTTCTTCTTTGTGTAATTGACTTGTTGAGGACCAGTTGGGGACAATTGAAGACAAACCAAGCCTGGTTTGTTAGGAGTCTGTCAAGGCTCAGACTCAGCTCCTAATAAACCTGGTAACACAGTGACACCCTCACCCAAGTCTATCGGTTCAGGTTTAAATAGCGGGCAAGAGCTCTGTATAAGCACACCCGGTCAAAGTGTGGTCCCAAACACCATCATTGTCTCCAGTCCGGTCTCTCCTACCAGGTGGTCTGACCAGTGTTCAGAACTGTGTGAAATCTCTTCCCATTTAGCTGACACCAGCTCCCCCTTCTCTATCACGAGACTCCTGGAAAATTCCAGTTCCCTTCATTGTTTCGGTAGTCTGAGATCCAAAAAGAGAGAGGTACACATGTCTTCATTCCTGCCAGGATGGTTACGCCCTTTCCTGGGAATATGTGGTCCCTTCCCTAGCAATGTGGTCTGAGGGCCGGAAGGCACAGGAAGGTCTGTCTTTGTATGGCTGCCATGGTAAGATTGAAGGTTGCTGGCTGGCAATTCTACAGTTGGTCCCAAAGTGGTGAGCCTTCCTCATAGACAGAGTCAACCAGCGGTTTCTTCTACTGGCAAATAACTTGCAAGCAAAACAGGAGCCCTGGATGTTTTCTTAACTATACTAGCCATTTTCTGTTTGCTTTCTACTGTGTGTTAAATTTTATTACAGTATTTGTGGGAAAATAGAAAAACTTATGTTATTTTTAATTTTTATGACATTTTTATTTTTGTGTCTGTGCCTACATGCATGGTGTGTGTGTGTGTGTGTGTGTGCATGCGTGCATGGGTGTATGTGTGCGCATACGTGTCTGTGTGTGCGTCTACAAAAGCACACAGATAGAGATCAGAAGACAGCCCATGAGAGTTGGTTCTCTCCTTCCACCCCGTGGATCCTAGGGACCCAGCTCGGGTCATCAGCTGTGATAGTAAGTACCTTCACCCTCGGAGTTATCTCACTGGTCCACAAGTATTGTTTTACTTTTAGGGAACAGTCTGCTTGGTCTGACACAAAAGGAAGATCTTGCTAGATTTAGCTTTGAGAATACCACGCCCTATTCTTGGTTCTCAGCATCTGTCTTACTTATGGCTCCCATTAGAGTTTCCAGGTTTTTTCACTTTCTGAATTTCACCCTGGAAATTCAGACAAGGCTGATGTTCATCCCTGTCAGTAAGTCTTAGTGAATGCTGGGTTTTCCTCTAGCACTTCTGTTTAACACAGAATAGACGTGGGTGGAGAGCCCAGACCCACTTCCTTAAATCCATGTAGAGATTATATTCTCAGCCAAACTCTCTCGAACTCTCCACCCATACCGTTTCCCTAAATCTCTCTCTTGCAACTGCACTTCCTGTGGGGTGCCATCCGCATTCTCCTCCTCCCTAGTCAGGGGTAGGAATGGGATGGTGTGGTCCATGGACAGGCATCCCTTACGCTGCTGGGGAACTCTATTTGAGCATGGGATGGAAGCCTGAGCAGCAGAGGACCCTAGGCTGTGCTCCGAGATGGCTTGCACTAACACACTGGTGTGCCTCGGAGGCTTTGAAGATCAACCATATGGGGCACGCTTGATACATAATAGATCACATGTTTAAAATCCCCAGTTTGGTAAGGCACATGTAACGGCTAGTGAAAACAGCACAGATAACAAACATATCCACTAGGCTCCTAATGTCCTTGTACTCTTTGCATTGTATCCCATACCCTCCTAACTAAGCATCCTTAACAACCACAGACTTTAGCCACCAAGTTAGTTTGTGTTTTCTAAAATTTTATCGAAATAAAAATAAAAAATCATATCAGAAATTTAAAATGTCTAACTGAGCAGAAGTCACCTGTTGCTCTGCCTTTTAGGACTTCACACCTGAAGCTGTGGGATCCCTCAGTCTGCTCCTGTTTCTCCATCCATCTGTTGAGGGGCAGGTGGATCAGCAGCACTTTACGGCTATATAAATACAGCTTTTGTGAAGGTCCATGTACGGGTGTGTGTACAGGCAGGTTTTCATCCTCATTTTTCTTGGGTAAGCATTTAGAAGTGGAATGATGGGGGCTGGAGAAATGGCTCAGTGGTTAAGAACACTGACCGCTCTTTCAGAGATTCTGAGGTCCCGAGTTCAATTCCCAGCAACTGCACGGCTCACAACCATCTAGAATAGGATCTAATTCTCTCTTCTGGTATGTAGGCATATATGCAAGCAGAGCACTCATAGACTTAAAATAAAAAGGTACATAAACAAATAAAATTTAACAAGGAGAAGAGGAATGACTGGTAACTAGGAAACTTGCATCTCTCCCCAAACTGGTTGTGTCATTTTATAGTCCCACCAGCAGGGTACAAGAATTCCAGCTTTAGTTACTTGGAGATGCCACCATCAGTTTCTTTCTTTCAAAATTTCTTTTAGATGTGCATGGTGGGGCTGGGGGTGGGGAGTGACACCTGCGTGCATGCCTGTATGTGCGTGCATGTACAAGCACACACGTGGAAGTCGGAGGACAATTTTTCAGAGTTAGCTCTCTTCTCCCTCTCTGCTGGCTCCAGAGGTTGAACTCAGGCCACCAGGCTGACACAGCAAGTGCCTTCAGTCACGGAGCCTGGTGCTGGCCTTCCTTTCTTTTTCCTTCCTTCTGTGATGATGATGACCGTCATTGACCTATGACCCGGGAGAACTCTTCGTCCTGGGAAGGACCCCTGGGCGAATGCTCTCCTTATTCTCTGTGCCTGCCTATGCTCGCCTCCAACTTCCTTTGAGGCCTGTGTCCCCATCTTAGCCCTAGAAGAAGAGCGGTGGCCACAAGCCCTCAGCACAGATGGAGTGTGGTGTCCAGCTCTGAACTCCAGAGGCAGAGAGGATAGCCACTCAGAGATCTCAGGTGTAGCATGTAACCTGGGTGAAGAGCTGGCCTCGCTGCCTGGCGTGTGGAAGCCTGCCGTGTAACTCAGCTACAAAAGGAAGTGGAAATTCTTTGCAGTCAGAGGCTAATGAGGCCTGTGGTATGTGTTATATTTCAAAGGTCACTGTGCTCATTTAATCCAACGTTTCTAGACATACTTTGACATCTACTCTCATTAGGTTTCTGCCTTTGTGTTACAGTCAGCAGCAAGTGACTCTAAAACCTTGGAAGACCCACAGGCTGGAAGAACCAGGGAAGCCTGGGTATGGTGGCTAGCCAAGAGCCTTGGGTACCCATAGGACCGATCGCCTTACCTTTGGTTTCCACAGCCTCCATCATGAAGTCAGTTCTTTTCACGACCTGAGGGAGCGTGTGCCTGAAAAACTGCTTCTGTGCTAATGTTTGCTTCTAAATTGTGCACCATGGAGCTGGGCATGGGGGCATATGCCTTTAGTCTCGGGACTTAGGAGGCAGAGGCAAGGGAATCTCTGAATTCAAGGCCAGCCTGGTCTATAAAGAAAGTTCCAGGACAGCCTACAGGGCTACACAGAGAAATTCTGTCTCAAAAAGAAAGTGCACAACCATGCTAGGTCCATGCTACACCAGGACCAAAGACTGCGAGGCAGGGCTGACCTTCTCCCAACTGAACTACACCCCAACCTTCAAACTGGGCTTTTAGAAGTACATATTCATTTGTTCAACAGCAACAAAAACCAGGTTGGGGGAGGTCTTGCTATGTTTGGCAGGTTACCATTACGTTTGTGGGATCCTCCTGCCTCAGCCTCCTAGGGTGCTGGGATTACAGACATCTGCCATCACCCCTGGTTGACAATTATGAGCGCCTGGCACACTTGGACAACTTACAGGTTCTGGGGCAGTGATCTCTGGGTTTGCTCTTGGTTCTACCGCTTTGTAGTTATGTAACATTGGACAAATGACCTAGCCTCAGTTTCTTAGAGCTACGGGACTAAAAGCGCCCACACTATAGACAAGCAGTGAGGAGGAAGATGAAGTTCACCTTTATAAACAGCTTAGCCCCGTGCCAGAGACAAACCCAATAGTTACAAATAAATATTTATTAACCAGTCCCCTTTCTTCTTATATTCTATTTTTGTACAAACATGTAAAAAATTACATAAAATAATCCGAAGAGACAGGAATATTGATGTTTATGTATCCTGCCTCTGAGGCACACTATGGTAGAGTTCAATTGTCTGGTCATGGCCACTCCTTGGCGTAGCTCGCTGAGAGTCTCCGTGCCTTTGAAATGGGGCATCATTGCACCGCGGGAACAGGCTGCAGAGATATTTCGTGAAAGCCTTGTTAAGAAGCAAGCAAATGAGAGGATTAACACAGCAGTGGGTGGTGGCAATGAGCTGTGTGACCTGAATGCTTGCTTCCAGGTGGTAGCTGTTCTCATCCTGCAGGGACGAGTGTTCCCGGAACTCGAACAGGAAAAGCACAACACAGTACGGTGCCCACATCCAAAGGAACACACCCGTTATGACGGGCGCAAGCTTTCGAAGATCGTTCTGCCTCTCCCTGGTGGTCTGCGTTTTCCTCATTTGCCCGCAGCAGAATATAAACACCAACAGAGGAAAACCAAGAACCAAAATGTTCATCTTTAAAGTCAGAAAATGCTTCCAGAATGGCTCTTCAATTGGCAAAAAGTGAGGTTTGCCAAAGGCACACTTAGGTTTCTCTCTTTCCCTCTGAAGCCAATAGAGCACAGATTCAGGCAAAGAGAGCGCAATTGCTACGACCCATGCCAGGATACTTGTAACAACACTACCAGGCACCGATGTCAGGGTGGAGGCCAGCCTCCCCTGGGAAAACACCTTGTACCCTTGCACGAGGAGAAGGATGTTGAAAAGCGTCTCGCTGTATAAGCCTGTGGAATGGAGGCCAACTAGAACTCTACAAGTCCCAATGCCAGGGCTTTCCCCAAGGGCAGCCGCGTGTGCCCAGAACGGCAGGGGGAGCAGGAAACACAGATTCGCAGCTGCCAGGTTTAGAAGGTAGATGGTCCCCACATTCTTGAGTCCTTTGTATCGCACCAGTATAAACGCAGCCAAGGCGTTGTCCAGGAGACCCACCGCAAACACAGCGCAGCAGAACCGTAGTACCTGCTGGGCGGAGACAAGCTCGGGGGTGAGGGGTTTCTCTGTCACACAGCAGTCCAGGTCATCCTTTATGAAGACATCATAGTCGTCCTCTGGGGCCACCGTGGAATTATCCATCTCGGGCTGCCCTGGGGGGAAATCAGAGATTATGTCTCCCCTCCATCCTAGAGCAAAAGGTTTGAAGTAAGTCTGTCCCCTCTCCCACAGTGGCGGCTATGCTCATTCTACTCATTAAGAACCCATAATATACCTTAATATAATCTTCTACAACACCCAGGGTCTGTCTGGTAATGTGACAGCTCTGCCAGGCACAAAAGGACGCGGGGACATTACAGTCACTTCATTTCTTTTGGCTAAAATGAGATTCGCTTACTAGGAGCTAGGATCTAAGAAGACAAAGAGTTAAAAACAACCTGAGAAGTTGGTGCCCCTCCTACTTCCCAGCTATTAAAAAAAAAAAAGTTTCCTTACCTTGCTCACGGCTTGAATTGAAACAGCTAAAGCAGCTGCGGCGGCAGTCTTGGGGCAGGCTGCTTGATATTTTCCTCTCCAGGGACATAAACAGATGTTTGCAAAAGTGAAACCGTACTGGCCGGACACGTGGACGACCAGTGAGGTAAAGATAACCACTTGACTGAGTTCCCAAGAGTGGAGAAGGGTGCAGCCCCAAGATCTGCCATCCAGGGGGCTGTGGGAACACTGGGGTCAGGGAAACAGCACTTCCTTCTGAACAGACTGCTCCTGACCCCAAGGAGCTAGAGACAGCACTGTTTATCCCTCGGAGGCTGGCCCCTTCCAGGCACAGCTTCAAGAGCCAGCTGGAATGAAGTTCTGAAGTCTCTCTCAGGAGCCTCTGTCAGCCTCAGAGAAACTGAGAAGTTGCTTTCGTCTCTCCCTTTCCCAGTATCCCATGTTTGACTTCCAGGTACCTTTTTAGCCAGCTGTCCTCCAGGCTGTCTCAGATAAGGGTGCTAAGTCAAGCCTGCTCCCAGTGATAATAAGAGGGTGACGTCAGAAAGCTGGGCTCCGCCTCCTGGGCTTCAGACAGAAGTTCTCTGAGTAGATAACAGCTTCCAGAGCGCCGAATGTGTCCACACTCACCAAAGTCTTGACCCTCAAAGGCAGCTGTCACCAGTCCCGCTGACCTGCAGGGAAGAACAGGGAGTGGTGGGTGTCGGGTTTTTGTTTGTTTGTTTTCCTGCTGTCTTTGAGAAGAGCTATGGTGCTTTTCCTGTTGAACAGAGTGCTACAAAATGATCTGGGGAGCACGGGCGCTAGAGTGATATCAGCAGGAAAAGAAATTGGGAACAGGGTGGGGCGGAGAAGGAGCCTTGACCTCCCTGCTGAGGAAAATAGAGAGCTGCAGGCAGCCGGAAGGAAGCAGTTGCCACTGGACCGCGGACCTGCTCAGGGAAAGCCCCAGAAGAAAATCCTGTGTGAGGGTGTGTGAGGGCATGACCAGGGAGGAGACACTGTGAGGAGATGAAGCTTAACTTTAGTGGAGGGTGGGGATGACGACAGGCTTTGGAGTGGCGGGAAAGGGCAGAGGAGAGAGATGCCGTTTGAAGATGAGGATCATAGGAGAGGAACCTGGAAGAGCTGGAAAAAATATATGAACTGCCCGCAGGCCAAGGACCCTTTGCAGCCATGACTGAACTAATTTGGGGGGTCAGTTGATGTCTCCTTTGCATTAGCAACAACGGGTCTGATACACGTGATACCAAAAGTGAACCTATAAAAATAGAAATCGATACTGAGGAGGCTAGTAAGAAAGGACAGAGCCCAGATAAGCAGGATTGAGCTTTAAGCTCCCAGCATCCTGGCAGAAACAGAGACAGGGGTTGGTACGGTGAGAACCCAGAATGAAGGAGCTTCCCAATAAGGCCTCTCCCCTGCAGGAGAGAGCATTTAGGGGTGAGTGGGACTCTCCAGGCCTTAGGATGCTCTCTCTATTCGTGGATGTGGCTACAGCAAGGGTCATGTCAGCTGTCACCCTCCTCCTGAGATCTCTGCCCTCTGCAGCTAGATGCCTCGGAGTCATACTGTGACACCTGGCCTGTGAGTGAGTAGGCTGAGTGGATCATAGTTCACTCCCAGATGGGGGACAGATTCACAGATGTACACACCGCTCCTTGGATGGGAAAGTGGGTGTGGGTAGCAGCTACCCTATGTGCTTTGTGTCGCACGATGATGGGAAATCGAAAAGGAAAAGGAATCGTCTGTAAATTCAGGATCATTCCAACTGCTCCGTCACTGTGGCCTCCACTTTCAGCGCTGTTTTATCTTTGCTTGATTCCCAGCATCCTGTCTGTCCACACTCGGGCCACAGGGTTTTTTTTTTTTTTCAAATTAGCGTACAAAATAATGTGTTTGGTTATGACATACTCATACACAAGTGTCACTAGTCTTTGTCTTATCTGTCCTCAGCCACAAGGCTCTGCCTAGTTCCCCGTCCCTTCTTCATGGCCCTTTCACCTGTTTCTCCTTCTGCTTTCAGGTCACGTGGATTCTATCACCCCTTCTTTCTTAAAAGAATATAGAAATGTAGATTCCAGAAATAAAGAAATGTAAACTTGTAAGCCTAGGAGAATGAGAGCAGGCTGTCGGCAGCTTTCTCAGCAGCTAAAGGATTAACTATTAACAGTGGGGTACTTTGCTTTACAGCGCATAGCTCTGTCTGCAAGGCTGAAGCGGCCCTCTGCAAACTGAGGGTCAGCAATTTGTATTTGAATCTGAGTTCTACCTTGAGATTGTAAAAATTCTTCTGTTCATACCTAATGCTTGCTTCTTGCTATAAAAAGGGGAGTTGGGAAACAGCCCATTGCCACAGCCTTACGAGTCCATCCCTGGCTGTGATCTCAGCTAGCTGATAAGCTTTTGTGCCCCATGGAGATTTATTTTTTTATTATTTTTTCCTGGAATAAAGTTTGCTTCTGGTTTAATAGACTTTGGTGATCTTTCCCCCATCTTTGCGTGACCCCTGTGGACCCAACATTTCTCTTGTTCTTTCCCTAAGATCTCATCCTCCCCTCTCATGGCCTCCTTTGTAGTCTCGTCTCTTATCACACACACACACAAACACACACACACACACAAACACACACACACAAACACACACACACAAACACACAAACACACACACAAACACACACA
>NC_022012.1:83408411-83413399 GCF_000317375.1 Microtus ochrogaster
GTCACAACTTTCAGTTTCCTTTTCCCTGCACATGTGATAGTTTCATCTTCCTTCCTGGCTGGATAAAATTCCCTTGTGTCTACACACCACAGTTTCCTTATCCGTTCATCTGTCGTCGGGCATCTAGACTGGCTCCATTTCCTAGAGGCTAAGAATAGGGCAGCAGTAAGGATGGTTGTGCAAGTATCTCTGAGGTCTGATGACAGCGTCATTTGGGTATCTCCCCAAGAGTGGCACAGCCGGGTCACACGGCAGTTGCTTTGTTTTTGTTTGTTTGTTTTAACTTCTAATGTGATGTTGTTTTCTGTCACTGCTGGGGAGGCAGTCTAGGACCACATGCTGGTCAAGTGCTCTGTCCCTGAGCCACCCCTCCCTCAACTCCCGCCCAGTTGTCACACTGATTTCCATCTTGGCTATACCAGCTCACAGTCCCACCCAGAATGTAAGGTTCCTGGCTCTTCCCATCCTCACCAGCATTTCTTGTTGCTTGTCTTGAAGCCTATGGGAAAGAAGAAGCTACATCTCCCACTCAGAGGTCCAAGGAAAGCTTGCTTTGGCCTCTGAACACACACGGAAACTTATCTTGGTCATCTTGGTCAGCTTTCCATCACTGTGATGCAACATTTGAGACAATCACGTTTAAAAGGGAGGAAAAGCTTATTTTGACTTTCTGAAGTTTCGGTCCATGCTCACTTTGCCCGCCACCTCTGGGGCTGTGCCAAGGCAGTGCTTCATGGTGGGAGCACATGGGAGAGACAGTTGACCTCCTAGTGTTAGCTGGGGAGGGAGGGAGAGGGGCAGGGGCTGGGCTCGACCATTCTCTTCAAGTACAGTAAGCAGTCACCCCACGACCTTCCTCTAGGTTCCACCTTCTGGAGGTCCTACCACAAAGTGCCCAGACTAGGTAGTCTTTCCTTTTTACTCATGAGTCTTGAGTTGGCCTTTACTGAAGCCACAGCATCCTTCCTTGTCAAACCAAAGCACCTTCTAAAGTTTTGATATGAGGCTCACGAGATCTTAGCGTTGAAGGTCTGAGTTCCTCCTAATCACTGCAACTCAACCCTGATGTCAGTCTTAGGCATCAGATCATGTGCTTACCCGTCCCCTCTTCCATGTGAGTCAGCCACTTCATTCAACAAACATTGCTACGGGCCCAGCACGCACTCAGCCCTGCTTCAGACGCAGGAGATGATAAAAGCAGTGAACAGAAGAGGCAAAAGTTCTCACCTTCTAAGAGCTCATATCCAACAGATAAAGACAAAATAGGTCAATTGTGTTGATAGTTGGTAGGCAAGAGGGTCTGTAGGGCCACAGAGGAAGTAGGATAGAAGGGGCAAGAGATTGAGAGGACAGGCAGGGAAGCCGCAAAGGATCAGGTCCCTTGAACAACACGCATTGTGTTCTATTTCCTTGTTACAAAGTTCTTACTTCAGAGGAAGCAATGCTTTTACCAAGGATTCAGAGACAGTCTTCTACCCAGGTCTCACTGGGGTTTGCTAGATAGACCAAGCTGGCCCTGAACGCTCAGAGATCTGCCTGCCTCTGCCGGAACTAGGACCGGGGCTAATGGCGTGTGCCACCACCATTCCTGACTTAATTCCTGATTGTAAAAGCAAAGGATACAGTGCACCAGCCATTCATGGAGAAGGGCCCTGGACGTCTTCCAAGTCCCCTTCTTTGGGTGCTCCAAGGCAGCCTGGCTGCCATGGCAGTTTCTGCAGTGTCGTTCCTGGGCACATTAGAGTTCTCCGTACTCTCTTCAGTAGCCCGTCCCCTCAGTTAGTAACCCTCTCTATATAATGTCTACTGTTCATGCTGCTGTGGTGTGGCTTCTGACTGGCACATTCCATTCCACTCAGTGTCAGGATGGGAAATGCTGGGAAGATGAGCACTGAATGGTGTCATTCTCAGGGGTCTATCTTGATATTGAGAGATGAGCTGCTTAAAAATATGATACCTTAATCTATTCCCTTCAAATATCTGCCTTCTCATGTCTAGCTCTCTAGCTCTCTATCTATAATCTATATTATCGAAATACTATCTCAGCATCTACCAGATATCTATTATTTATCTCCTATCTATACCTATCATTTATGTATCCATTACTGAGCAGCAAACCAGAAGAGTAAAGAGCCGTGTGTTATAATTCCAGGGTCATTTGTTTGTGCCCCAGAGTTGGGACTAGTTAAGGGGAAGTATTGGAACTCAAGAGCATGGTGTTTTCTTGTCTGTTGCCCTGTGATTAACTTTCCATGAAAGAACACTGGAATCAAGAGTCAGACTCTGGATTGGGTTCCTAGGAATCCAGAGCTTTGAGAGGCCAAAGTGTTACCAAAAAGTTTGCCATGCAGGGGTTTCCAGCAGACTTGTCTGTAGAGGATGGAGCGAGGCAGCCCCGGGCAGCAGAAGAAGGGACCATCATGTGGTAACTACTGACCTCTCCGCTGGCCCTACAGCTGTGGAGCTGTGGTCGCTCTGAAGAGCTGCCGTGAACCTCAGTGATCAGGTCATGTTCCTACAGTCCCACGTCAGCCATTGTCCTTAGCTTTCTCCTGGGATGTGGCACCGCCTGGAGGACAGAATGAGGGAGGCAGACACAATGGCCCCAAAGAGGGCATTTGGGCAGGTCCCACAGCATCCTCTGTGGCTCTAGAGGGCTCTAGACTTCCTAAAAATTGTGTTTACCCCAAATAACAAGAAATGGAAATGAAAATTTCCAAACCCACAGTGTCGTAAGCCCAGTGAACCCAGGTGGGGGCTTGAGCATATTTCAAAGAGGAAGTCACATGTCCTGTGAGGCCACACTGCCTGTTGCTGCACGTGATCATTTGGCCGGCTACTCCCCTACTGTCACCTAAGTGCAGAGAAGGTCAGGGAGGAGCTGAGCTGTCCTCCCAGCCCCACTCCTCCAGCTGCCCCCCCCTTTCCGTCTTCCCTAGTAAGTTAGTCACTCTCCAGTTCTCACAGGGTTGAGCTGGGTGAGACTATCAACCACATCAACCACTATCAACCATATCTCACCTGAATAAGAAATGCTGCTTCTGCGAACAGAGGTTAACAAAAGCCATGGAAGGGTCTGGAGAGGTGGCTTTAGTCAGTCCCCAGAACCCATGTAAAAAGATCTCGGCATGGTAACGCAAGCACACCCCCTAGTTCTCAATGCCCAGCCAAGCTGAATCAGCAAGTTCCAGGTCAGTGAGAGATCCTCTTTCAAAAACATAAGGTGTCCTGGGGAACCACATCCAAGGTTGACTCTGGCTTCCACATACAGACAAACATGTGCACAAAATGCACACATGGATATGTACACACACATGTACATATACAAAAACAACACACAAAAGCATTCTCATTTAAAAATATTTCTTTTGGAGCTGGGAATATAGTGGCTGAGTTCTAGATTCCATTCCCAATAATACCGCACACGTGTGCGCGTGCGCACACACACACACACACACACACACACACACTCATTTTAATTATGCAGGGAAAGGGTTTGGTGGGGCCTTCTCTGAAGCCTGGATGGCTGTCCTGGGTTCTTCCCAGGCCCAGACCCATGTAAACCAAGCTGGGCACTGTGAAGATCTTGCTTCCTTCTTGCCAGCCCCCTCCAGCCATGGTCTCTGGAACTCCTCTGAGGCTATACTGCCACGCTTGCCCAGGCCCAACAACATCTAAGTGTGTGAGTTAAGTCAGCTCCTATCGGCCCAGCATCCACAGCCTGTGTCTCCATCTTGTCTCAAATAACTCAGTCACACCCTCTGGAAAGGATGAGGAAAGGAGCTCCCATCCCAGTGAGCCAGCATCTCCAAACCACAAGGTTGGTCCTGTGCTCTGGAGACAGCCCAAGACTTGGAGACTAAGGTGATGCTCTGAGGAGGAAGGAGAATCTGTGTCTTTGTGCCCTGCTGCCAAAATCAGCCAGGACAAGCCAGGCAGGGGCTGAATGGTCAACGGTTCTGACTGCATCTTGTGGCCAGGGTCTGTTTTGTCTGCTTTTACTTCACTTCACCTCTATGCAGCATTTGACATGGCTGGTGACATGGCTGGTGACATGGCTGGTGACATGGCTGGTGCTTCTGCGGCCTTCTAGAACTCCCTTCTCTTCAAAGACACGTCTCTGCTTTTTTGTGAAGGCAGAAAACTGGAGGTAAAGTGAGAATATACACTCTCAAGGCCTTGCTCCCAGGGGCATACTTTCCTCAGCAAGGCTGAATCTCCTAAACATTCCCCAAAAGCATCACTAACAGGGGACCAAGTTGTTGTAGGAGCACACTTGTTTGTTCCGGATGCCCAGACTCAAAATAACCACACAGAAACTAATTCAGTCACTGCTTAGCCTATTAGCTCTAACTTCTTATTGGCTAGCTATTACATCTTAATTCAACCCATTTCTATGAATCTGTGTATCACCACGTGGCTGTGGCTTACCGGCCAGGTTCCAGCTCATCTGTCCCTGGCAGCAGCTACATGGTGTCTCCTGACTCCTCCTTCTTTTGCCCACCATTCAGTTTAGTTTTCTCCACCTACCTGTGTTCTGCCCTACACAGGCCATAGACAGTTTCTTTATTAACCAATGGTATTCACAGCATACAGAGGGTAATTCCACATCACCTCCCCTTTTCTGTCTAAATAAAAAGGAAGATTTTAACTTTAACATAGCAAGATTACATACAATAAAATAGGTATCAAGGAAGAATTACAATTATAATATTTGTTGACAGAGGTTTCTATCCCATCTGGTCCCTCAGCTGTTTAGTCCCAAAGAAACACACAGAGGTCTACATTAATCATAAACTGGTTGGCCTATTAGCTTAGGCTTCTTATTAACTCTTATAACTTATATTAGCCCATTATTCTTGTCTATGTTAGCCATGTGGCTTGGTACCTTTTTCAGTGAGGGATTCTCATCTTGCTTCCTCTGCGGCTGAGTGACAACTGCAGACGGACCTTTCCTTTTTTCCAGAATTCTCCTGTTCTCATTCCCC
>NC_022012.1:83414289-83415536 GCF_000317375.1 Microtus ochrogaster
ACTTACTCTGTAGACAAGGCTGTCCTTGAACTCACAGAGATTCACCAGCCTCTGCCTCCCAAGTGTTGGGATTAAAGGTGTGTGCCACCATACCCAACTATTCTCTTTCTTTTTTATCTTAAGGACTTTATCCTTTTTCTTTT
This sequence comes from Microtus ochrogaster, assembly GCF_000317375.1. Lineage (NCBI taxonomy): Eukaryota > Metazoa > Chordata > Mammalia > Rodentia > Cricetidae > Microtus > Microtus ochrogaster. Next base: position 83,414,433 of record NC_022012.1, read on the forward strand.
CTCCCCCAAGCCTACATATATTTTTTAAACACACTCTAAACCTCTTAGAGGTTTTTTTGGCTTTGAATCTACCTTTACTGTAGACCTCTATTTTTCTGACCACATGAGTCTTTAATTTGCTAAGCAATATGGCTAAGATTAAAGCTGTGGCTTTGACGACTGGATCCATCCCATTCCTTAGCTTTGTGAGCATCTAGCCTCACAGTGGAGGTACTGGCTGGATCCATGTTTATTGCCACAACTCTATGGCATTTCAAGGTCTGTGCAGCCACCAAGAAGCATGCTGTTGTTGGCTATTCATAAATACCATTTAAATGTTTTGTGGTGGGCCTCTTAAAAGAGCGGCAAGGTTTTTGCAGCTAAAGCTGAGTCTTAATGAGATGTGCTTGCCTCCTGTAAACAGAGCTCACCTGAGAAAATGCTGCTAAAAAGAAGCTGTTCTTAACTCTGTTCTTTTATGTTTAGAATTCCTTTTCAAGCTCTCTCAGGTTTTTAAGTGGATTTAGTCAGTTCCACGTTGGCATACCGTTTGTTGACAGAGTTTCTGTCCCACCTGGTCCCACAGCCATTCAGTACCAAAGAAATACACAGAGATCTACACTAATTGTAAACTGGTTGGCCTAGTAGCTCAGGCTTCTTACTAACTCTTATAATTAGCCCATTATTCTTGTCTATGTTAGCCACGTGGCTTGGTACCTTTTTCAGTGAGGGATTCTCATCTTGCTTCCTCTGCGACTAGGTGATGGCTGCAGACTGACCTTTCCTCTTCCCAGAATTCTTCTGTTCTCATTGCCCCACCTCTACTTCCTGCCTGGTTGCCTGCCTCTACTTCCTGCCTGCCTGTTGTTATTATTAAACAAGTACAAAAACCAAATCTTTATAGGGTAAAACCATTGTCCCACAGCAAATATTTATATCTACTTTATCTTTTATCATAACTAAGGAAAAGTATAATTATAACTAACTATTTTTCAACACCATCAAAGACCTCAGAAGGATCTATTATCCAAGTAAACAGGAAGTGCATTGTAAGCAACTTCCAAAACTCTAGAATTGACAGAGACATCTCACTGCCTGGACAGTCACTTGAAGTTCTTTTGTATC
>NC_022012.1:83423543-83424247 GCF_000317375.1 Microtus ochrogaster
TTTATAGTTATAGTTTTCCTTAGTTATTATAAAAGATAAAATAGATATAAATATTGTAATTGTAATTATATGTATTTTTACTATGTTAAAGTTAAAGCCTTCCCTTTTGTTTAAACAAAAAGGGGGAAATGGTGTAGGATGTCCTTCTGTCTCTGTATTGTTTTCATTGGTGACTAAAGAAACTGCCTTAGCCTGATAGGGAAGAACCAAATTTTGGGAGGAAGGAGGCAGAGTCAGAGAGAGGAATGCCATGGAGCCGCCAGGGACAGACATGTTGAATCTTTCCCAGTAAGCCACTGCCACATGGTGATACACAGATTAATAGAAATGGGTTAAATTAGGATGTAAACACTAGCCAATAAGAAGCTAGAACTAATGGGTCAAGCAGTGATTTAATTAATATAATTTCTGTGTGATTATTTCAGGGCTAAGCTAGCCAGGGGCAGGAATGAATAAGTGGCCCCCTCCTCCTACAGGGATGAAAAAGGGTGGGTGGGGTCTCCAGAAAATTCTGGGAGAAGCAAGATGAATATGCCATACTGAAAAAAGGTACCTAGCCACATAGTAGAACTTAGATGATAAATAGAGGTTAATTTAAGTTGTAAGAGCTAGCAAGTAACAAGCCTTAGCTATTGACTGAGCATTTATAATTAATAATAAGTGTCTCTGTGGCTATTTAGAAGTTGGGTGATGGGACAGAGAAG
>NC_022012.1:83426405-83427914 GCF_000317375.1 Microtus ochrogaster
AATAACAACTTGAAATTATCCCCTCTAAATGATGATAATCATCCATAATCCACTTAACAACCAAAACCCACCTATCCCACCTCTTGAGAATGTGGGTATTATGTTCTTAAAATTGCTTCCTGTTGTCAGAGGGTGACAGCATCTTTAGCAGGCACTGAGAAAATTGGGATAACAGTCATGTCCTGGAAGAGCTAGCTATTGTCCAGTCTCAGTGTGAGGGGGAAGTACTTGGCTTATCTGAAGTCCCAACTGGAGTAGTCAATGATACTGGACCATCTTAGCTAACCACTTTAAAGTTCTCCTGAGCAGTTTGTAATTCAAAGATGATCTTAGGATGGTGTTTGTCAACTTAGTTGCTGGTGTTACCACAATCCAGGTGGATCCTTTGTTGTAGGGTCCAATCATCTTCTTGGTCACCTCAATGGTCACTGTCAGAAATGCTCATGGTTCACTGCCAAAAGCTTAAACATTATAAGTCTCATATGCAGCAGATTTCTGAGAGTTAAAGGATCACAAATTTTGAAGTACATCTAGGGCACACAAACTTGGTTCCTAGTTACCTGCTTCAAACTCAAGCCTGGAATCACACACAGGAAGCTAGATGAAGCCTATCTCTAGAATTAATACTCTATATGACCATAAATATCACAACAGACAGTTTAAATATATATATATATAATAATCTTATAAATTTTGAGATAATATTTATATCTTAAGATAGGTTTTAAAGAAGCAAAATAAAACCAAAGGATTATGAGATTAGTGGCAATAGAATAGTCCCTTAATTTGGATTTTTCTTCTGTTCCATATCAGGTAGATCTTCTCATATGAAACAGAGATTTTGGATTTTCTTTTAACAAACATGCTTGGATTTAAAGGAGGATTGAACCACACTCCAGCTCCAAAGCCATTTTAATTCTTAATTGAATTGGGACTGTAAAAAGACCATTTGCCTTATATGTCTGTAGAGAAGAGCAGAAACAAACATTTGGGAAGATCTATGAAATTTTACCCTACTGGAAGTTTGCCGTATCATTAGGCCAATTTGTTCTTTTTCATGGGACATTTTCTCTTAATCATTTGCCTTCTTTTCCAATGTCTCATTTGTCCAGTGGTCAAATTCTTAGTTAGATATTTTTATTCTCCTGGAAAGTCAAGAACAAAACCCTGCCCCAGTGTTAACTTTGGAGAGTTCCCTTTTCTGGCAGGTTATATCTGATCAAATGAAAGGCATTTGTTAGTCTTATAAATTAATTTAGATTGAGTGGTCACAATGTTTGATGAACTATTGCCTCTCTTAACCACGAGATTACTCTTTCTTGAGTTTAATCTTTATCAGTCTTGATGCTATAGCTTTGCTTCTGTGGTAGAAACAAAAGCAAACCCTCTTCCTCAATGTAACATATATCCAGGTTTGCATTCTGAGGTTGACACATCTTTAAAGTATACAGACTAATTTAATTTTTTAAATCAGCAATTTTTTCTATTATCCAATCTTTCTTCACAGCT
>NC_022012.1:83428949-83436478 GCF_000317375.1 Microtus ochrogaster
AGTGCTGGGATTAAAGGCGTGCGCCACCACCGCCCCTCTCTTAACATTGTGTTTCTTATGAATTTCTGAGGCTTCCAGTTTATTTCCTACCAATAGCTGATCAATTTCATCATTACCTTGTGCCAGAGGGCCTGGTAGACCTATATGGGATCTGATACGTGTTATTTGCAAGGGATGCTTTCTATTTCTGATTATTTCTTATAACTGAATAAATAACGAAGTTAGTCCTGAATTATCTGGTATAAATTTAGCAGTTTCAATATGTAAAACAATTCTTTCTGCATACTGAGGGTCAATGACTATATTAAGAGGTCTGGAAAAATCTAATAATGCCATTTTTTTTTTGGCTCCCTGTTGGGGAATTGAACCCCGGTCTCCCGCGTGACAGGAAGGGATATAATACTAACTTTTGAAAGAAATCATGTGGGCTTTGAGCCACTTTACATAAATTTCCTGATTTATAATCTGATTTATAATCTGCCTTTTCTGATTTATTTCCATCAGTATAGAATGTAGGGCTCCAGAAATTGGAGTTCTTTGTACAATGTAAGGCAGGAACCAATTAATTCTTTTTATAAACTAAAGTCTCTTGCTTTTGGGACATTTGTTGCTAATCTCTCAAAAAAAAAAACTACTGTAAACTCTTTGCCAATGTTCATTTTTTTTTCTGCCCAGAAAAAAGCAATTTCAACATTAGTAAAAGGGACCACAATTTCTTTTGGGTATATTCCTGCTAATTGACAAAGTCTCAATTTTCCTTTCAGAAGCAATTCAGAACTCTTTTCTATATAGGTCTTTAATTTTTTACTCTGTGTGATAAAAGATTCATTCTAAAATATTATCTTCTCTCTGTATAAGAATTCCTGTAGAAGAATGCACAAAAGGTGGTATGACCAGGATACAATCAAATTTGATATCTGGGCCTGTAAGAGGCCCCCTAAGGCATTTCCTGATGGCAAAGGGTTACCTTGTCTATCCCTTGTTAATCTGCATTCCTTAGTCCAGTGCTGATCTTTGGCACACCTTCTGCATACTCCAGAAAGCTAGGGTCTTTTGTTTGTATTATCTCTAGAAAGAACATTGTTTCTAGGAATGGCTTGCCTACAATCCATTTTCAGAGGACCTTGGTTACTGTAATTAAAACATCAAACATTTTGCTTTTTGTTAAAATTTTTAAAAAATCATTTCTCCTATCCAAGTAGCATCATAAATGTGAGATCCAATGTCAGCTGTGTTTCTAATCCATTCTTCTATGGGTGCTGATCTTGCCTTTAAGGGTATAATCACCCTTTTGTATTCTGAATGAGCATTTTCAAACACCAAAGATTCCATTAATATTTGTCTAACTTCTGGATCTGATACTATTCTATTTATAGCTGACTCAATCTTTGCAAAAAAAAATCAGCGAAGGCTTCTTTGGGGCCTTGTATAATTTTAGTAAGTGACTCAGTCCTCTTTCCTGTTTCTTCAACTCTGCCCCAAGCATTCAAAGTTGCTGTATGGTGTAGAGCCAAGGTGAGATCATCAAATCCAAACTCTCTGTCCACATCAGCATGCTGACCTTCACTGATAGCCCTACTTTATTGTTCTGTGACCCTGGCTTCATCTTTCCACCTTGTTTTCCACTGTTACTGAGGACCAGCTTCCAATATTGCTGTAGCTAAATCTTTCTAGTCTTGGGGGATAATTCTGTTCTGAATTGCCTATAAATTTAACATCTGTTTCACAAAGGGTGAATGCACACCATATGAAATGACTGCTTCCTTAAATCTCTTCAACTCTAACACTTCTACAGGATTCCAGGTTAATTCTGCATAGCCTTGGGGGTGCCTATTATCTGGTGGTTGTTCTTGTATGACATAAACTAAGGTTGGTTTTCTAATAACCTTGGGCCTCTCCTCTTCCATTTTTATCATGCCTTGGTGTGATAGGTTCTGGGCTAAATTCCTCTGTCTGTGTGTGAATATTTCCTTAGTTTCATTGGTAGGTTTTTCTAAGGTTTGCATCTTATCAGCCAATTTTTCTTATTTGGCACAGATGTCAAACCAGTTCTTCAAGATAAAACATGAAGCACCAAACTGATGATAATTATAATCAACATTATGTCAATCCCAGCTATGTTGGTTATTCCTTTTTTATTTTCTCCAATCTCAAACCATCCATTGTGGAACCATTCAGAGTTCTACCTCCTTGCATCATAATGTTCCCCTTCCTTGCTTTCTGTTTTTCAGATTTTTGAGAAAGTGTTTCTCTGTGAAACAGCCTTAGCTGTTCTGGAACTCACTTTGAAATCTAGGCTGGCCTCCAGCTCACAGAGATCCACCTGCCTATGTCTCCCAAGTGCTGGGATTAAAGGTGTGTGCCACAACTGCCTGGCAATATTCCCCATTCTTTATTTTTATTTCATGTGCATTCATTTTTACCTACATGTATGTCTGTGTGAAGGTGTCTGATCCCCTTGAAATTGGAGTTACATGCAGTTATGAGCTGCCATATGGCTGCTGGGATTGAACCCAGGTCCTCTGGAAGAGCAGCAAGTGCTCTTAACCATTGAACCATCTCTCCAGCCCAATATTCTCTAATCTTAACATGGGAAAGATAAATACTAATAAAATCTAATTCTCCCCTGAAGAATTACCAGGTATCCCACCAGATCTGCTGACTTTTCAGTTTTTCTAGAGCAGCAATGGCAGGGGTTGGGAGGGAAGGAAAAGCCAACTGGAGCCGTGATGCTAGGCTTTATATGTGTGTGTGGGTGCAGTGGGGTGCCCAGGCAGCCAGGCTAACACAGTAGGCACTGGGGTCACCTGCTCATGTGTAGTTGCGGGGGGGATGGGACTGAAGGTGTTTGGTGGTTCCAGGAGCAATGGAACCTGGAGCAGGTACAAGTGGGGTGTCAAAACCAGTGAATTGATGCATGCATGACCCGGGGAGTGTGTCCAGGGAGAGCCAGGGACCCATGGGGAGTGAGAATGAGCTGCCTGGAAAGTGGACAGAGGGGGTGTGCAGGAGAAACCTGCATGGCTGGAAGTGAGGGCACAGAGGTCACCTGAATGACAGGGATGGCTGCGAGTTGCGACCTCAGCAGCTGCAAAGCTGGCTGTAAGTGTCTGCCTCATGATCACGGCCCTGCGTTGGGTGCTAGGTTAAGCGTTTACTTGAGTTGTTATATTACTGAATAAAACTCGGAATTGGATATTGGGGTAAAAACCTGATTGATCAGAGAAGTAGCAGAGAAGTTACTCTCCTTCCCTTATCCGAAATGGCCCACAAATCCTCAGCCCCATCTACTACTTCCTGTGTCACTCTATATGTATCCTGGGTCTTCCAAAACCTCTATGGCTAATTCTGGTCAGCTAGTCGCTAGTTCCAGCCCCTGTTTCAATGTTCAATTTTATTGGCAGTGTTGGAGTGTCATTGCGAACAAATATCCCCCAACAGAGGATTGTATGACTCCAACCTCTTGTTTGTGTTGATGTTTCTATGAAATGTCAGAAGAATCATGCCTAGGTTCTCTCTGAGACTTACCTGTTCCCTAAAGGCTGAGTGTCCTCATGTTGTGGCAGGGCTAATCTAAGATATAGCAAAAGTGGATTTGGTTAGCTCAACACAGGTTTGGAGGCCTCCCTCCATGCCTGGGGGAATGCCTCATTTTGGTTGTGATTGCTTATCCCTCTGGTTCCTGGTTTCAGGCCCTTAACTCATTTCTGACTACAGGAACTTGTCTCTTGTTACTGCCAAAGCCCAGCACAGTAGCTTCTCAATGAGCCTTGAGTAATTGGGAAAGCAAACCTCTGGCAATACTGCATAAAAGAAGAAAGACTAATCTATGTGTCATTTACACAGGACTGAGCCTGATTTATTTAAAAGAGCTTTGCTTGCCCCTAAATCAAAATCTAAAAGAGTCTAATGTAAGAAGCAGAGGAAACTCCTGAACAAAGGCCGTCCTCTATACTGAATAACACAGCAAATATGGTAACAAAAAGGAACAAGGAACTTTGGCGTTAATCAATCTTTGTCAGGAGTCTCATGGAGGGATTGTTTTCCTGGTCCTAGTGACTCAGAACAGCACACAGAGCCAACGATAACATTTCATCACTCTGTACCCCCATGGTGTTTCCAACATACTGGGGGAGGGACCCCTTTAACACCTTGCTGTAGCCCGTGTTCTTAAACCTGGTGATCACATATCTCAAACACACACACACCACCACCCCGACACACACACTGTTAAGAGTCGGGTCACAGATGGATCACAAAGAAAAAATATGGAACACGGTACAATCAAGGCTGTGCATTTAGCTGAGCTTGTTGGAGTTCATTATGGTAAGACTGATCACAATGCTGTCCTTAGAAGTCAGTTAATTCTGAACAGGTTGAATATATGGTGTGTAAACAGAATGACGTATTTAAGTGATCTGGAAGTGCGTTACCAACTTGGTTACAAGTTGGATAATAGTTTGAGTTTAAAGGTGAACTATAAATTTCTCAGAAAAATTGTCCCCACATAAATCTTCTGAACTAGTGGACCATTGCCACTGTAATTGATTTACCTATTGGAAGAAGTTCAGTATGAGTGCCGCCATGCATGCCTGTGCACCAAATGCCATGCAATACCCCTGGAGGCCAGAAGAGGGCATCAGATCCCTTAAACTAGAGTCCCACAGTTGTGAGCCTCTGTGTGCATGCTAGGAACAGAACTGAACCTTGATCCTCTGGAAGGTTAGCAAGTGTTCTTAACCACCGCTTCGTCTCTCCACGTACGTTTTGTTTTGTTTTCAAACTCTAGCCCTTCTCTACATGGATTGTGGTTTGATTAGTTTAGCCCCTAGGTGTACACAGAAACACATGAAGTCCTCCACTGTCCTCCGGACCGGAGAATGCAGAACAGGGTGACCGAGACGCACTCAGCGATGCACCAGAGAGCATTTGCACCCGCTCATGAGAATAGACGACTAGGCCCATCGTTTCTCAAATTCAGTGATCAGGGTAGGGTGCACCTTGGTAGCTTGGAATCAGTCATTGTGGAAATAGTTATACAACAGACACTGGCAAATGCTACCAACTAGGACTCTTCATTCTCCACACAAACGGATGTGGTTATTAAACACCAACCAGCACACCACTGGGCATCATAACCATTTAGTGACTAACTGGGAAACTGAGGTCTGGGTTTTGCTGTGGTTGGATTATGATTTATCTTCTCCAAACCTCATACTGAAATGTAATATTCATTGTGCGATATTAAGAATAGGATGGGGGGTACCTTTAAGAGATGATTTGATCTTCACTCTCAAGAATGGATTAATTGAAGCCAGACATGGAGACATACATCTGTAACACTAGGACCTGGGAGTCTGAGGGTAGAAAATCACAAATTTAAAGCCAGCCCAAGCTACACTTCAAGTTCAAGACTGTCCTAGGCTTTAAAAAAAATAGGTTCAGCTGGGCGGTGGTGGCGCACGCCTTTAATCCCAGCACTCGGGAGGCAAGGCAGGTGGGTCTCTGGGAGTTCGAGGCCAGCCTGATCTACAAGAGCTAGTTCCGGGACAGGCACCAAAGCTACAGAGAAACCCTGTCTCGAAAAAAACAACAAAAAAAATAAGTTCATTCATTATGTTATTGGTGGATTCATGAGCTAATGAATTACTTCAAGAGTGTGTCTGTTATAAAAGCACTTAAGCTGGGTTACATGTCTTCTCTAGATTGATTGATTGACTGATTGCTGTACACTATCCCACACCTCTTCATTTTCTATCCTTTCCGGTTCTGCTGTACTTCACACATCTGACTGGTAAATCATATAAATCATATTCCCCCTAATCTCTTACCAACTGTACTTCCTTTGCAATGTAATAAATTCACCCAGTAGCCACTCACTCGGGCAGACAGTGACTATGCTGTCCCAGAGCAGAGGGACGGGAGAAGCAGAAGAGGGGAGGACAAACCCACATTCATGGCAAAAGGGACACAATGGAATCAACCTGCCACCTGGTGGCTGACTGGTCCCTCAGAGAACAGTGTTTTCAGAGGGTTTGACACATCACCCACTTGGTATTAGGGACTCCTGACTTCCTGCCTTGGTCTTAGGGAGTCCATGAAGGGGAGCTTGTACACAGCCTCTGTGATGCAACCACTATGGGCCCTCTGCTCACGAGTCCACTGGACAGACATTGCAGTGACTGGGAAATGGGGTTGGCAGGTAGCCCTGGGGTGTCCTTTTGTCCACCTGACTGTTGAAACCTCCTCTGTAGGCGGTGTTCTTATGCCTGAATGAGTGAGCATTCACATGGGAGACAAGGGTCTTCTCTTGGTGTCCAGACAGCTCAGCCTTCTGCCTCTTCCCATTCTCCCACGTCACTCCTTTTCAGCTTCTGATCCAAGATCGTCTCAAAGCCCCGATCATCCAGCAACACTTCATGAATCCCTGCAGATTTGAATTTCTTGCCAGCTCATGACATAGCCCAAGTTGTAGTGAAATACACCCACCAGCCTTCTGCCCCAAGACGAGCTGTCTTTCATTGCTGTCCCTCGGTGTCACCCTGAGGGGATGAGGATTGTGGTAGCAGAGCTGGTCACTTCCAACATGTGGTACACATTCATCAGCAAAACCATGTCAAGTGTTTTCTCCCTCAACCAACTGGTCCGGGGGATTAGGAGGCAACAACAAAGTATGTTGTACACGTGTACGAAATGCACAAAGAAAAAATGCATTTTTTAAAGATTTATTTATCTATTTTATGTATATGAGTGATCTATCTGTGTGTATGCCTTCATTCCGGAAGAGGGCATTAAATTCAACTAAAGATGGCTGTGAGCCACCATGTGGTTGCTGGGAATTGAACTCAGGACCTTTGAAAAAGCAGTTGGTGTTCTTAATTACTGAGTCATCTCTCCAGCCCGAACATATTTTCCGAATTCTCATGTTGAAATCTTAACCATTAATGCAGTGGTGTCAGGAAGTGGGGCCTTTAGAGAATGGTCATGGAGCCACGGAAATGGGATTAGCGTCTGCACAAAAGCCTAAGAGTGGGCATGTACCTTCCTCCATGTGAGGACACAACCATGAACACAATTAATGGACCAAGAAGAGGGTCCTCTTCGCACACGGAGTCTGCTCACACTTTGGTCTTGGATTTTAATCCTCAGACTGTGATAAACAAGCTCATGTTGCTCACAAGCCCCCAGATCTAAGGAGCTTACTGTAGAAGACTAATGGACTAAGATACGGATCATGTGCCAGCCCATAAATAAGTTTTAAATGAACTTAGTATATGTTTCATAGGAAAAATACAAAAATTAATAAGAAAGGCCTAACTGGATCATCCTTAAATCCCTGGAAATAAATAAATATATTGTAGTGGTCACTGTTTCGCCACTGTGATAAAATGCCATGGCTAAAGCAACTTCAGTTTAAAAAAAAATTTCATATTGCAGGAAGCAAAGAGAGCAAGAACAGGAAGTGAAACAGCTATAAAACCTCAAGGCTTTTCCCAGGATGTACTTCCCCCAGCAAGGCTACTCCTCCC
>NC_022012.1:83436629-83439602 GCF_000317375.1 Microtus ochrogaster
CGCTTAAAATTTCATATTGGAAATCGGATGGCATAAAAAGCTAAAGAAAGTGAATAAATTGCATAAAAACCTGAGGACAGGAGAGATGGCTCAGCAGTTAAGAGCAAGTATTTTGTTGGGGAGGATCTAAGCTTGGCTCCCAACACCAACACCAGGCAGCTCACAGCTTTCTGTAACTTCAGCTCAGGGATATGTGACTCCTCTGGTCTCCGTGGTACCTGTACACACACACACACACACACACACACACGCACGCACGCACGCACGCACGCACGCACGCACGCGCGCAAATAGAAATAAATCCTTAAAACAACTGTTGTAATACACACAGAGATAGAGGGAGACAGAGGTGATAAACAGGCTAAAATTGAATGAACTAAGCATGTGTCTTGGAAGTTAGACAACAGTAGAGTAATTCAGAAAGCTGAGGTTAAAGAAAGGCAAATGTTAAAGAACTAGGTATTAAATATTTTAAAATAGCAAGTAGATGATAATACAAACAGAAAGGAGTTGGTTCTTTTTATGATATCATAAAACTGAAAATGATTTGTTGAACCCATCAAGAATGAGATCAAAAAAGACGCAAATGACTCATGTCAGGAATAAAAATATTTCTGACATTTTCGCAGACGTGCAGTATCTAAAAGTAGATCATGAGTGTCTGTTTCAGCAGAGTTATGCAAGTCATTTAATAGGAAAAGAGAAAGGTCTTGGAAAGTCGAATGAAATATTAGCTTCAAGAAGAAAGAGAGGGTCTGGGAGCTCAGGGGTCCGTCACTTGCCTAGCATATATAAGGACCTGGGGTCCAACCCTGGGTCAAAGTGAGGAAGAGGAGGAGGAGGAAGAAGAAAGGGGGAGGAGTCAGGGAGAGGGAAAGGAACAGGGAGGAAAATTATTGATTTATCAAAAGACATAAAATCAGTAGAAAAAAACTTCTCCCAGAGAAAACTGATTCCTAGCGCTTCAGTGGTAAGAAACCCCAGACTTACGCAGTCGCCCCAGAGGGCAGATTCTTCTAGAGGACTCATGGTGTTCATTGTATGGACCCTCACCCAATGGCCTCTACAAAACTCAACAAGGGACTACGAGAATCACAGCTCTAACTCACTGGGAAGCACAGAGGCAAGCATTCTGGACATTAAGACAATGGATTCAACTCTTGTGTTGGATTACAGAAATGGATGGGGAAGATTTGTACATTCCCAAAGAGAAGATTGGCTCCACATTAGAAAAATGTACACAAACTGCAATGTAAAAAAAAAAATAAAGAGATTTATTTTTATTTTTGTTTTATTTAATGCGTATGGATGTTGTGTTTCCCTGTGTGTCTGTGTACCACATATGTGCCTTCTGCCTCCTGAGACCAGAAGATGGCATCACATCCCTTGGACCTGGAGTTACAGATGGTTGTGTTGGACAGATGTGGGTGCTGGGAATTGAACCTAAGTTCTCTGGAGGACCAGTCAGTGTTGTTTAACAGCTGGGTCATCCATTCAGCCTCCCCACCCCACCCCACCCCTGCCAAGAAATATATTAAAATATGAAGAAAATAGTGGATAAAAGCCAGTGAGTTTTTTAAAAATATATTCTCTTTTTGTCATACAAAGGGTATAAAGGTACAAGATGGAAAAGAGGAGATACCACACGAGAGAACACAGATGAATATAAATGAGTTAATTTAAGTTATAAGAGCTAGTGGGATAAGCTAAGCTCATGACCAACCTTTCATAATATAAAGTCTCCATGTCATTATTTCAGAGCTTGCTGGTAGGACAGAAAAAGAATCATTACAGCCCCAGCTGCATAGGATGTACTCGATCACATGTAGGTGGGATGTATGCATGCTCCCGATTGGATGAGGGCAGAAAGTATGCCACCTGTGGATTTTGCCTTCATAAAGCACCTGACTAAACATAATTTATGGCCATATCTGGGAATCCCCAGTATGGGCCTGGCCAGTGGCCATCGTCCTGGCCAGTGTTTAATAAAGCTTGCTTCAAATTTGGCTCAAAAATTGCGGTAGTGGTTGTTAAGAATAAGAGCAGCTCTGCCGGTACAAGAAATCTAATTAGGTCAAATCAAACCAAATCAAAATGCCCATCGTTTTATTAAGGATGATGCTCTCGGGTGGCCGAGGGCATGGCAGGGAGACAGGAGAGCAAGGAGTCCATGCAGACCCGAAAACCACCTCTTCTTCCTCTAGGATGCTACTTAAATACCCTGTGGGACTGGTCCTGACCCCCCCCCCCCAAGGAAGGGGTCAGGGCCTAGCATGCTGGGATTTGGAGTCCAGAGCAAAGCAACTCCCAGGCCAGGGGTACGTCCCCAACTTAACAGTGGTCTTATTCTTGCCTGCTGGAATTAGCACAACAGTGTCTGCTGCATGTAGCCATGCCTTTGTGCCATGATAGATTCTTGCCCCCTGGGCAAAATCACCTCTTTCCTCTGTAAGTTTCTTTATCAAAGCAATAGAAAAGTAGCCGGCATCGCCATTTAACCTGTTTTTGTAAATAGGGAATAACAATGTGTGGTCCTGGCACTCTACTTCTGAAATAAAACACACTTATAAACGATGCCTTTGGAAATGCAAAACCTTTCCCATCAGTCGCAGTGCCCCCATAGCCTAGGATCCTCTGAATGTTCTAGGATAACCAGTTGCCATGGTCACGTGGTGTTGCACGGCCTGCCTTCCATCCGGGCTGTCACTCAGCTGAGACGCTCGCATCTAAGAGCAACTGAGATGTTGTTAGGTTGATACCTGAGTCCCGTGAGACAGCACAGCTTAACTGCTGCTGCGTAGGCGCATTCACATTGATCTTCTGGGAGCCGTTTCGAACTTCAGATGGACGCACTCAATTCTGCTCAACCCGTTCCCTCATGTTTTATTCAGCCCTCCACAATCCAATTTCTTTACTCGTCTCCTTCTATGGACCATGAAGGTCACAGGAACAAAGCTCAGGTTTACAGCAAAT
>NC_022012.1:83440009-83440575 GCF_000317375.1 Microtus ochrogaster
GCTGTGAGCCTCCTGCCCACATGTGATAAGCACATCCTGTGCAGATGGGTCAAACAAACTTGTTTAGGGGAATGAAAACATATGGCTTGTTATCTCCTATGTCAAAGCAATAGCATTTGAGGAACTGTCTGTCCTAGGCCAAGGGGCTTGTAGGTCAGAGGCATTTTTGTTTCATGGATCCCTTAGGCTTAGTAATTAAAACTTAAAATGTAACTTGGTTCTCACAGGCCTTTTTCTCTTCTTCTCAACTTATTTTGCTACAAAGGGAGGAGAGATGAGTAAGGAGCAAAGAGAGGAGCGTGGACATGGATGGCTGGGCTGCTGAAGTAGTGTGGGACAAAGGGAAAGGTGTCTTCATGTCTGGGACACAATGCTGTGCTACACAGACGATGCCCTGGAAATTGGGGATTCGATACAACCAGGGCCAGCTTATTCCCGGGGCGTATATATTCTCCATTTGGATGTAAATGTGGCCCCGGTATGAAACTTTTTCTGGCCAGATGTTAATCGTCACCCTGGAAATAGGTGAGCCATATTTGCCCTCCCGCGTCCAAGAAACACCAGGA
>NC_022012.1:83441086-83444382 GCF_000317375.1 Microtus ochrogaster
TAAAGATAATTGGCTAACAAGGCTTTCTTCATCATGTGTGAGTGTGTGACACAAAATAGGGGAGCTTCCTAGATTCTGAGGACTGATGGGAAGTTAGAGATAAAGTCCCTCAGTGAAGGTGTACGCTACACACGCTACACAGGAGGGCCAAGAGGAGGGAGGCTAGAGGCCTTCCAGCAGGGCGTGGCACAGCACATGAGATAAGGAATCGCCCATTCTGTCATTTGTGCACAGTGAGATGACCTCAGTTCAAAGCCACGTGCCCTCTCAAAACAAAGTTTCTCCAGAGATGGTGACCTAGTGGGTTTAGACCAGATACCCTAATCATGGCTGGCTGGTATTTGTCTGGCTGAAAGTGAAAATGTCGAGTTAGCAAAAGCAGGACAAGTTGCATGGATGTGGGCTGGTGAGATGATTTAGTGGGGAGAACCTCTTGCCTTGAAGACCTCAGTTAATCCCTGGCACCCACATGGTGGAAAGAGAACCGGCTCCTGCCAGTTTGACTTCCACACATGCACTGTGGCACATGCGACAATAAATAAATGTAACACAAAGACCTGAGTGGGTGTGATCGTCCTGAGTGGGTGTGATCGTCCTGAGTGGGTGTGATCGCCCTGAGTGGGTGTGGTGGCCCTGAGTGGGTGTGATCGCCCTGAATGGGTGTGATCGCCCTGAGTGGGTGTGATCACCCTGAGTGGGTGTGATCGCCCTGAATGGGTGTGATCGCCCTGAGTGGGTGTGATCGCCCTGAGTGGGTGTGATCGCCCTGAATGGGTGTGATCGCCCTGAGTGGGTGTGATCGCCCTGAGTGGGTGTGATTGCCCTGAGTGGGTGTGATCGTCCTGAGTGGGTGTGATCGCCCTAAGTGGGTGTGGTGGCCCTGAGTGGGTGTGATCGCCCTGAGTGGGTGTGATTGCCCTGTCCCTGCCCTTGAAGAGTCAGAAAAAGTGATGTGTTTAGGAGGCACCGTGCAGGTAAGAAGCAAGTTGTCGCTGTCTACCCAAAGGCCATGTCTCCCTTTCTCTCTATTATAGGGGTGAAGAAAGGGGGCCGAGTGTTTAAGTCCATACCAAGGAAAAATCCATGCAGGATTGAGGAAGCATCTTCAGAGCAGAGGGAACTTTAGAGTTCTCCCTTCCCCGTGTACATGGGCTACCATGCCAAGTGGCTCCACTTCTGAATGAATATCAGTAGCCACCAGACCTGTCCTTGCTCTGGAGACCAGAGAACCCCAAGGAGGTCATGTTGCTAGGCATGGGGAAGCACACGATTAGGGACTTCTGAGGACCGGCTACTGGTATCATGAACCAAGGGCACTGAAGCTATGCCTGTGAGCTGTTGGTACCAGGAGATGGCCAGTACTGCTGGCTGAGGCACAGGACGCAGTAACCATCTGTTTGCAAACACAAAGACAAACGTAGGCAGCATCAAGGCAGCTCAGGCAGGGAGACGCACACTCTAAGAGTCAGTACTGACCCAGATGAACCTGAGCACTAGGAAACAAAGCATCAGCCGCTGTCCTCATCGTCCCTTCCCTGAGGCTTTCCTCATGTCCTGGGTGAGGAGGTTGGGAGGAATGAGTCCAGGCCATGGCAGCAATGCTCCTTAGAGGACTGGGCCTGTCTTCCCAAGATATCTCTTATCCCCTCCCTGCCTCAGAAAAGGGAGAGGCCTCTAGGCAAACTGGCTTAGTGTGCCTGTCTCTCCTCAGCCCTTTCTGACATGCCTGGGCTCTAGACGCTTCTGCATGCCTCAACAGAAGCCTCAGCTGAGAGGTGAAAATTGCTTCGCTGTATTTTCGAGTCAGAGTACACGGAGCCACCGGCAGCTCAGGAGACGGTGCCAGTTCAGAGCTCCGCCCGTCTTTCCTTTTGAGTCACGGCAGTGGTTGACACCGGCACCCCAGGACTTCCCCTTCCCTAGTTATGGCACGATGAGTAAAGTCAGGACCCTAGAACACCACGGAGACCTAGCCACCCCTTCCCTCAGACACCAAAGGCAGAGAAAGACTGTTCCTCAAGGCCCGTAAGTTTCGCAGTTACGATGACCTTGTTTTCTGTCACCAGCTGCGGTCACAGGAGAATGGAAATAATCGCCAAAGCCATTTACTTACATGTCTGCTAAAGGACATCACCTTACCTCCTGTTCTAGTGCTGTGAGGAGAGTAAGGCAACTTGTAAAAGTAATTTAATTGGGGACTTGCTCACAGGGTCTGAGGGTGAATCCACGATCATCACGGTAGACATGGTAGCAGGCAGGCATGGCACCGGAGCTGTGGAGCTTGTATCTTATTGGCAAGATGGAGACAGAGAGAGGGCATGAGGCTGGACCTAGCTTTTGAAACCTCAAAGTTCACTCCAGTGACCCACTTCTTCCAACAAGGCCACACCTCCTAATCCTTCCTAATAGTTCACCAGCTGGGAACCAAACATTCAAATACACGAGCCTATGGGGGCCTTTCTGAAGATGGCAGCTTTTTTCTTAGGTATCTCCTTATCCTCCTCTTCTCTGAAATTCAGGGAAAGTCAGAGCCCTTTCCCCTCTCCGCCCCGAGACAGGGTTTCCCTGTGTAACAGCTCTGGGTGTCCTGGAACTAGCTCTGCAGACCAGGCTGGCCTCAAACTCACAGAGATCCACCTGTCTCTGCCTCTCCCAAGAGCAGGGACTGAAGACATGCGCCACTGTGCCCATCAAGTCAGAGGTTCTTGGTGTGATGTATGCAGGTTTCCAGCTTGTCAACAGAGACTGGCAGATCACCTATACTTATAAATCTATAAGTATACCATCTATACTTCACCTCCCTTGCTTTATTTTTCCTTGTCCTGTGGCAGAAATTAAAAGTGATTGCATCATTTGCCATGTGTTTGACTCTAGGATTTATGATACAGTAATGACATGAGTCTGCACATGCTCTGCTCTAAAACAACAGTCCCTGGGGCTGGGGAGATGGATCGGTTAGGAAAGTGTTCACTGTTCAAACACAAGGACCTGAGTTTTCGGCCCCTGAACCCATAGAAGCTGTAGCAGTCATTACAGCACTGGGGAGCTTGCTGGCCAGCTTGTCTTACCGAATCAGTGAGATCCAGGTTCAGTGGAAAGCACTGTCTCAGAAACTAAAGGTAGAGGGGCAGGCACCAGGGAGATGGTTCAGTTGGAGTTCTTGTTGCTCTTCCTTAGGATCAGAGTTCAATTCATAGCACTCAACATCCAATAAGTTCACAGTTGCTTGTATCTCCAGCTCCAGGGATCCAGTGCCTTTTTCTGGCCTCCATGGGTGCACACACACACACACACAC
>NC_022012.1:83445352-83454259 GCF_000317375.1 Microtus ochrogaster
ACATGCCCCCAAGCCTGATGACCTAAGTTTGATTCATAGTACCTATGTGGTAAAAAGGAGAGAGCCAAATTCCAGAAGTTTTCTTCTGATCTCCATGTGTTCGCTCACGCAAGTATTTAAATATTAAAAAATAAGATGACATGAAATAGAGGAAGATACATGCATGCACATACAAATACATATATACTAGTTCACACACTGATATATAATACTTGGAAGAAAGAAAGCACAAAGAAACACCTACCAAACTCAGACATTGCGTTGAACCTGGGCAATTTGAATTGAGAAGTGGAAGGTATCTTAATACATATGCCTGAAAAATTCAGGATAACAAAAGCTTCCCCAGAAGTGTGTTTATGTGGTTTATCATCAGAAGCAAAATGAGAAATTTTATAACATTTGCAGCAAAATTGTTCTTAAGTGTAATGAGAAACAAGAAATAAAGCTGTAAAGTCTATTCAAGAACACTTCTCTTTAAGATGAAAATTATATTGTTTTGGGATGGCAAGATGACTGAGCAGGTCAGAGCTCTTTCCACCTGACAATGCAATCCTGAAAACCCGAGTTCTAAGGCAGAGACCAGCCCATCTTCCTGGAAGAGGCCCAGATCAACTGAGCTGCCCAGAAAAGACACTCTCCAAACTTCTGAGCTTCCTGTAGGCTGTGCAATGTGCCCTGGGTTTCCAGTCTTGGTGAGCTGTCACGCATGCTGGGGTGGGCTTTGGTGATGCAGCTGACTTTGAGTCAGTTTTGCTCTTGTAAGTGACCCCTCATCCATATTCCTATCAGCAACCCTAACAAAACTCATTGGTTCAGTAAGTTAGACTTTGGGTACCCATATGGTGTAGGAGTTCCTTCTGTTTGTGTGTTGCTTTCATTGGCTAATGAATAAAGAAACTGCTTTGGGCCTGATAGGGTAGAACTTAGGTAAGCGGGGAAGACAGAACTGAATTCTGGGAGGAAGAAAGCAGAGTCAGGAGAGAAGCCATGGATCCTATGCCTGAGACGTACGCCAGTTAGAATCTCCGGTAAGATACTGCCACGTGGCGATACACAGATTAATGGAGATGGGTTAAACTAATATGTAAGATTTAGCCAATAAGAAGTTAGAGCTAATGGGCAAGCAGTGTTTTAATTAATACAGCTTCTGTGTGGTTATTTCAGGGCTAAGTTAGCCGGGTGGCTGGGACAAACAAGCAGCCCCTCCTTGTAACACCCATACTTTGTTCTGTCATGGCTTCCCTATCTGGGGTGAGTAGACGCTTGTTCATGGCTTTCCAGGAATAGTGTTACACAACAAATAAATTCCCAGGAACTCAGTTAGAGGAATTACTAATATATAGATTTCAAAAGGCAAAGCCCTGCCTGATCCAAGGCGGGTCCCTGAGAGAATGGTTGGAAAGGAAGGAGAGATGTCTTTAAAGTTACAATCATCCTCACTTTTTTCTTCTCACTAACACTAGAGAAATGTTTTTCAGCTGAAAGACTGATTTGCCTTCAGTCCTTTCATCTTCCAGCAAAAGGTATGCCATAGCCATGTTCCCACAAGTGTTCCTTTTTGCACCAACAGCCAGTGAAGTGAAGACAAGCGTGCCCGTCAGTTGTAGTTCACATACATTATTAACACGACTTTCAGCTTCATTTGCTGAATCCGCGATTCCTGTTGCAGCGTGTCATGAAAAATAAATGAGCATGGTAATGGTTTCCTTCTTGCCGAATAAGATATTGAAAAACAATCTATGAAGCTGTAAGTACAAAATTTATGGAAAATGGCATCTTGGGTCATTCTTTAATGCAGCAAAAGGTCTCAGGGATGGTTCTGGCATCTGGAAAGGAATCTTCTAGATTTGAGATGGAGTCCAGTAGACTTTTCCCATCAGCTAATATCAATCAGTCATGAGGAATCAGAATGGCTGGCAGGGCAGACACAGACATTACATCATCAGCTTGTTGCCAGAGAAACCAAACAGTGATAAGCTGCAGTTTATTGACAATGACTCATCCGACTCTGCTTGGCAACTGCCAGCTTAACTTCTGTTTTGAGCCTCAAAAACATTTCAGATCAGTGAGTAAATAGCATTGCAAACTTAACATGCCCAGAACTAAAGGTATTTTGTGTGTGTGTGTGTTTGGGAGGGTTACCCATGTGGGTGCCCATATGTGCACATGTGTGAACATGTCAGGTGTTGGTCCTCAGGATGCTATGCTGTCCACCTGTGAGACAAGAGCTCTTACTAACTTGGAGCTCACCAAGTCGGCTAGGCTAACAGTCCACCAAGCCCAGGGATCCTCCTGTCTCTGTCCAGGTGCTGGGATTATGATGGTACACTATCATATCACTCTTGACTTTTTTTTAAAGATTTGTTTATATTAGTTTTTCCCACTTGTGTGTCTGCACATCACGTGCCTGCAGTGCCTGTGGCAGCCAGAGAAGGCACTGGATCTCCTGAAACTGGAGTTACAGGTGCCTATGGGCTGCTGTGTGGGTGCTGAGAACCAAATCCTGACCCACTGGGAGAGCAGCCAGTGCTAGCCAGCATGTCAACCTCACTCTTGGCTTTCTTTATGTGGGTCCTGGGGATCAAACTCAAGTCTTTCTGCTTACAGGGTAAGCCCTTTATGTCTGAGCTAGCTCCCCAGCACCCCAAATAGATGTTTTGGTTTTAATCTTCATTCTGATGTCTCTGTCTCAGTTTCTCCCGTTGCTGCCTTTCTGCTCCCTGGGTCCCCTCAATATATTGCTTGCATCCAAGTTCTCACCTCAGACTCTGCATTTGAAGAAGCCAATGACATGAAGAGGAAGAAAGGGTTCTTTCTTTCTTTTCTTCTTGTTTTTTAATTTTATTTTGAGACAGATCATGTAGCCCAGGTTGGCCTCAAACTTGCAAACATAGCCAGGGATAGCATTCTGATCCTTGTGACTCCACCTTCATATGCTGGTATTACAGGTGTGCCCTACTATGCCTAGTTCATGTGGTGCTTGGGTGAAACCTGTATAAAGAGACCACAGAAATGATTGCTGTATCATGGGAGGGGGTTATTGTAGATAAGAGAGAGGGGACATCCAAAGGCATCTGGAAGAATCCAGAGAAAACCAACCAGAGTGGACACAACCAGGCCCAGGGAAGTGGGAAGAGCGGAGAAAGGAAGAGAGAGAATAGTGAGCAGCAAGAGCAAGGGTTGTAGTGATTAATGGGGAGGGGAACATGGAGAACGTATGGGCACCTGGGAGGAGGGACGTCTGCGAATTGCTACAGCCTGGGAGATAACACAGCGGAGGAGGTGAGAGGCCAGGAGTTACTGCACCTTTGAGATGTATAATAAGTACCTGTGGAAGGGAGCTGAAGGAGCCTGGAGGCTAGCCAGGGCGTTAATGTGCAACCACAGGTGCACGGCAAAGTCTTCCACACGCTCCTTTAGGGGACTAGAACTCAATTCACGAGTTCCTGAGGAGTGCTGGCTTTTATCCAATGCAGGAAATCCTATAGCCCAGCTTAAGCTGAGCCCTGGTTGTCTTTCTGGGCGTCCTGAGACCTCACCGAGCCCAGTGCTTTGTGCGAGCCTGGGAAGCGCGCAACCACTGAGCCACATCTCAGTACCATAGAGCACTTTTGCAGAAACGGTGAGTGCAGTGTACACAGCAAACCAACATCCAATCTGAAGGTGACTTGGAGACCAAGCACCCAGTGTGAACCCTCCTCCTGGTCGGGAATTTTGTGTGTCAGAGGAAGCAAATTTCGTATCCATTGCTCTTGGTCTCTCGGTCCTCCCCTTGGTGTCTACTGTTGTTCCGGTTACTCTGTAAAGACCCCAGTCAGGTGACCACCACTGAGCCTGGCAGATGAGAGAGGACCTGTTATTCTTAAAGCTCTGTGGCTCTCACTAAGGACAAAAAAAAAAAAAAATCTCCTTCAAGACCTACAATGGCTATGGGTCTTCTGAGAGGGTGGGTAGGGGGTGGAGCCAGAGTGGACTAGCTAGGTGACTCCATACTCAGCTACTCACCAAAAGCTGCTGTCAGGTTTAAAGGAAACTCCAGTTCCACAAACTCCCAAAGTCAGTCCAATATCCAGAAATGAGCTCAAGCTGGATTATAGGAGGATTTGTGGCAGTTAGGCAAAAGCCAGCATTCCTCAGGAACTTGTGAAACTGGTTCCAATTACTAAAAGAAGTCACTTTCCTTACCTCTGGCAGAAGGGACACAGGGCTACCTGTGGTCCCTATTAACATATCAAAGCCCATGCTGACCTCCAGGCCCCCTCAGTATCAGAAATAACTGTGACACATTTCAGAGTGCATGGTAGTGTCCTCCCTTACTTCCCCTATGGCGGTGGTTTGAAAGAAAATGGCCCCCAAGGGGTGTGGCACTGTGAGAAGGTGTGGCCTTGTTGGAAAAAGTGTGTCTGTGGGGGCGGGTTTTGAGGCCTCCTATGCTCAAGCTGCTCCCAGTGTCACAGTTAACTTCCTGTTGCATGCAGCGTATAGGTAGGACTCTCAGCTCCTTCTCCAGCAGTACGTCTGCTGCATGCCTCCATGTCCTGCCATGGTGATAATGGACTGAACCTCTGAACTGTAAGTGAGCCCCAATTAAACGTTTTACTTTGTAAGAGTTGCTGTGGTCAAGGCATCTATTCACAGTAATAGAAACCCTAACTAAGACATCTCCCCTAAACTCCCTCCAGCTCACATGCTTCCCCTCCCAGGCTGCTCATTCCCTTTATAACCTGTCAACTTGCTATTCTCTCTCTCCCTCCCTCCCCCTCCCATCCTACTCCTTCTTATTCTCCCTCCCTCTCTCTGTTATGGACTATTATTCTAACTAGGCAAAGACATGTTACGTTAGTTTATGCTGTGGACTATGACTTCAACTGTGTAAAGGTGTGTTACATTTCTTTATGCTGCATTTGTTTAATGATGTAAGGATCTGTGTTTAATTATGTAAAGATGTGTGGCATTTGTTTCACTTGTCCTGCCTAAGACGCCTGATTGGTCTAATGAAAAGAGCTGAATGGCCAATAGCTAGGCAGGAGAAGGATAGGTGGGGCTGGCAGGCAGAGAGGACCAATAGGAGAAGTCTAGGCTCTAAAAGGGGGAAGAGAATGAGGAGGAGGAGAGGGGTGTGCCGTAGGTCAGCCAGGCAGCTGTCAGCCAGCCAGACTGGAGAAGAGGTGAAAGTAATATATACAGAGGGAAGAAAAGTTAAAAAAAAACACACACACAAAACCCGAAGCAAAAGGTAAATAAAAAGAAATAGATTAAAGTTAAAAGAACTAGCTGGAAATGAGCTTAAACTAGACCAAACTTCAAAACTAATAATAAGTCTCTGTGTCATGATTTGGGAGCTGGTGGTGGCCCCAAAAGCCTGCTCTTCTTTCCCTCCTTCCCTTCGTCCCTCCCCGTTTCCTCCCTTCCTCCCTCCCTCTCCCCCCCTCTCTCCTCCAGCTTCTCTCACTGTTTTCTCTGTTCTTTCTCTGATATTCTTCCTTCTCTTGCACATAGCCCTGACCGTGTCTAATCTGCTGGCCATCTTCAGCCTACTTCTTCCTCTCTCTGCTGTGGACTTTTCCAGATGCCTCTGGTTGTCCCCTCTCTCACATCTCCAATAAAAACCTTCCCCTAAACCATGCCACAGAGTGGTCATGTCACCAGTGTATACAGTTGTTGGGTCACACACACACAACCCTGTGGACACATGAGGTGATGTTAAATAGTTCCCAGCATTTCTACTGGAAATAAGATGATAACAGATTCAAGACACTTGTCAACAGAAAAATTTTAATATACTGCAGAAAGGGGTGCCAGCATAAAGAAAGGGAAAAAAATGGCTGATGAGCCAATTTGGCTAAAATAGTGGTTTTTAAAGTCCCCCAATGTGAGAAATGCTTGGTCTCCCCCCCCCCCCCCCCCCCCCCCCCCCCCCCCCCCCCCCCCCCCCCCCCCCCCCCCCCATAGCAGGACCTTGCCTCCTTCCCAATTTCCCCATCCTGTTTGTTTAGGACAAAGCCTTATCTACTGAATCATTTAGGGTTTGAGACTATCTCATTCTCTTATCATGGGCTTAGTCACGTAGCAGACTCCTGTAACTTTCTCAGAGTTCTGAGATAAGAAGGGACAGCCACCAGGCTGGGGAGAGAAGGGCCTAGGGCCTCCTCCATATCTGTGACTCTTATTAATGCTAAGCATAGCTCATAAAGAAAATGTACCACAGCAATTTATTTCTTTCAGTTCCTAATTATGACCTGCCTATCATTGTGACCCTTTAAGGAAAACAGTTTGTCAGCCCCGAGGAGGGAGAAGCAGAGGTTGGTCCTTCTGGTGATGGAGGCCAGGGTAGGTAGAGAAGGCTTTGCCCAAACACCTCAGTCAGAGTTGGGGAGTATGATGTCACCCATGTCAATCAAGGCCCAGTAGATGTATGAGCTAGCTTTGGCAGCTGAGATAAGGGAACAGCATCCTGCCGCCTGCCTCCCCAGCTCCCTGGGAGCATTTGGAGCTTGAGTGAGTTCAGTACCAGATATGCCCCTGGTTCCTCCCATGCTGGCATCAGCTCAGGGCTATGGTACCCCCATCCTTGCGGTTTTGTATTGGTGCTTCTACACCAGGGTACTAAGGCTCAACTCATGTCAGACGTACATTTCTGGGAAAGCGTGGCTGACTCTGAGCCTTGACCTCTGCTCCCAGCCACTTCAGTCCCTCTGTGCTGCTGTGTAGTAGAGCCAGGAGTTAGGTGTACTGCAGGACAAGCCATCTGATATGACAATAGGGATGTTGGAAGTGCTCAGAGGACAGCACAGGCAGGCGTGATCCTCAAACGGCAGCGAGGGTTTGAAACGAATGAAAGAGAGGCTGCTTTTGCTCCCACCTCCACTGATGGACACACTTGTCTTGAGAGCAATTATTTTATACATTTATCTATCTCTGTGGGGAGGGGGCTGCAACACGTGTCAGCTTGTGGGTGTCAGCTCTCTCCTATCATATGGGACCTGGGACCCAACTCAGGTCGTCAACCTGGCAGGAAGTGCCTTTACCCACTGAGCCATCGTGGTGGATCCTGGAGCAATTTCTATGAGGAAAACATCTTGGGACTTAGATTAGCCCAAATCAAGTCTGAACTTAGACTCTTAGTCCTAAACTAAGGAGGGTGGGATTGAACGGCCCCTTTAAATTTACATGTTAGGTTATTTCTGGGCTGTTTGTGTTCTGGTCTGACGTTGTGATGGGAGAACAGAGGAAAGGCTACAGTTTTTCCTGGCACCCATTGCCACATGCTGCGGACATTGGCATAACACTCTCAAGATGGAATCTCTCCACCCAAGAAGGGGAACTCCTGAAATAATGTTTTAAACAAAATTTAAAAGTCAGAAAAAAAGGAGAGTAAATTAAGTAGAAATTAGACCAAAGCAGAACTTGGATTAGCATCAGAAAAAAAAACTATCTAATAATCAAAGTTTTAGATCATAGATATAATCCTATAAGTAACTGGTGATCTAGCACCAAACATACTTAGTTCATGCAGTAAGGACACAAGCCTTTATTGTCTAGTAATTCACTGAACCAAAGGCAACACAATGCTTGTTGTTTCTGTAAGTGGCCACAAGATGGCAGCATCAGAGGATTCCCAAGCAGATGACCGGAAGAAAACCTACGTTCCCAAAACTTTATTCAGATCTTTAGTTATCAAACTACGTGCTGTGTCTGCTAACACAAGCCTTTTTAGGCTTATGATTGCCAAACCCACTGAAAAGTGAAAATGTTTCACCAAAAGGCGTATTTTATTTTATTTTTTTTTAAAGAGGGCATGCCGCTAAGCTTCTTGCCATGACAATGATGGACTAAACCTCTGAACCATAAGCCACCCTAATGAAATGTTTTCCATCAGAAGAGTTGCCATGGTTACAATGTCTCTTCATAGCAGTAAAACCCTCTCTCTCTCTCTCTCTCTCTCTCTCTCACGCACACGCACGTGCACGCACACATGGGAATCTCAGAACTATAAAACTTGCCCTGGGTGTGAGGTTTGTCCTGACCCAGAATAAGTATACTTCTCACTTTCTGAAGAAGGTGCTTCTTCCGTTTGGTTACATGGGTTTTCAGGTCCAAGCCTCATATACTAACCAAGGGAAGGACTAGAGTTTTAAAAAGCCTTGGGCATGAGGCTACATGACAGACTCATACAAGGCTGGATGATGATTTTCACAGGGGAAAAAACCCATCAGTACGAGTAGGCTTATTTAAAAGTCCTCAAGAAGGAAGGCTGGAGAGATGGCTCAGTGGTTTAAGAACACTTGGTATACTTGCAGAGGACCCAAGATCAGTTCCCAGAACCCATGTTGGGCAACACACAGCTGCCTGAAACTCCAGCTCCAGGGGGTCAGACATCCTCTGCTGTCCTCCACAGGTACCCACAAACATGGCATATACTCACATAGACATGCATAAAATAAAAATAGTATTTAATAACATAAATATTATGAAAGTCTACGGGAAGATGTCTTGGCACTCAGAGTTGAGGATAATCACACTGGGGAAGTTAGATAAGACTGTGGGTCCATGAAGAAGACTTACCTCAAAGTGCTGTTCACAACCATTAAGTCAGTTAATTAGACCCAGGATCACTTCTGGCTCTCATCTGGGGCAGCTAGCCTCCAAATTATCCTATTATTTTGGTGTCTATTTCCTTGTCATTGTCTCTCTTTTCACTAAACTCTGGCTGGTGTGTGTGATGGGTAGGTTATGTAGAAATAATGGCATGGTCTTCCAAGGCACTCATTAAGAAATTTCCAGCTTCTACCTCACTCTCTTCGGTCACTCTTTTGAAAGTAACTATTTGTCACATTTTATTTTTAAGTGTGTGTGTGTGTGTGTGTGTGTGTGTGTGTGTGTGTGTGTGTGTGAGAGAGAGAGAGA
>NC_022012.1:83454375-83464253 GCF_000317375.1 Microtus ochrogaster
CTTAGGTGCATTCTGGGAACCAAACTCAGGTCCCCTACAGGGGCCACACATGCTCTTAACCACCCAGCCATCTCTCCAGTCCCAAGCTGACATATTTTAAAGATGTTCAAGCAGTTCTATGGAAGGATCCATGTGGCTCTTCATCGTCCCACAATGTCTTGCCAGCCATACCTGTGAGACATCTTAGAAATAGATCCTCTGGAAGATTCACCCTCAGGTGACTATCACTGAAGGCATGCAGCTTGGCTTTACTGCAGCCATCTTGAGTTACAACCACTATGATTCCCCTTGAGTAATTCTGAACAATTTTTCCTGAGCAGTTTCCCAGCAAATCATGAATGAATAAGTGACTAGAGTTTTCTGGGGCTTTACAGGCAGACTCCGACTCTAGGAAAGCACCCAGCTCTTCATGTCATCTTCTGACAAACCAGGAACATCCCCATACAGGAAGAAATCACTCTGTCCTAACCTACGCTATGATGATGTCTTCTCAGACATGGGGATCCAGCTCATGCTGTTGTCACTCTGGACTACACCTCCACGGGTGTCCCTGTCAGTCACACCCTGTACAGTCCTAGCCTTGTTTGACTGCTTTTCTGCAGTCTCATGACAGATTGGGGCTGGTCTCCTATGCTAAGACTGTTATCCCAACAACAGCACTAAGGACCATCTCATCGCAGCCCCAAGAAAGATCTAGCTCTGGGCTGAGGATGGAGCTCAGTTGGCAAAGTGCTTGCTTGGCGTGCACAATGCTGTAAGTTCAGTCCCCAGTACTGCATAGACCATACAAGCCATGTGTGTTGGCATACTCCTGCAATCCCAGCACTCGGGGTGGAGGCAGGAGATCAGAAGTTCAAGGTGATGTGTGGCTGAGGCCTGCCTGGGATACACGAGACCACATGTCAATAAGAAGAGACCCATGCCATGGCTGTCAGCTCTGTTGTACTCCTGACCACTACGCTGCGAGGTAGCACTTTTTGTCTTGAGCTATTAAGTTTTGGGGTAGTCTAAAAAACACCCCAAATGCCAGCCTCCCCGGTCATATTTACACTTCAGCTATTGTATTCTTCTCAAAGCCCTTTGCCCTGGCTCTTTCTGCCTGGAATCCTCTGCCCAAATAGCCCACTGTTGAGTATCTCTCTTTAGGTCGTTTCTCTCCTTCCACCAGATGGGGCCTGGGGAGCGGACTCAGGTTTTTGGCTTGGTGGCAGGCACCTTTGCCAGCTGAGTCATCTCACCAAGCTCATTCTGACACTTCTGACATTCATTTCCCATTCAGTTCCTTTCTTTCCCTTGTAACTTTCTGGTAACTTGTAATCATGTTAGTTGGAATTAGTGACACATGCTTGCAATCCCAGCCTTGGGAGGCTGAACCAGGAAGGCATGACTTCAAGGTTATCTTCAGCTGTTTAAGATCCTGTCTCAAAAAACCTTTATCATCTCATATAATCTATTTATTTATATTTATTGTCTCTCCTTTTTGTTTTTTGTTTTCAATTTGGTTTTCTCAAATCAGGGATTTTCTACACAGCCATGACTATCCTGGAACTAGCTCTATAGACCAGGCTGTCCTCAAACTCAGAGGTCTGCCTACCTCTGCCTCCTGAGTGCTGGGATTAAAGGCGTGTGCTACCACCCAGCTTGTCTCTCCTTTAACCAACCAAAATGTCAATTCTGCGAAGATAAGGATCCTCATGTTTCTTTTACTCAAGAAGGCAAACATCTCTGTGTTAATTTTCTGTCTACTTGACCCAAACTAGAGTTATCTGGGGAGCCTCAGTTGAGAAAATGCTTCCATATCATTGGCCTGTAGGCAAGTCTGTGAGGCATTTTCTTGGTTAACGATGCAGGGAGGACCAGCCCAGTGTGGATAGTGCCATCCTTGGTCAGGTGGTCTTAAGTTGTATAAAAAAGCAAGACAAGCCAGACAAGAGGAGCAAGCCAACCAGCAGTGTTCCTCCTGGTTTCTGTTTAAGTGTCTGCCTTGACTTCCCTCAGGGATGGATTGTGACCTGATGTGTGAGCCAAATAGACTGTCTCTCTCCAAGGTCCTTTTGGTCGTGGTGTTTATCACAGCCAGAGAAAGACAACTCCTGAGACACACCCTGAGATTTCTCCCAAGTTCTCCTGTGCCTCGAGAGAACCCTTCCCTAATCCCTGAGCCCAAATGTTATGTTTACTTCAGAGACCACACAACTTGGAGGTGAGAAGACAGCCTGAGGTACCCCTGAATGGGAAGGGGAACACCCCAGATTTGAGGCAGAGGAAGTGAATCTGGGTCAATTGGCAACTTCCTGGTTCTGCAATCCTGGGCAAGTCACCCCTCTTTCCTGTGGTTCCCTTTCCTGTAGTGAAATTAGTGTTTGCCTCTCCTAGGCTGCAGGAATGTGGTGGAAATCACCTTCCTGTAAAGTCGCATGCCTCAGTGACCCCAGGAAAAGACCTGCCTTCTACCTCACGATGCCCCAAGTCTACCTCCGCGACTGCCAGCTGAACTTTGTGGTAAAATTTCTGCCAAAAAGAGAATATGTTTCAAAGACCCTGGGAGCACCTGGTAGAAGAAAAAAGAAATGATTTCACCAGAAGGGTGAGAGGAATACTCAGAGGTGAAGGAGGAGACATAAAGGCTCAGCCACTCCCCAAAGTCCTAGTAGACCCTCTAGACCACAGCAGGACTTTCAACTCCTAGACCAACAGTTTTCATCACCCCATCTTCTCCCTACCTCTTTTTAAGATGTGTGCCTGTGTGTGTGCATTCATGTGTGTGCGTGTAACTACAGAGTCCAGACATGGTTCATCGTGTGTACGTGTGTGTGTGTGTGTGTATGTGTGTGAGAGAGAGAGAGAGAGAGAGAGAGAGAGAGAGAGAGAGAGAGAGAGAGAGAGAACGGAGACCAGGCATGGTTCATCATAGGCAATTTTCCTCCACCCTTTTTTTGATACAGGGTCTCTCATTGGCCAGGATTTCACCAAGAATTCCAGGCTGGCAGGTCATCAAGTCCTGAGCAATCCACCTGTCTCTGCCTAGCCAGCACTGAGATCACAAGGGCACACCATCTTGCCTGGCTTTTTTAAAATGTAGACTTGGGGGATGTAACTCAAGTCCATGTGCTGGGTGGCTAGCCCCACTCTGTCTTCCTGAAGAGAACACTGTTATGTCAGGCCCAGTTCCTCAGCTCCTTAGGAAGCTCATGGGCTATCACAAGTCTGGTTTCCAAGGACAGGATGCCATCCTAGGTTATGGCCCCAGCTCTGCTGCTCACTGGGGTACCTGCCCCTTCCTAGCTCTCTGGTTTAGACCATTTCCCTCTCAACACAGTAGCAGGAATTTAGGCTCCTTAATCTTCCCTTGTAGAGTTTACCGGCTTTGTTTCAGGTTTTTTTTAGCGTGTAACAGTAGGCTGGGCCCTGGGACGCCTCTGAACTGCAGTATTCTGGTTGAGCTTGTGAGCACACGCAGAGTTAGTCTGTGGCTTTGGATCTGCACTTTTGTGGCAACAGCCCTAACCCTAACCTAACAATTGATCATTAACTGTTTGGACTAAAATGTTATAGTTTTATTGATAAAAACAATGACAGTATCTATCCTCTATTGTTTGGTATGTGCTAGTGACTATATTAAATCAAGTCAGGGACCACTTAAGGGTAAGGAAATTGGTCACATCCAAGCAGTGATGTAACCAAATTTCAAACGTAAGAGAGCTAACTCCAGAGTCCACTCTGTCCTCTGCAATCACGCTGCTCTCGGATCCTCCTCCTCCACAGCTCTTCTTTCCCAGGTTCCCAGCTCTTCTGTAGGTGGTGTCCTGCTCCATCCACACTGGCTGTGGTAGAACTTTTCTTGTGCTGAACAACATAGAACTCCAGTGGAAACACAATTAGCAGTCCCCATAAAAATCTACCTTTGGCCAGGTAGGCAGTGGTGGCGCACGCCTTTAATCCCAGCACTTGGGAGGCAGAGGCAGGCGGATCTCTGTGAGTTTGAGGTCAGCCTGGTCTGCAGAGAGAGTTCCAGGGTGGACACCAAACTTACACAGAGAAACCCTGTCTTGGGGGAAGAATTCCACCTCTGAGTGCTGGGAGAGGACAGCTTGGGTGAGGAGGGTCGATTTTCTGATGAATCAGTGGGCCGCTCTGAGTGGAACCAAGCAGGCTTCTACTGTGTCGCCCTTTTTCCATGATCGCTGTTCAGTGATCGGATATTTGAACACCTCTCCTGACTTGCCCACCACCTCCCCTCCCCTCCCACTCTCCTGAGTGCACACACACACATGCATACACACAGAGAGAGCAGCCAAGTGATGCAGAAAAACACATTTTAGGGACAAGAAAGCTCACAGAGATGCTAGAGGCTTGGAAACAGAGAGATGGAAGGGGATGACATCCAGAGGAAGGAATGTTGCTCTCCCAGCCTCCAGGGTGGGTGTGGGGTGTCGGGTGTGGGGTTCAGGGAGCAGGAAGGCCTCAGGGAAATATGGTCCTGGGTATCAAATTAGTAATCCAGCTCTGCACATTCCTAGAGGATTAGAAGCCAGGGATGTTCCCAGAAGCACGTCCAGGTACCAAGGCTGTCCATCTTAGGATATCAACTGATGTGAGCATAGCTCAGTAGAGGGTCTTATTTCCAAAGCCTTGGTAGGTCAGGCCTGTATTACCCATTGCTGTGGTTAAGGTCACATGGCTTTCAGGGAGAGACACTTGGACTAACTCAAAATAAGGAGAAAAAAAAAAGGATTACTGGAAAGCTCAGGGTCTTTTATGAGATCAGTGAGACAGGTGAACAACCACAGATCAGCAAAGAAACCGTGAGCGGGTGGTCATATTGTCACTAACGTGATTTTGTGTCAATGTGCCTGGGCTCTCTGGCTCTGGGCCAGGAGAGTTTCTATGGAGCCTATGACTTAGCTCAGCTCCCCAGGAACAGAGAGAGTCTGGTGCGAGTGAGTAAGAGTGCTTTCAAGGGGCAACCTGAAAGGGAGCAAGGGGAACGGCACCAAGCAAGCCTGGATCCAGCCTGGTCGCCCCTGAGACCTGCAGAGAAAGCAGCTAGACAAGAGTTACCTGCCAGGCACTGTGGGGGCAACAATGTATCCCACCCACATCGACCACCACTGGCTAGGGGCTGTCTCAGTTGGGGACATATGTTTTCAAGCATTTGTGGACAGGGCAATTTGGTAAAAATTTGGTAAAAAGAGGTACTCATGACCTTTAACTGTCAACACTCACAGCGGCAGCTGAGACCCTGGGTCCCATTTCCAGGCCCACTGCAATCTTTAGGATTTCACTAATATGTAGATAACTTAGGAAAACTAAAAAATTTTATTACATTTTGGTGCTATTAAAAATACTACCAGTGGACTAGGGAGATAGTTCAGTTTCTAACGTGTGCCACCAGTGTGGTGGCATGCAACTGTAACCGCAGTGCTGGGGAGGCAGAGGAAGGTGGATGCCTGAAACTCGTTGGTCGGCTAACTTAGCCTACCTGGTGAGTACCAGGTCAGAGAGAGATCTTATCTTACAAAACCCGTGGATGACACCTGAGGAGCAGCACCCAAGGTTGTCCTCTGGCTTTCACACGCACACATATATGTGTGTATGTACCTACATACACCTACACACACAGAGAAAGCATGGAGGTACATAGTGAGAATACTGTAATCCTAGTATTCAGGAAGTTGAGGCAGGAAGAACATGAGTTCAAGGTCAGCCTGGAACATACAGTGAGACCCTGTCTCCAGAAAATCAATCCAAGAGGCCAGCATGCCCAGCAGTTACCAGCACTTACTGCTTTTGCAGCTGACCCAGGTTCTGCTCTCCAGTAGCTATAGGGTGGCTCATAACCCCTGAGACTCCAGTCCTGGGGGCTGACACCCTCTTCCGCCCTCCAGGATCCATAGTCTCTTTTGCTCCTGTACCCATGTGATTCACACACATACAAAGAAATCAATAAATCTTTTATTAAAAAGTCCCCAGATAAATAAGTTAACTAAAAGGTACCATTTTAAACATTCCACATTCCCTTTTTGTCATTATGGGATGAAAATGGACACTGACATTTGAATTACTATTTGTCATGTGTTATGAAATATTCTTTTTCTTTATTTTATTCTTTGTAGTGCTGGGAATTGAACCCAGGGTCTTCATGAATGCTAGGCGAGGGCTTTACCACTGAGCTACATTCCCAGTCCTTTTCTTTTCTTCTTCTCCTCCTCCTTCTTGTTTTTCAAGACCGGCTTTCTCTGTGTGGTCCTGGCTGTCTTGGAACTCACTTTGTAGATCAGGCTGGCCTCAAACTCACAGAGATTCCCTGCCTCTGCCTCCTGGGATTAAAGGTATGAGCTACCACTGCCTGGACCCAGTCCATTTCTTTTGATTAAAAATTTATAATGTCAGAATGATTCTTATGTTACAGGTCATACAAAAAGAGATGGTGGCCAGATTTGTCCCATGGGCCACAGTATGCTGATGCCTGCTCTCATGATACAGAAGAAACACTGGCTTTTAACATTGAGATTACAAGACACTGTTTACAGAGACTAGAGTAACTTATTGTCTCTTAAACTAATGAATGTATATTCAAGGATATACCTATAAAACATCAAACCAGTATGAGTTTCTTGCTTTTCTATTTCTAAAGGTGAGCTTATTTTTATGAGTGTGTGCCTCTCTGTGATTAACGTGTGCCCCTTGCATGCAGGTGCTAGTAGAGGTCGGGGGGTGTCAGATCCCTGGGACTGGAGCTCCGGGAGGGAGGAGTACTCTGGTTCACATCTCTCAACCAGAGTTACGTCCATAACATACAGTCACACAATTCAAGAACCGGGGAGTGAGTGAATCCGCTTGCCCAGCTGAAGATGGCAGTGTCTCTCAGAGGATGTCTCCGGCTGCCACCTCAAGCTCCACGTGCCAGGCTTTCCTCTTTCTTCCCCCTGCCGCCGAATGACTAGGGATCAGCGTGATCTCAACACTGGTTGATTGACCAGTGTGACAGTAGCCGTTGTAGAAGCTGGGGGCCTGCTTAGTCCAGAAAGTTTCAAAGCTATGCCCTTGAGAAACAATGCCCTTATCAACTTCATTGCCGCCTACAGGGTTTGTACGTGGTGTCTTTGTATCTAATAAAACCCGGCCTGATAACTGTGGCCCAGTTCAAGCCAGGCTACATCTACGACTGCCCTGATGGCTTGCTTGGTGACATGCAGGCCATCCACAAGAGGTGACACTTGGTGGTGGATACTGTGCATCTCTGCTCAGTGGGTCTGCAGAAGAAAGGGAAGGAGCCTTGCCTCAGTAATGGATGTTTGGACACATGAACCCAGTGCCGATAATCTCAGGGCCTTGACTTTGTGAGTCTGAGTTGCAGAAATAAAATATCAAAGGCTGGGTAGTTTATCAGCAAAAGAAATGTATTTTTCACAATTCTGGAAGCTGGGAAGCTCACAATGGTGCACCAGCAGGTTTGGTGTCTGGCTAAGAAGGCCCATTTTTCAACAGCCAGCTGTTGTCTCACTCAGTGACAGCTCTCTCTTAGGTTCTTTTATATGGGCTTTGCCACCATAACCTGATTACCTCTAAGGGTTCTATGACTAAGTGGCATCTCTTTGGTGCTTAGGATTTTAAATTTTGAGTTTTAAGCAGACAGAAATATTCAGACCACAGCATCATTATAATTTTTCCTTAAAAATGAATTCATCTGACTACAGGTAAAATATATTTCATTTTGGGATAATTAAAAAAACAAAAATTAAAACAACCAGCAACTTCTCTCCTTAAATATTTTATTTTTAATTATGGATACGAGTGTGTGAAAGTCTTAGTGCACATGAGCACAGCATCAGTGGGGACAAAAGATGGTGTTGGAGATCCTGGAGCTGGAGTTCCAGATAGTTCTGAGCCCCACACAGCTGTTAGAAGCCAAACTAGAGTTCTCTACAAAAGCAATCTAAGCTCTTAACCAACCGCTGATGGCTCAATCCCCAGAAATTCCATTCATTAAGGTTGATATCCAAGTGTCTTAGATTATGTAGAATACACTGTCCAGTAAACAGCTTTGTACATCCAAACACATATCCTGCCATTCCTGTAATAGAAAATCTAATAGCTGCATTCCATCTTTTCATTATTATGTCCCATTTTAAGTATCCAAACCCACTTTCTACAATGCTGGTGACTGGAACCACAGAGTGGAAATTGACAACCATTCCACTATGCACCCAGCAGCAGCATATAACGTTATTCTAGAAACCATTCACTTCCTTCAGCCTGACAATATGCTCGTCTTCCTCATTGACTGCCAAGCACTTCTTAGAACAGAGAGGAAATGAGGGGGCCTCTCCAATTCCAGAGACCGTCTCCAGTTCTCTTTGTACCAAAGCAGCAGGTGTTCTACAGCAAGTTCTTTTCTCTACTTTAGTTTGGCAACTTTTCAGAGAGGTATACATTGCACATTGATACCTACTCCCGTCTCTCCCTTTTCACGCCCCTACCCCTCTCATTTGTTCCCTTTGTTCGCTAGATAATTTTACTTCTATTTTCATTGATATATGCATGATTTCATGTAACTATAAAACACTCAGGAGCCATAAATGAAAGAAAAGATATAACACATGCCATTATGGGCCTAGCTTAACTGGTTAATGTAACCTCCAACCAGTTGCAGATAACTTCCTGTAAGTAGCATTGCTTGTTTGTTTTTTGTTATTTTGTTTGTTTTTTCAAGATAGGGTTTCTCTGTGTGTCTCTAGCTGTCCTGGAATTCACTCTGTAGACCAGGCTGCCCTCAAACTCACAGAGATCTGCCTGCCTCTGCCTCCTGCGTGCTGGGATTAAAGACGTGCCACTACCGCCTGACTAACTTCACTCTTCTTTATGGCTAAGAAAAAAATTCCTTTATGTCTATAAACTATGTTTTCTGTGTTTACTCCTCTGTTGTTGGACAAAATGGTTGGTGGTATCCGCAGCAGATTTTCAACAAAATGGTGTTATGTGAAGTGGGTCGCACACCACGTGGAGGAAACAGCTTCTAGAATAAAGGGGACGCAGTGACGCTGGGAAGGAACATCTCTGTAGATGCAGTCTCAAGATTCTACTGGGTAACGTCCTCGCTGATTCGCTGTCTTCTGTGGTGGTTTCCCAGGCCTCTAAGCCAGCAGCCACCCTGTCCCCAGGGCACTGAAGAAAAGCAAATGAATACTTTCCTGCAAACTGACAATAGGAAAGAATTATGAAGACAAGAAACAACCTGCACAGCCAGGTGGAGGGTTTTGGAAAGCCAAGTGCTGAAATACTGACTGTTCCAGATGGTTAACTTCTACAGTCAGGCCTGTGTTTAGTTTTCTGGTGACACACAGCAGTGACAACTCATTAGCAGCCTGATGAGTGAACAGGGAGCACAAAGGAAGTGTCAAGGCAGAGTTCTTCTCCTTCCCCTTCTTTACGTTTCTCACTTCTGTGATCACACACTTGACAAAACACACACGGGAGGAGGGAATTCTCTGGCTTACGCTTTAAGAGGACTCCCTGATGGCAGAGCTCATGGTGGAGGATGTGTGTGGTCTGGGCTCTTCTCATCCTGGTGGACCAGGCAGAACAGGGCTCAGCTGGAACCTCAAGGCTGACTCCCAGCAGCTTGTGTCAGTCACCTAGGTACCTTCTCTCTCTAACATTCCAAAACCTATTCAAACCACACCCCAGCTGGGAACCAAGTGCCTATTCAGACCACAGTAGTCTTCAAGACAGGCTGGTTTGGAATTGAACATCCTCTTCCTCAGCCTCCCCAGGGTTGGGATTATAAATGTGCTGCCACATCCCAGGCTTAAGGAAGTTCAGGCTTTTGTGTGACTGGCATAGCAGGCATTGTTTCTGACCATCCATCCATCCAT
>NC_022012.1:83465313-83468507 GCF_000317375.1 Microtus ochrogaster
AAAACAAAAGTTGACCTTCTATAAAAATAGTAGAAACAAAAAGCTCTATATTTAGGTATTTAATTTTATTCTATGTACATTGTAAATATATCTTAGGGACATGGTGTTATGGTGTGTAAAAAATAGATCTTTCCTCAAAAACCATATAATCTTGGGAAAACAAAACCAGTATTTTAAGGGGGGGGGCAGAGAGATGGCTCAGCAGCTAAGAGCATTGGCTGCCTTTTCAGAGGATCTGGGTTCAACTCCAAGCACCCACATGGTTGCTCACAATTACCCATAACTCTAGTTCCAGGGGACTCAAGACCCTATTCTGCTCTCCATGGGCACCAGGCACCCATCTGGTGAACAGACATGCATGCAAGCAAAACTTATACACAAAACAAATTTAAAAAATATTAAAAAGAGAACAGAGTTGAGCAATATGTTGCACACTTTAATCTCGGCACTCAAGAGGCAGAAGTAGGTAGGTCTCTGTGAGTTCAAAGTAAGCTTGGTCTACAGAGTGAGTTCCAAGTCAGCCAATACTACATAGTGAGACCTTATCTCAAAAAAACAAATGAACAAAATTAAAGTATAAACCCTTTCGAAAACAAGTGAACTGAAGGTAGTAATTATATTAATATATAATTATATATCACATTACTATATAATTATATATTAACTATATTACTATATATAAAAATCTGAATGAACATAAAGTAATTGATAACTATCTACAAACAACCACCTACACCAAAAACTGAGAGGCCTTAAACCTTCAACAGCTCCACTTAATTCTCAAGGTCCTGCTCATATTCCTAACATGCCTATATTTGCATTTCCTGTCTAGGTGTTTCATGAGTTGGTGACTTGTGTATTGTGGATTTGACATTCCTGCTCAGATGTCTACCAGGTATCTGGAGCTCATAAAGTCTGGGGAGATTATTTCTCTAAATCTTGCAGACGTTCCCAGACTTCCAAACTTCAGCCGACGGCCACCCAATCCTTCCAGTCATGCAAGGTCTAAAACCTCAAGTGTTATCTATTGCCCTTTGCCTCACACCCTGAATCTATTCTCCAAGCAAATCTTGCTGTCTGCATTCAAAATCGCTGTAGAGTGAAGCTGCCACTTCTAACCCTGAGTTACTGGGACAGCTAACTCTTTTTCCTGCTTTCATTCTTGCTGCCCTAAGTCTATTTATAGCAAATCTGCTAAAACAGTCCTGCCTGTGGATGTGACCAGAGAGACGAGACTCTTCTACAGGGCCCAGACATAGTGGCTGAGTAGAACAAGTCATGGCTCATTTTGACGCTGGACTGTTAGGATTCATAAACTGTTTCAAAGACTATTTCACTACCTGGGGAAAACAGCATGCTAAGTGAAAGCTAAACGCAGAGTCTTACTGCACTAGATCCTTCCCCAGAGATATCATGTGTAAGTTAAATGATACGTTTAATATCTTATGTAAAACCTATAATGTGTAAGTTGTGTCCCTCTCTCTCCAGGATGTCCTTCTCTGCTTCAAACCAGCTTTCCATGCTTCCTGACTGACGCCCTTCTCAACTGCCCTCCCCTATTTCCACCTCTCACCTTTCTGTTGTGGCTCCCCAACGTTTCTCTGCCTATTGGTTGGAATATGGTTTCTCGAGATATGTAGCCCTAGCTGTCCTGGAACTAGCTCTGTAGACCAGCCTGGCCTCAAACTCACAGAGATCTGCCTGCCTCTGCCTCCCAAGTGCTGGGATTAAAGGTGTCACCCTGATGGAGAAATATAGTGTCCTATCTTTTTTTTAAAAAAAAGATTTTATCTATTTATTATGTATACAGTATTCTGTCTGCATGTATGCCTGCACGCCAGAAGAGAGCACCAGATCTCATTACAGATGGTTGTGGCCACTATGTGGTTGCTGGGAATGGAATTCAGGCCCTTTGGAGGGCAGCCAGTGCTCTTAACCACTGAGCCATCTCTCCAGCCCCATGTCTTACCTTCTTAAAGAATAACTCTTCCACCCTGAGTACGCCCTTCTTTGCTTCTCCAGTCAACTCTCTTAGGACATCTAGTTTTCTTTCTAACCCTAACTTCTCCATACCTCTCTCTTCCCTGTCCAAGATGAATGCAACCATTTAAAAATTCATTTGCTATTGTATGTGTATGATGTGGATGTGAGCAGGCTGCCTGTGAGAGCAGAGATCAGAAGATGTGGGTGTGAGTATGCTGCCTGTGATAGTGAAGGTCAGAAGATGTGGGTGCTAGGCAACAAACTGATTAGGATTGTACAGTAAGTGCTTTTACACTCTGAGCCATCTTGAAACACTCCCTCCCTATTTTTTCTGGAGACAGGGTCTTGAGACTGGCATTGAGCTCATGGGTCCTCTTTCCTTAGCCTCCTAAGTGTTGCAGTGCTGGGATCATAAGTGTGTGCTCTACACCTGACACACTGTATTTAGGTAGGAACCACATATTTTTGTGCCTTCATGACAGTGCACACCTACAAATAGTTGCTGGGCTGTAAAGTTGTTTTGTAAAATTGACTCTCTTACAAGACAGCGGGTCTCATGAAAACAAAGAACAACAACAAAACCCCGCATCTTTCCTCTTTCCCACTGGATCTCCACTTCCATTTAGGAAGTATCCAGAGCATAGTAAGAATATCACAGTCATTTCAAGTGTATTTGGGGGTTGAAGAGATGACTCAATGGTTAAGAGCACTGGTCACTCTTGCAGAAGAACCAGGGTCAGCCTCGCCACTCATTGG
This sequence comes from Microtus ochrogaster, assembly GCF_000317375.1. Classification (NCBI taxonomy): domain Eukaryota; kingdom Metazoa; phylum Chordata; class Mammalia; order Rodentia; family Cricetidae; genus Microtus; species Microtus ochrogaster. The sequence continues at coordinate 83,468,053 of NC_022012.1, forward strand.
TGGGGCACAGCAATCCATAACTCCATTTCCAGGGGATATGATCTCTGAGGGTACCAAGCATGCATGTGGAATACATACATACATGTAGGCAAAACCTACATACCCATAAAAATAAATCTTGGCATAAGAACAGACAGGGAGACCAATGAAACAGAATCGAAGACCCAGATATCAATCCACACATCTTTGAACACATGATCTTTGATAAAGAAGCAAAAAAATATTTTTTTTCCAATTTTTCAAATGGAAAAAAGAAAGCATATTTAACAAGTGGTGATGGCATAACTGGATATCACCATGTAGAAGAATGAAAATAGACCCATATCTATCACCATATACAATACTCAAGTCCAAATGGATCAAAGGCCTCAACATAAAGCCAGCCACACTGAACCTTATAGAAGAGAAAGTGGGAAGTATACTTGAACACATTAGCACAGGGAACCACTTCCTAA
>NC_022012.1:83469487-83496931 GCF_000317375.1 Microtus ochrogaster
GAGGAGAGATGCTGGGAGGGAAGCAGAGAAAAATGTAGAGCTCAATAAATATCAATAAAAAATAACTTCAAAAATAATAATAAAAAAGGCTGGGCATAGTAGTGCACATCTGTCCTCTCGGTGTCAGGGAAGTAGACACAGGAGGATCCTAAGGAAAAAAATAAAATAAATCTAAAAGTGTATTACACAGAAATGGTGATATTTGAGCTCCTTAAGGGAAGAGATTCTATTTTATGGCCATGTTTTTATTGCTTGTGTACTTGGTTATACGATGGAGTAAAGTTTGATAAGTAAGCCACAATATATAGTTTTATTGCTCATTTATAAGTGCAAAAAGAGACACCACTTGATTATCTGTGATAGGCATTCAAATGAAATTGATACCGAAACAGTTTCTTTCTTCTTATCAGACTTTCCTCTCTTTTAAGACTAATGAAAGTACTTTATATTTCCTTGTTTATTCTTAGGGCTAAAGGGCGAGCTGCCCCTTCTGGAAGAATCTCTACAGAGCCAGAATTGCTCATGAGACCCTGCATTAAAAGGTTATGGTGTTCTGTTTGATGCCTGGGTATTTGTCCTAGTTTTGTTTCTATTGCTATAATAAAGAGCAAAAACAAAAAGAACTTGGAGAAGAAAGGGTTTATTTCATTTTATACTTCCAGCTAACAGTCCATTTATGAGATACATCAGGGCAGGACTCAAGACAGGAATCTGGAGATGGGATCTGAGGCAGAAGCCACGGGGTTGCTGCTTACTTGCTCAGCCTGCTTTCTTATACAACCTAGGACCACCTGCTCAGGAGTGGCACCATCCTTAGTGAGCTGGACCTTCCCATCCCATCCAAATCATTGGAAAATGCTCCACAGACTTGCCTACAGAAATTCTGAGGGAGGCGCTTTCTTAACTAATATTCTCTCTTCTCAGATATGTCTACATTTGTGTGATAATTTGAATAAGAATGGTCCCCAAAGGTTTTATATCTATTTGAATGCTTGGACTGCAGGTGGTGGAAGTGTTTGGGAAGGATTAGGAAGTTTGGCCATGTTGGCAAAGATGTTTTACACTGGGCTGGCTTTGAGGTTTCAAAAGCCTCAGCTTCCTACCTCATGCTTGTGGATCATGAGAAACATGATCATCATCATGTGAGGTCTCTGCTCCTGGTCCAGTGCCATGTCTGCTTGCCTACTGTCATTCTCCCTGTCATGATGGTGATGGACTCACCCTCTGAAACTGTAAGCCCCTTAAATGCTTTCTTCTATATGCTGCCTTGCTCATAGTGCTCAGTAGTAGAAATATATGTAAGATTGTATCACATTGACAAAACCAGCAGGGTTTACATTTTTTTTTCTCCAGTCAAGGGAGGGCTCTCTTTCCTTTTACTTTAACACTGACCTCTAAAAATATTTTTGATCAGATGTATTAAAATACATACACAGGTTTATAAAAGAATTTATTGGGGGTGGGATGACATGGGACAGTATAAAGTAAAAATCTTACAAAGTAAAGTAAAACAATCTTACAATGAGGAATTTTCAATTTTGTTGTCTGTCTGGAAATTTTAATTAATTAATTAATTAATATATAAATTCTCCACTCTTTAGGCCAGGCTGGCCTTTCAGTAATCCTGTCTCAACACTTCAAGTGCTAAATTACAGGAGTGAGTCACTGTGGTGGTCGGAATGAGAATGCTCCACATATGCTCACGTCTTTGAATATTTGGGGGTGATGTTTGGTATGTTTAGGATGTGTGGCTTGTTGAAGGAAGTACGTCACTGGGCTGGGCATTTAGAGTTTAAAGACTCATGCCATTTATAGGTTGTTTGCTGTGGGACAATGGTTCTCTACACTGTAAAGATTTGTTGCTTATTGCTTTAATAAAATGCTGATTGGCCAGTAGCCAGGCAGGAAGTATAGGTGGGGCCACCAGAACAGGAGAATTCTGGGAAGAGGAAAGAGTCGGTCTGCAGTCATCACAGTTGTCACCCAGATGCAGAGGAAGCAAGATGAGAATGCCTCGCTGATAAAGGGTGCCAAGCCATGTGGCTGACACAGATAAGAATTATGGGTTAATATAGGATGTAAGAGTTAATAAGATGCCTGAGCTAATAGGCCAACCAGTTTATGATTAATGTAGGCCTCTGTGTTTCTTTGGGGCTAAACAGTTGTTCTCTCTGCTTCATGCCTGTGGATCAAGATCAACTCTCAGCTTGCTGCCCCTGCTGCCATGCTTGACACTCCCTGTGCTGGTGATGGCATCTTGTCCCTCTGGAATCATAAGCCCAAACAACCCTTCCTTCTGTATATAGCCTCAGTCACAGTGTTTTATTACAGTAACAGATGAGGAACTAATATAACCACCAGACCTGGCTCTGGCAGAATTTTGAAAAATAAACATAATCTGAGATGAAAAACATGGCAGATTTATTAGCTATTGACATCTGCTTATTTAGTAAAGGAAAAGAGCCAAATCAAATATAACCAAATGAATAACACAGAAATGAATTACTGTAAAGTGGAACCTTTTTAATATGAAACAAAAACTAAAAATCTAGATTTAAAAATGCACTATAGGAGCCAGGTAGTGATGATGCATACTTTTAATCCCAGGACTCAGGAGACAGAAGCAGGTGGATCTCTGTAAGTATGAGGCCAACCTGGTCTACAGAGTGAGTTCCAGGACAGTCAGGGTTACATAGTGAAACCCTGTCTTGAAAATCAACAAAACAGAACAAAATGACTATAGGTATGTAAGATGATACTAATAAGGAATTTTGGGTAAGACACATGCACACACACAGATGATATTAAAAGAGCACATATACACTTTAGAGTTTTACTCAGCAGTAAAAAACAATAACATCTTGAATTTTGCATGCAAATGGATGGAAATAGAAAACACTTTACTGAGTGAGATAACCCAGACCCAGAAAGATTAATATGGTATGTAGTCATTCATAAAGGACATTGAGCTTATAATTCGTGATCCTAGAGAAGCTAAATAAGAAGGTGAACCCAAAGAAAAGAAAAACATATAGTTATCCTCCTGGATATTGGAAGTTGACAAGATTGCCAGGCAAAAGTTAGGAGCATGGGGGTATGGGTAAGGGAAGATGGGGAGAGAGAAGGGAGAAGGGGAGGATTGGGGAGAGCTTGGGGGAATGGGATGGTTGAGATGGAGGAAGGGTGGATATGGGAGCAGGGAAGTAGATATCTTAAATAAGGGAGCCATTTTAGGGTTGGCAAGAAACTTGACTCTAGAGGGGTTCTCAGGTGTCCAAGGAGATGTCCCAGCTAGTTCCTTGGGCAGCAGAGGAGAGGGTGCCCGAACTGGCCTTGTCCCATAGCCACACTGATAAATATCTTGCATATTACTATAGAGCCTTCATCTGGTAATGGATGGAGATAGAGACAGAGACCCACATTGGAGCACTGGATTGAGCTCCCAAGGTCCAAATGAGGAGCAGAAGGAGGGAGAACATGAGCAAGAAAGTCAGGACCGCAAGGGGTGGGTCCACCCACTGAGATGGTGGGACTGATCTAATGGGAGCTTACCAAGGCCAGCTGGAATGGGACTGATGGAGCATGTGATCAAACCGAACTCTCTGAATGTGGCAGACAATGAGGGCTGACTGAGAAGTCAAGGACAATGGCACTGGGTTTTGATTCTACTGCATGAACTGGCTTTGTGGGAGCCTCATCTGTTTGGACGCTCACCTTCCTAGACCTGGACGGAGGGGGGAAGACCTTGGACTTCCCACAGGGCAGGGAACCCTGACTTCTTTTAGGACTGGAGAGGGAGGGGAAGAGGAAGGGAGGAATGAGAGGGGAATGGGAGGAGGTGGAAATTTTTAATAAATAAATTAAAAAAAAGAATAAAAAATAAACATACATAGCCTATGACAATTATATTACTAGGTTTCCATAGGCTTATTAAGAAAACAAAAAATTTAAAAATGCTCCCAATACACATGCACGTACACGCACACACATTGACTTACAAAGTGGCAGCCTACTTTTTCTTGTGTACATGAGCCATGTGCACTGTGTGTGACAAACGTGTAGGTGTGTGCACCATATTCATTGAGGCAGGGTTTCTCAGTCCGACACCAAGTTCATGGATATGACTTGCTTGGCTAGCCAGCTTGCCCTGGAGATCCTGTCTCTGTTTTTTTAATGCTAGCATTACAGATGAACTCTATACTTGCCTAGCATGTATGTGGATTCTGTGCATACAAGTGCTTTAGTTGTGGAACCATTTCCCTAGTCCAACCAGCCCATTAAAAGATCTTTTTATTTTTTGAAAATTTCATACTTGCATATAATGTATTTTGATCTTATCTACCCCACCCCACTACCTCCCTCTACTTTCCCCCTGGAACCTCAGAATCCATTTTCCTCTCAACTTTAAAATTATTATTATTAATAGTCCTGACCAATTATTATTTTTATGGTTTATCTTTATTATTTTTAATTGCATGCACATGTGTGTGTGTCTGTGTAAATATGTACAAGTGAGTGCAGGTGCCCAGGGAGGCCAGAGGTGGCAGATTTCCCTTGAACTGGGGTTAGAGATGGATATAAGCCACACAGTGTGGGTGTTAGGAGTCAAACTTAGGCCTTTGAAAGAGCAGTATGTATTCCTAGCCACTGAGCCATCTTTCCAGCCCCTGAGTCCAATCATTGTTGGCCATATGTACACAGGTGTGGGGCCATCCACTGGGCATAGCCACACACACAGAAAAGTTACTCTCTTTTCTTCGGCCAACAGTTGCCAATAGCTCCTTGGTTCTGAGGTTGGAGTCTCAGGAGCTCCTCTGCCACCCATGCTAAAATTGTGACTGGCTTGATCTCGTGCAAGCAAACACAATTCCTAGCAGCTCATTTTTAATGTTTGAACTAATGATGTTTCCAGATATGTGTTTCAAACAAAGAAACATAGTATTGCTTTTGCCAAGACAATTTTGTCTAAAAATACGAAAAAACAAGAGAAACATGAAAAACACATTAATGTCATAAGAGAAATTTATGTAAAAATATATCGATTTTCACCTATTACAATAGTAGAAATAGCTGGGTGGCGGTGGTGGCGCATAACTCTAATCCCAGCACTTGGGAGGCAGAGGCAGGAAGATTTCTGTGAGTTCCAGGATAGCCAGGGCTGTTAACAAAGAGAAACCCTGTCTCAAAAAACTAACGAACTAACTAACGAACTAACTAACTAACTAAGTAAGTAACTAACTAACTAACACACACACACAATAACAGAAATAAAAAGTATAATACCTGATTCAGACAAGTAAACACAGCAGTGAGTATTTGTTATTAAAAATGGAAAAGCTTTATTTCTTGACATCAAGAAAAACTATGAAGATTTGTTGAGGAAAGAATAAATAGGTACAGATCCAGCCATCTCATTCTCCAAAGCTGCATAAACATTTGCAAAATTTTCCTTCATCTATTAATATATACCCAGAGCAGCCAGCCCACGCAGACCTGGGGCATTCACATGTCAAAATATTCCACAGAGATCTGGGAACAGATATTTTTGGCAGAAAGTAGTTAATGTGCAGAGGAAGACTGCCCACAATATAACCCAGGGTTCCAGACTGCGTCAGGAACTCCTGGTGATGACAGAACGTTAGTGTCGGTCCCAGCATTCTGCACAACATTAGAATCATTTGATACCACAGCTCTTACGACAAGAGGACCAGCTGCTGTTTCTGTTGCCAAAGATGGCAACATATGAAGGAGAGGTAACGGTGAACTTTTAAAGCTGATTCAGAACACTTCCTCAATGCCTATTTTTACAGAAAAAGAAAGCCAGGTGTGGTGGCGCATGCCTATAATCCCAGCCCTGGAGAGGCTGCCGGCTTTGCCGACCTGGTGAATCCCAGGTCAATGAAAGATTTAATGTCTTTTAAAAAAAAAAGGGATCATGGGTCTTGAGGAATCATCCGAGGTTGTTCCTCATGTATGCCAAGAGTGTGTGGACCAGACAGACAGATATACAGTTTGTCTTAGCATACTTTTCCGTGTGTGCTGAATCTCCAGGATTGATGCCATAGTGACAGCCCCATGAACTCTAAGGCTGACCAATCCTTTGATGTCTCAGTGGCAATGGCCAACCCAGTAAGCCCTTCTCGAAGCCATTAGACAAAATCCTAACACGGAACCTGTGGGCTTATCCGGGGGCTTCTGAAAGCTGCCGTCTTCGTAGGTGGAAGGTTGAATCCAAGAACATTTTGTGCCCTTTCCCCCAGATACCTGATCAACTATCACTTCCTGCTAGAGGTCTTCTCTGACCATCTTCCCCAGCCAGAGACCCCACCCTTAAAATTTTCTCACCATTGCTTGCTGCTGAGTTTCACGACAATCTGTCATTACCTTGTTTATCTGCTCACGTTCATCTACTCAATTAGAAGGCAAGTTTCCCCAAGAGCAGGCGCTGGTCTTCCGGTGCCTTGAACTTTGAGCCTGCTGGGCTTCCAGATATGGGGGATTGAAGGACAGGCCCACAGTTTGGTACGCACATGTGTGTGAACGGGTCTCATTATGGTGATTCAAACTCCGACGCTCTGCCACGGGCTCCGGAGTCCCTGGGACAACATACCTGGTTTTATGCTGGGAATGGAACCCAAGGCTACAGGTATACTAAGCAAGTACCCTACTAACTGGGCTACAGCCTTAGCTGGAAATCTCTCTAAAATCAGGTAATTTCATCTCGCCAGCCACACCCACCCTCCTCATCCTTGCCCACAGTAGGCGCGCCAGGTGTCTCACTTACCCCCAAGCCCTGCCGCCAGACCGCTTAGAGGCCACGAGGCTAAGTACGGTCACGAAAAGCTCCGGTACCAACTCTCGGAACCAGGCCGGGCTTGAGCGATAGCGAGTCGCCCTCCCCGCCACCCGCTCCATCATCCAAGGCGCACCGGCCGCCCCGCGATCCAGGCGGTACCCTCTGTGCCGCGCGCGCCCGTCAACCCGCCGCCCTCCACAACTACTTCCGGGTGAGCGGGTCGCCGGCCGGTGGCCCCGCCCCTCTGCCCCGCCACCGCCGCAGCTGCAGCCGCCGCTCGGGCTGCGGCTCATCCCGGGTCGCGTTCGCCGTCCCGGCCGCGCCGCGAAGGGCACCCTGAGTGTGGCTGCGTGACCGGCCGCGGCGCGAGGAGCCCTTCTTCTGCCTCCCTCCGGCCCGCGCGGTGGACGGTGTCGGGACCGAGTGTGGCCGCCGCGCCCCTCGCCCCGCTCCCGGGCGGCCGCTCCGGCCCTTCCGGGCGGCGCCGCTGCCTCAGCCCGCTCCACACGCAGGTAAGGGCAGGCGACCGGCCCGGCTGTCCCGAGGCGCTGCTCCGGGCTGGGGTCGCCTGGCGAGTCGCCTGCTCCCGCCCCCACTCCCCCGCAAGGAAAGAAGGGGTTACGCCCCTTGGACCGGGCATCTTTTGGGACAGCTGGGTGCCCCAGCTCCCGTTGCTCCCAGCGCCACATTCCCTCTGTTCTCGGTCTGTCCCGGGAGGAGCCGCCCCGGGAACCGTGTCAAGCCGGTGGAGGGCGTAGCTTTTTAAAATGAGATACCCCCCTACCCCCACCCCGGTGCTTCCTTCTTGATCTGAATTGAAGCGCGGGCTTAACAGACTCAGGGCAGGACGGCCAGGGTTAATGCTTGACTAATACGGGGCGTTATTTACACCCACACTGTGGAGTGGAGTTCCATAGCTCTAGTCAGGCCTGGTTTTCTTTTGCTGTGGCTGACCAGCAGGAAACAGGGGACGTAAGAAAATAGAGGAGAAACGTTAAAGTGTTTGCTTTATGTATTTTTTTCCCCACCTCGAGATGTACAGACAAAATGCTGGAACATGACTAAAGGGCACCCTAAACTTTCATTATTTGTAGCGCTTTTTGATTTTCCCATTTAGTGACTCAGCATTTTTGTCACAGTTTTTGTACAGTAGGCTGATTGACTCCAAGCGGTATAAGGATAAAGAGTGACCGCTATTTGTGTTGTGTTATCACAGTGGGAAGAGATGCAGAAAAGGAACGAGGAGCTAGAGTGCAGGGTACGGATGGATACATTCTTAATCAGTGCTTGCCGGTTCCTCAAACCCCAGTGTACGGAGGAGAAGGTGTGAAAAGCTGCAATTACTGGAGAGTGCATAGCGTTGCAGGGAGAGTTAGCTGGCCAAGTTTACCAGGGCTTGAGTGTCTTGAAGAGCTAGCCCGGTTTAACCCGCATCACGCTCTGTTTAGCAGCTACAGAGGGATGATGACCTCCTCTATTTAATAGACCCATACCGAATAAGACTTTCGGAAAGTGTGATTCATGTAGGAAGTGAGGTCACACTCACTGTGTGAATCATTGATACGGATCTTCATATTGAAATAGTGGAAAGCTAAGTTTGTTTCTCCCCGTTTAATTAGATAATTTTACTCTTTTTGTAGCAAGTGATGTTTAATGTTTGGTTCTGTCTGTTGTTGGGTGGTTATTGTCATGCACTGCGGTTGGAAATAAAACTTAAAAGCTTGCAGAATGTTTTGATTTATAATCCTTTGTTAGTTACTACATGGATTGCTGTGATTTTTACCCCCTCTTTTTTTTTTTTAAACCAGATGTGGGAAGACAAATGAAGGGGTTTAGATGCCAAATAAATGTCAGTGGAAAGGAGAGCTACCGACACTAAGGTAGGAAAAAGTACTGTGGGAGAATCTGTACTATATAAAATAGCTTTTTGAGTGGGAAGCTGGAGAACTTGGCATTCTAGCTTGAAAAATGTTGAATGAGTCTACACTAACTTCTGTTCTGTTCTGGAAGGAATTGTGTATTGAAGTTTTGGGTTATTTTTAGAATCAATTAATTTCAAACTAGAAAATTTTTTTATTGCTGCAGTGTAATTTGATCATTTTAGTCTTTCAAAATGAGATGCAAAATAACTTTGTATCCCACAGTTCTTGATAATGATGACCTGTTTGCCCGATTATTTTTTTTTTTAGAGACCTGACTATTTTACCTTGATTGACAGTTAGAAGTCCTATTGATTAATTGGAAAGTAATATCAAGTTTAGTTTATCGTTGTTGCTTAAGACAGACATTCCTTTAATTCTTTGACCACATTTTGGCATCTTCTTTACTTTGGGTATCCATTCTTACATTCAGAGTGTTCCCTAATGTTGCTTTTTGTTTTTGTCCTCCTGATAAGATGATGACTTAGGAGTTTCTGTTCCTTGTAAACAAAGATTCCCTTTGGAAAATCCCTTGTGAAAACCTTACTGGGGACAGTCAAGATACATAAATACTTAAGGGAAATCTTTTTAGGTTAGGATTAAAGAATCTCCATAGTGAAGGAAAAGAGATAGGAAATTTATTTGGTAGGGTATCACTCTTTTGTAATACAGAAACAAGTGTTTGATGAAGAAGGAGAGAGTGAGTTCTGGTAGAGGTCTTTGTGAATTGCTTACATGTTCCTGGAGTGAGAAGGAGCAGAGCTGACGATGTGATGAGGTGGGGTGAGCCTTCTTGTGCAAGGTGGGAGTGAGCGCGTTGATGAGGATTGTTGAAAAGGAAAGAAATTGTTCTGTCCTTTTCCAAGGAGAGCTATCTGCTATCCCTACAGAGCAATGTGGTTTGTAGCCTTTTCCTTTTAGATAGTTGTTTTCTCTCTGGAAAGTGGATGGGGGAATCGATCCCTTTCCTGGGAAGACATACTACTTTATCCAGTTTGCAGATAAAGAATACTCTAATTAACATTCAAAGCTCAGCTTTTAAAACCTTAGAAGGGAAGGAATTGAGCAGGATTTACTCTGTGAGTGAAATATCTTCATCCCTTTCTCCAGTTTTCTCCCTGAAGGCTAATAGGTGGGAGGACTGTCTTGGGAAATGAGTGACTGACATTGCACTTTGCACTTTAACCTTTCAAACTTTTGCTCAACAGTAAATTAGTCTAGACTTAAAAACAATTCTATTTTAGACTAAAATTATAAATTGCAAAGCTGGTCTTCTGTGCTATATGTTTTCATTTGTTCAGTTAGTTATTCATTCTGGAGGTTGGCATGGGGAGCCGAGAGAGTGCTGTTTCTTGTGTAGTCATGGAGACTTGCAGCCTGTGTGCTCTTCTTTTAGTCCAGGGGTAGGGAAAGAAATAGGTAAAAACAGAGTCAGTGAAAAGAGGGGAAAATGACATACATAGAAAGAAATGCTGGTGATATGGGTCCAGTGGTATTTGTGAGCCTTTTAAAGATTGATAAGCATAAAGAAACTGTCATATGAGGGAAAAAAGTTTCCTCTCTGCAGACTGGATTTATTAATTTTCTGTAGTTTTACTAAATCCCTACTAGTAAACATTAGGTCATTTTCAGTCTTCTTTCTGTAAACAGTGCTATAGAAGAACTTTTGAACAAGTGTTTGGCAGTTTGTAAGTATACCCGTGGCGTGTAGTTCTGATTGAGGTTGGTGAGGTTGTGAACATGAGAAATTCATTTTATACTAGACTCCATTTTATAATAGAAGATAATGTTTCCTCAGCCACAGGAGGAGGAAGAATTTAGAGATTACTTTACTGTAAACTGGGCTTCATATCATGTGCCTGTTGTCAGCATTTGGGAAGCTAAGCCAGGTTTTTGAGAGTTCGAGGCTACCACAGTCTATACAGCATGCAGTAAGACCCTGTCTCAAATGTGTTTTATAAGTCAATTTAAGACATTTTAGAATGCCAGATAATTAATTTGAACTGGTAAATGTCAAAATACTGTAGTTTAACCCTGATGTCGACAAACGTAAACCACTTATATATGGTAAAATGACCGTACCTTTTAGGTTTGTTTCAGAGTTTATATTTTCTGTTAATTAAAAACTTTTATATAGTGGGGTATGGTGGCACACACTTTAATCCTGGCATTTGGGAGGCAGAGCAGATCTCTGTGAAGTGTGTATAGCCAGTTTTAGGCCTGGCTATACATAAAATAGGATTAAATACATAAAATAACAAAAAATAAAAAAAACAGCTTTATATAGCTTATGTTTTTGCTCTGCTAAAGTTAACTGAAATTAGTCATAAAGGAAATAAATGACGCACCATTTCTTCCTTATCTTTCACAATCTGAGTTTGTCTATTCAAGGTAGACTAGGTGATGGGACCCGAGAGCCAGAAATCCCTCTGCAATCCAGAGCAGTGTTGGTGAATTCCTGTGTCAAAGAGGAAATAGGTATAGATTTAGACTATTTTGCAAAGAGTTGGTGAGCAGAATAAGGGAGGTTCAAAATTTAAATTTGAAGTTGTATAGGTGACTCATGTCCAGGGTGAGGTTCAGGAGCCTTTGTCTTTTTGAAATGAGAGACCAGCAAGAAATAAGTACTGAGAGGCTCAAGTGCGGTGAAGCTGGAACTCCCGAGTGGCGGTTTCCCTGGATGGTGTCCAGGGTCTATTTTGAGGCCCTGTCAAAACTTGCCTGACAGATCTACCACATAACTGTAATCTGGCCTGGCCCTGCTGCAAGTCAGGAAGACCTGCGGTTTAGGGACAGTGGCAACTGCAGAAGAGGGACTTATGAAGATCATTTGCCCTCAGAAGACCGAGGCTAAGTTTTGGGATGAAAATCTGCTGAGCGTCTATATTACATATTCTAGCACCGAGGTGTTTTATGTTTTAGTATCCAGGTTTTTGTTTTCTATTACTTATTTTCTTATTTTTGGAAAGAGTTTGATTATAGAGAACTAAAGAGAAATGTTTTGGAATAATGTGCATGAGGAGGAACATAGGATTGTCTCAGCTTAGTGTCTTATATTCCGGTTCTCGGAGCACTTGCCGTGCTATGGGTATAGGGAGGACATTTATTTGATATGATCCATTTCAGAGTTCTTCACACTTGCCACCGGGATCTTGAAATAACGACTCTCTTACAAGAGTGTCTGGAATTCTCACAGCTAAATTAGTTTCTTACTCTTTTTTTCCATGAAAGTGTTGTAAAATTTTGTCTTTAATTTTTTCCATATTTTAATATTGTATACACTGGGTGTGGCTATGTAAGTTCGAGGACAATTTGAAAGAGCTGGGTGTCCTACCATATGGCTCCTGGGTATGGAGTTCTGGTTGTGATGTCTGGGCAAGCAAGTATCCTTCCCTAGTGAACCCGCTTTCTTCTGGCCCCGAAGTTGTACTTTAAACTCGTTTTTAACAGGTCGCATAGTTATCTCCTTGTGCTGTGTGGTGCTGCATGAAAACCTTGGTGCATTTTCTTTTTTTTTTTTTGTTTGTTTAGTGAGCACTTAGGTTTAAAGTTCTTTAGGTGATCTCACTTTGACTAGAAAGCTGTTGAACAACTTACTGTTACACCCTTGTGACCAAGGTTCACATCTCTGTATTTCACTGCTGAGCTGTACTACAGTCAAGGGTTTCTGAAGGATTCAGCTTGCATGTATAATTTATAGATGTGATCCTGCAAAAGGTTTTCTGGTTATTCGAATTAGATTATGTTGTTACTTCAGGAATTTAGTTGTGGGGTCATTAGCATTTCATGATGATGCCCTTAGGGTTCAATGTAAGGAGTGCAAAAATGACCAATAGTTTCTTTTTCTTCTGTTATCTACTTTGTTCCTATCATCATCTCTTCTACTCTCCTAGAGTAGAGTTCTGTCTCCCCTAGAACAATAAGACAAAACAAATAGAGCTCAGGGTGAGCTGAGGATGTGAAAGATTGGGGGAACCCGAGTGCACCTAGGGTGTTTTTATTTTCTGAGACGGGAACTGAAAGGACACATACTTCACTTTCGCCATTGTTTTCACTTTGAACCTTGTATATATCTTATGTCTCTTCATATGAGCATCATATTTCCAACTAGTTTTGATGTGATGGATATAGTTAGTGCTTTTGAAACATTTAATTTTTAAGCTACTTACAAGCAGTTTGTTATTCTTTCTGTAGTCCCACTTTCAAATAGAAACATTTTAACAGCTAAGAATTAAGTATATGGTCTACAGACAGATGTTAAGATATTTATTTTCTTGTTAAACAGTTTAAATGACCTATGTTTAATAAAATTGAATAAACTTAGCAAAGACGTGTTATTACCATTTTTTAAAAAATATTTATTTATTTGTTATATATACAATATTCTGTCTGTGTGTATGGCTGCAGGCCAGAAGAGGGCACCAGACCTCGTTACAGCCAGTTGTGAGCCACCATGTGGTTGCTGGGACTTGAACTCAGGACCTTTGGAAGAGCAGGCAATGCTCTTAACCACTGAGCCATCTCTCCAGCCCAGAGGAAATGTTTTTTCCATGTGCTTATCACACAGTTCAGGGTTTTCTTTCTTTTTTTTTTTAAGATTTATTAATTTATTAAGCATCCAATGTACTGCTGGCAAGGAAGGCATCAGTTCTCATTACAGATGGTTGTGAGCCACCATGTGGTTGCTGGGAATTGAACTTGGGACCTCTGGAAGATCAGCCGGTGCTCTTACCTTCTGAGCCATCTCTCCAGCCCCCTACCATTTTTAAAATAAAATTAAGTACTTCAGCTAAGTGATTCAATGGTTATAGGATTAAAGATAGGCAAATATTTCAGTTTCAAATGAATTTTTCCTCCATCTTACGGATAATGCTTTATTTATGTGGACAATCAAGGACATGAGGTCATTGTCTCCTTGTCTTGCCAAATTCATCCCTTGCAATCCACACCAGTTTATTTATTTATTTACTTTTGATTGTGGTAAACTTAAATATCATTAACATATTGAGTTTTCCCATTCTTTTCATTGTGGAAAATGTATACAATGTAAAATTTAAGTCTCTTCCACCCTTCCTCTCTTGAGTGCTGGGGACTGGGTCCAGGTCCTTGTGCATGCTATACAAACCCTCTATCGCTGATCTCCACCCTAACCCCTTAAACCATGTGTAATTGTACAATTTCATGGCATTACAGTACATTCAAATTGTGGCGCAGCCACCTAAACATCTATCTCCAGGACTTTTTTTTTCACCTTAGACTGAAAACTGCACATCAGACTGTAACTACTCACTTCCTCTAACCCTTGGCAGTCACTTTGCTACTTTTGGCTCTGTGATTTAACTACTCTACTCTAGGTACCTCACATATTTCTGGAATCCCATATTTGTCTTCTGTGTCTGGCTTATTTTATATAGCATAATGCCATCAAAGTCATTCATGTTGAAGCGTCCATGTTTGACTTCTGTTGATTGCTATTTAGGTCTTCCACCTTTTGGTTATTGTGAATAATACTACCAAGGATATGGGTATACGACTGTGCATTTAAGTCCCAGTTTGTTATTTTGTGTATATACCCTTATGTTCTCTGGAAGAGCATCCAGTGCTCTTAACCACGTATCTCTAGTCCCACATCTTTTAAAACATAAGTTTTATTAGTATTTATATATTTAGTATGCACATACACAGAGACACAGTGTTGGGGTCTGTACATGGATGTGTGTTCACGTGCCCACAGCATCCATGTGGAGGTTGGAAGACAACTCTGTGGATGTTCTCTCCTCCCATGTTGACATAGGTTTGTAGGGATCAAACTCAGGTTCTCAGACTTGGGGGAAAATACCTTCACCTACTGAGCCATCTTACTGGCCCTTAATTTGTTATTGTTGCGTTTCAGTTCTTTATATATCCTAGACATCAAGCCTTTGTTTACAAATGTTTTCTCCTGTCGATTGCTGTTTTACTTTGCTAATAGTGTGCTTTGATGCACAGAATTTGAAATTTGGTGAAATCTGGTTTGTCTATTCCTCTTACTGCCTTTAATTTTGTCAAATTTAGCAAGAAATGTATGTCAAATCCTATGTCATGATGATTTTCCTGCGTGTTTTCTTTCCTTTTTAAAAATAATTTAACTTTTTATTTTATGTGCGTTAGTGTGAAGGTGTCAGATCCCCTGCAACCGGAGTTACAGACAACTGTGAACTGCCATGCAGGTGCTGGGAATTGAACCCTAGTCTTCTGGATGAGCAGTCAGTCAGTGGTCTTAACCACTGAGCTATCTCTCCAGCCCCTCATGTGTGTTTCCTTTGAAAAGATTTGTTGAAGGCGTAAGTCATTAACAATGCCACACCAGTTTGGAATTATGATTAATAGGGTGATACTTACTTAAAGGGGAAAAAAACTTACAGATCTCCGTCCCAGACAACAGCCCTCTGCGCATCCAGGAAGGGAGTCTAGTCACGTGGAGCAGGAAGTGAAGAGAGAGAGGAGAGGGAAGTGGCCGCTTTTTTAAACGGAGAGAGACCACGCCCCAATGGGCTGGTATCTCAGCGGCTATAGGCTGGAGGAGCGGAAGGACCTCCCGCAACAATTTGTAGTTCATATATTTAGGCTTTGATGTATCTTATGTTAACTTTTGATGTTTTGGTTATGAGCCTAGCCTTTGACAACCGAGCTGTCTCCGTTGTGATGTGAGCTAACTTTCTGTATAGTATAGTCTGAAAGGTCTGACTTTATCCAAGTATGAAATTCCTGTTTTTTGGAAAGATGATCCATTCTCTTTTGGATGGTCTTGGCATCTCTATCGACAGTCATTTGACCGTGCATATGGGGATTTATAAATAGGCTGTTTAATTGGTCTATGGGTCTGCTTTATGCCAGTGGCATGCCGTTTTAAATACTGTAGTTTTATAATAAAATTTTGAATCAAGAAGGGTCGAGGGGAGAGGGAGGGCTTATTTGGCCCAAAATTCAAAATCACAGTCCGTTATTGTGGGGAAGTCAAGGCAGGAGTTTACAGCCCACATTCCATCCACAGTTAAGAGCAGAGAGAAATGAGTGCATCCATGCTGCCGGCCTGCTGGCTTGATAGTTTGATTCACTGTCAAACTATAGGAGTTCAGGGTCCAGTGTGGGCAGTGGACTGAGTCAGAAGATAATCTCTCACTGACAGGCCACGGGCAACCCGAACTAGGCAGTTCCTCAATTAAGACTGTCTTCCCAGGTATGTCAAGTTGTCAGTTAAAATTAACCAGCACACTGGACTTTTTATTGAATTTGTAAATTGTTTTGCCAGTTTTGCTGTTTTAGTAGTGCTGTCTTTTAATCTGTGAGCATGGATGGTGTCTTTCAATTAATTTATGCCTCCCCAATTTCTTTTGGCAGTATTTTCAATGTAGAGACTTTGTTTCCCTGGTTAAGTTTATTCCTAAGTATTTTATTATTTTTGTACTATCATCAATGGAATTGTTCTCTAAATTTCCGTTTTGGATTGTTGGGATGTAGAAATCTCTTTCTTTTTTTCTCCTCCCTCCCTCCTTTCTCCAGGGCACCCCCCCCCCGTTTTTGTATTCTTTGACTTTAGTTAGTTTTTCTGTTCAAAGATTTAAAGATCAGAACTACTGCATGTAATTATACAAACTTTTAGTAGCTTAAAACAGCATATATTTGATCTCCTGAGTTTTGGTGTGGACGGAGTCAGAGCTTGAGCAGTTGAGTGGGTTGAGCTGGGTTCTCTGCGGAGTGTTGAGGCTGTCCTGAGGGTGCTGACTCAGCTGAGTCTCTCTCACCTGGAGGCTTACCTTGGGGAAAATCCACTTCCCAATTCGTGCAAGTTGCTGCCAGAATCGCTATTCCTATGCTTTAGCACTGAGGCTTCTCCTGAGGAACTAGGGATCACTAATTGCTAAAGACCACTGTCGGTTAGCTCCCGGGGCAACCTGCAGTTGTTTGCTATTCTTGTATTTTTATCAAGCCACAGGGAATCCATGCAGCAAGTTAGCTAGCACCATAGTTGATGTGGGAATGATTTCTTATTAATAAAGAAACTGCCTAGACCCATTTGATAGGCCAACCCTTAGGTAGGCGGAGAAAACAGAACAGAATGCTGGGAGAAATGGGTTAAGAGGCTGAAACTAATGGGCCAGGCAGTGTTTAAAAGAATACCGTTTCCGTGTAATTATTTCGGGGCATAAAGCTAGCCATGTTGGCAGCCCTCAGCTCCCTATTACAACACATAGTCCTACATAATGTAATACAGTCACCAGTGTGCCATCCTGTCACCTCTGCCATATTCACTTGCTCACAACTAAATTGCAGGTCCCACCCATCAGTGATATTTGCACAATGGTGACTACTAGAGTGGAGATTCAGGGCAGGGAGCCACCGAAGAATCTGTTTGCTATAGCTGGTTACAAAAATGACACATTGTATATATGCCCTTTTTTAAAAAAAGAAATGTATGCTTTTAAATGTTACTGTCTTTAGAATTATTGTTGGTTTTGTTGTTATTTTGTAATAAAAACATTTATTTTTTTGGAGCTAGGGTCTGACTGTCTTTAATTTGCTGTCCTGAGTTTACTATGTAACCCACGCTGGCCTCTCATCTATGGAAATCCTCTTGATTCAGCCTCCAATGTGCTGGGAATATAAGGCTTTCATTTCTTCTTTACTTCTTACTTTACCTCTTTGTAACATTCAAATTTTGAAATCAGTAATTGACATTTTCATTATAATTAGATACTGTTTATTACTCAGCCACATACTATATTTTGACTCTTTCTAAATTTTCTGCTTATTAAAAATTTGCATAATTTTCTGTTTATTGTTTCTACCCACATGCTCCAATAGTTTTTCATTTTTTTCAGATTTTCCTTTATTTATTAACATGTAACATAAGTAGCAACTAGTTTATAAAATGTAGGAAATATAGTAAACAAAAATGGTTAAAGAATAAAATGAGCATCAGTATTCACAATGCTAGGCTAAGAAATTACACATGATAGTTATCTTGGGTGGCCCCTCTGGATTTCCTTCCCTGGTACCTACTGTCCTCCACCTGGTCCCAGCCATTTTACACGTCAGTGGCTCTCTTGGGGCCACTGCTCCCCAGTTGCTGTGGTTTTGTTTCCTTCACTCTCATATGTATACATGCCTACTCTATGCAGTTTCATTTTGAAAAGCTGGAAGCCTGTGCTTGTGTGTTTCAGAGCAGGTTAATTGCTTTTGTGGTGCTGGGAACTGACCCTGGGGCTCTTGTCAGGCGAGTGTCCTGCTACTGGTGGCTCCAGTTAACCACTTTAGCAGTCCCTAAGTCTCAGTGGCGTAATGCAGCCAAAGCTTTCCACTCACATTTACGTCCTTTTCTGCTGTGAGTTGGAAATCAACTAAAGAGTTAGTCTGTCCTACAGTCACTGAGGAGTTTTGGCTTTTTATCTGGAGACTTTTCTACCCCCTAGGGCCTGGGAGAGCCTCATAGTGCTTTGCTTCTGGCTGGCAGATGCCAGGGTAAAGAAAGGGAGTGTGGTAGAGTTCAGAAAGTGATGGCAGACCTGAACCCTGCGCGCTTGCCCACTCTGCATTGATCGAACACAGTGACATGACTGTACTCTGCCCTAGGAAGGGGTTAGCATAACATAACTCTGGGGTCCAGGTAGAAAAGGGGAGCAGCCTGGCGAATGGTAAGCCAGTCTTCACCGCAGTGTGTCTCTGAGTGGTATATTGTTTGGCTTTGGAAAACTGAGTAGCTATGGAAGGAAAATCCAATTTGCCCACTAGATGAAGACTCCTGAGAGCGGGAAATCAGAAGAGTCTTCCTTGAGCCTGGTGGGTAGAGTTTTGGGAAAACTTGTTATGAGTTCTGAGAAACATGTGGCTCATGATAATCAAGTCATCATCTATTGTAGCCGAAATGTTTCCAAGGTGTTAGTAGATATCTGGACAAATGTGTCTAAAGGAGGCAGACTGCTTTGTATGCATTTTGCCTCTGAGTGCATCATGTTCTGGTTCAGGGATAGATAAAAGTTAACACCCTGCTGTGAAGTAGGTCAGTCTACCTAGGCATCAAAGGAAGGGACCCAGTGGCGTGCCCCGTGTCTGAGCTCTGTGTGCTGGCACCCAGTTCGCAAGCTTTGGGCAAGGGGGCTGGAGGTTAAAATACACAGACACACACAGACAGAGAGACAGCGACACGGGTCATCCTTGAATTCCCCAAGAATGCCTCCTTTATTGTGTTCAGGGGCAGATTATATAGAGATAGCCATGCCCCAGCCAAACCCACCAGAAACCACTCTCCTGCCATTAGGAACTCCTGAAGGTCTCATGCTCAGAGCAGCTGTAGGCACTCAGATCAGGGGATTACAAGAAATTCAGGATCTGGGGTCTCGCTGCTCCTAACACCACAGCTTAACATGGGGTCAAGGCAGACTGAATTCGGATGAAAACTTCCACGGATTTAGGTTAAAGGGACATCCCAAAGTCTAGACTTGGGAGTCTAGTTATGACAGTGGTCCTCTCTTATGTTTCTTGAGTTACATGGATTCATTTTTTTTCCTGGAATAGCCATCATCCCACTGCAAACCCCTAATGTTCCTCTTTTGTGTTAGATTTATTTCTCATCTGCTTAGGTCTTTTGATTGTCATCTTTGGTGAAACATTTTAATAGCTTATTGAAAAAGCTTATAAAATAGGTGAGGTTTTGAGCCCTTACATATCTGGAATGTCTTTCATAATCAAGTTTGAGAAGAGTGTGGCTTGATTGGGTTATAGGTTGATTGTGGGTTGTCTGTGACTTTGCTTGATGAGTTTATCTTCTTGCTTCCCGAACGCCTAGAAATCTGAAGGCATTCTAACCGTCAACTTCTATGTGACTGCTTTTCTTAGTCTCAAAGGCTTAGTATTGTCTTATTTTCAGTGTTTGAATTCACCATGATAACTCACTGCTGCAGACCTTGCTGTGATTCAGACACTGGTGTTGAACTGGCCTTTTCTGTCTGACAACCTCAGCTTCTAGGAAGGTGTTTCCTTGCTTCACAGCCTCTCTCGTCTTCCCCTCATCTTTCTCGCCTCTGTTTCTCAAATGTCACCATCGCAGACCCCACTCCTTGTGCTTATTTAGACTTTGACTCTTTTGTTTCTTTTTTTTCTTTCTGTTGTCTGAGATTTTCTGAACTTCACTTTCCAATATGTCTGAGGTTTAAGAGATTATTATTATTGTTATTATTATTTTGAGACAGGGTTTCTCTGTGTGTAGCCCTGACTATCCTGGTGCTTCGTAGACCAGACTGGCCTTGAACTGACAGAGATCTGAGTGCTACTATCTTGCCTGGTTGTTCTTTTTCATTGTTGAAATTAGACAGTAGTCCTTACTATTTTTGTAATAATGGCAGACAAAACCAGGTTTAGTGAGGCTACTAATTCTCATTTATTCATTTCTCATTTACTGTACTTTCTTATATCAGTTATAGGCTTTTCTTAATTTTAGACAAAAGGGAAACATAGTGATATTTTATTTGTGGTTTTAATAAATAAAACTTGCCTGACACAAAAACATGGATAAATGTTCTGGGTATGTAACTTGGTCATCTGGATATGCAAGGCCTTGGCTCTCATGTCTTGCACCACGGCCATCAAAACCGTGGACAAGGTACAGAATTTTCAGTCAGCTGTTCTCATAGACTAAATGGATCACTCCTCTATTTAGTTTGTTGCTATAGTCTTGAAGCTGGTTATTATAAAATTATTGTTGCTTTTTGTATATGTATTATGTGTGTGTGGTGTTCCTGTGTGTATGCATTGGTGTACATGCCTATGGAGGTTAGAGGTTGAAGTCAGGTTTCTTTAGTTGCTCTCTACCGTATATATTAAGACAGTGTGTGTCTGTGAACCTGGAGCTTGCTGATCACTTATCTAATTAGCTAGCTTGCCCAGAGATTACATGGAGGCTTGGGTGGAGAGGTAGTAGGGGAGACATTCACTTGTCCTTTACATGGCTGCTGGAAATCCGAACTTTTGTTCTAACCCCTTACTGCAAAGGCTTTAGTTTCTAAGCTATCTTCCCAGCCCGAGTTGATGCTTTTCTGCTAGGAAGCTGCTCTGTTACAGCTGTTAGTGTGAGGGTTAATTAGCAGCATTAAAGCTTACAGGTGAAAGTGTGAATGTATTCATTGCCTTTGTTATTATTCATATGTGCATATTTTAGCACATTTGCCAACTTATTTTTATATGCCATTTTCCATCTTTTCTACTGAATAGGATATTAAAATTGTCTCTTCTTTTTCTGTTTACCTTCAGTTTTCTGAGACTGCTATTTATTATGTGACTTAAAGCTATTAATGTCAGCTCGTGCCATTTTCTGTTTTGTTTTATTATAGATTAAAAAAATTCGAACAGTCATATTTATTCATACAATTTTTCTTTACTATTAATCTTTTTTATTAAGTTTAAAAAGATTTACGTGTCTGTGTTGGAATGTACATGTGAGAGTCAATACCCTTGGCGTCCGTAGTTGTTGGACCACAGATGCTCCTCACTCAGTAAGAGACATAAAGTGGTGCTGTCCTTGTTGTCACAAGTCCTGCCTCAGCCTTCCAAGTACTGGATTATCGCTGTGTGCCACTGCACCTGGCTTGTTTTGTGTTTGAAAACGTACACTTTCTCACCTATCCACTCTTGACTCAACTAAAGGCTGAATATATCTAGAGAATTGTCTTCTGAGCTTTTCTTTGACACCTTCGTTTTGATACTCTGATTTCACAACCTTCGTTGTTTTGTTGGTATCAGTGATAACATAATTTTCTGTTTTATGTAACAATTTACAGAAACTTATCTGTTTGAGCTTGTAAATGACACTTGTCATATAGGAATGAATTTAATAAAGAAATGCAAGACCTACACATTGAAAACACGATATTGTAGACAAAGAGGACTAAAATAACTGAAAAGAATCCCATTATTATGGGTTTGAGGTTTAATATTATTAAAATTGTTCCCCAGTTGACTTATAAAGCCATTGTAATTGCTGTTATAACTCAGGGTGCTTTTTTTCTTTTTTCTTTATTTTCTTTCCAAAAAATGACAAACTGTTCTTAAAATTTACATGGAAGTACATAGGACTCACATGCCAAAAGCCTTAAAGTTACACATTGTAAGTTGGATGACTCACTTTTTCCAATTTTAAAACGTGATACAATGACACTAATGAAGATGATGTGCTACAAGCATAATGAAAAATATATAAATTGATGGTGTGGAACCAAATACCCCGCCATCTGCCTTTGCTTTATAGCCAGGTGACACAGAGTTCTATTTAATTATATTATTAGTGTGTGTGGGTTTGGAGTGTGTGGGCAAGCCATGGTTCAGGTGTGTGGTAAGAGAATAACTTTTGCAGACTTGGTTATTTTCCTTGTACCTTTACATGGTTTTGGGAATTGAACACAGGTCTGTTGGCAGGCTTGCTTGGCAAGCACGTATATCCATGGAGCCATCTTGGCCCACCACCTGATTTTTTTTTTTTTACAAGGATAACATGATATTTTACTATAGAAAGAGTAGTCTTTGCAACATGTAATGCTAGGACAAGTAGATTTTCACAGACAAAAAAATGATGTTTGATCCCTGCTTATGCCATATTAAAAAGTTAACTCCATGAATAATAGATGCAGGAGCAAATATTGTGACCTTGGGTTAAGCAGAGGTTTCTTGAATACAGTACCAAAAGAAACAACAAAGGAAAAATAGACCTTCCTGAAAATTTTTTCTTTTTACATGTGAGTGTGTTGCTTGCATGTATAGCTGCACTGTGTGTATAGTTCCACAAAATCCAGGAGAGGACATCAGATTCCCCTGGGACTGGAGTTACAGAGGGTTGTAAGCCATCGTGTGAGTGCTGGGTATTGAACCTGGGTCCTCCAGTGGAGCAGCCAGTTCTATTACCTGCTGAGCTATCTCTGGAGCTCGTATTTCCCCTCCTCCTTCTTAGTAGAACATCATTACAGATAGGTAGGTGGTGGCACTGCAGATACGGCTCAGCGGTAAAGAGTGCGCTGCCCTTGCAGAGGACCTAGGTTTGGCTTAAAGCACTCACATTAGGTGGCTCACTACCACCTGTAACTCCAGTTTTAGGGGTACAAGACTCTCTGGCTGCCACAGGCACATGTGCTTATGTGTATATTTATATAAATATAAATCATCTTCAAAAGAAGGATAGATATAGGTCGTATGCTACCTTCTCTCTGACATTTTCCACTTTGATTTTTCCCATTCTCTTTTGTTCAGCTACAAAGCAATGGCCATACCATACAAAAAATGCCTCACGAATTCTTGGTAGCCTTTTTTTTAAATGTTTAAGATGGGAGTCTCATTGTAATCTTAGCTGGTCTGTAACTAACTCTGTAGACCAGGCTGGCCTCAGATTTACAGAGATCCACCTGCCTCTGCCTCCTGAGTGCTGGAATTTTAAATAGCAGGTGTTTTAAAAATATAGACCAAGTAAAACTATATGACATATTTTGTAAAAAACCTCCTCTGTATTAATTGTATCAAAAAATTTAAATCAATTACATGTTTCTTGTTTTTGCTTCCAGCTTTGTTCTTTGTTACCTGGTTTATATTGTTCACTTGCACTTATTTGTAATTGTTTGGTGTATGTGTATGGTGTATGTGTTGTATATGCACATGTGTGTGGTGCCAGAGGAGATGCTGGTTCCCTTCTCTGCCATTCTCTACCTTATTGCTCTGAAGCAGGGTCTTTTGCTGGCCCTGGAGCTAGGTTGGCAGCCGCCAAACCCCAGTCACCTTCCTATTTTCACCTCCTGTAGTGCTGAAGTTAAAGGGACAAGGCTACACCCAGTTATTTATTTTTTTTTACAGGGGTGCTAGGGATTTGAATTCAGGTCCTCATGCTTAGACACTAAAGACTCTTACCCATTGAAGTAAGGTCTTCCCATACCTTTTTCTTGCTTTGTATTTATTTCAGTTTTAAGTCTCTATCTTTAACAATATGTAATTTTTCCCCCTACTGTTTCATTCTCTGAAGATACTTCAACAGGCATAGAGAAAGAAGGCCATTTGAGCACTACGAGAAAGCAGTTTGCTTATAGAGGTGCAGAGAATGTATTTGTTGGTAAAAGTACATCATCCAAGTTTGGGTTCTCTGTGGTTCATAACTGATTATTATAAAAACTGTCTCAGATATATAACTCATTACTGTTCATTTATAGAATAGCAGGGTTAGCAAGAAAGGAAATAACAACCACTGGCCTGCCATCTTATGAAGAGAGGAAGTGGACAGATTATTTCTTGTGTTGGGTATGGAGGATAGTGTACTTTCAGATCACAAGACTTAAAAAGGCATTTTTTTCTTTACAGTACTTAGGCTAACCCTGTGGAGTATAGGCATAAATAGGAGCCTAGAAAAACCATTGTAGGTTCTGATGTTGTTTGGGGAGTGAATTTGTGTTTAGTTTCCCCTTTCCTTATTCTGTGAAGTCCTGGGGTTTTGTCTTATATAATTATTTTCTGTCTTTCATTTATTTATTTATTTATTTTTTTTGAGACAGGGTCTCACTCTGTAACAAAAAACATTTGAACTTGAAATCATGAGAGACATACCACCAGGCTCAGCTATATTTAAATAATTTTTATATCTTTTTCTCAGTTCCTTGATATAGTTTTCATATCTATGGATTTTACAAATGACTTTCTCATTTTATGTATTAATCTCATTTGATATTTGTAGAATTGATATCTTGAACTAATTCTTTTCATTCCTCTCTCTCCCCCTGACCTTTTTTTCCCTCCCAAGACAAGGTTTCTCTGTGGTCCTGGCTGTTCTGGAACTCGCTTTGTAGACCAGGCTGCCCCTAGGGCTCACAGAGATCTGCCTGTCTCTGTCTCCCAAGTGCTGGGATTAAAGGTGTGTGCCATCACCACCCTACCATGATCTCTCTTTTAATTCAGGGAATTGGACCATTCTTTCCTTTGCCAATCACTGTTTTTCAAGTGCATATGTAACTATTTGTATGATATTACCTTTACTTTTTTTCCAAATAAAATGTTTTAAGAAATATAATTCCTCAGTTCCCATGCCTTTTGTTGACCTAGTCATTCATTCTTCTCAACCATTACATTCCCCAGATATGTTTTTAAAAACATTTAAAACCATACAGGGGAATTGGAGTAGTTGTAACTGAGTGCAGTGAACTTGCCGTCCGATTCCATCACTTTGTCTTTGTTGTTGTTGTGGAAATAAGGAGCAGAGATTGGTACATTTCAACACTGCATTTTAGCTTGCACATCATTAGCTGACCTTAAAGCTCATATAGAGGTCTTTCTTTTTCTTCTGAGACAAAATTTATGAAGAAAAATCTACACAGATTTTAAGTTACTGTTGAGTAATTTCTATAGTCTGTTTCTATGAAGCCCTGCCGAGGAGACTGAAAACCTGCAAGGCTGCCATATCCAAACTCGTGCTTTTCTTCATGTTCTCAGAAGTAGACCTTAAATATCACAAAACCCCTTACAGCCTTTTCTTTTCATTGTATAAATGTCCTTCACAGTAAAATAGTTATAGTCAACAGTATTTTCATTTTTTTATAGCTCATTCTTTGAGTCAACGAAAGTCTTTAGCTTGGCTACTGGTATCACATGTGCATGCTGAAGATGACCCAAGGCTATCTCTGTTTAGTTAGAAGCTTAAAACTG
Source organism: Microtus ochrogaster (assembly GCF_000317375.1). Lineage (NCBI taxonomy): Eukaryota > Metazoa > Chordata > Mammalia > Rodentia > Cricetidae > Microtus > Microtus ochrogaster. Next base: position 83,494,901 of record NC_022012.1, read on the forward strand.
TCGTCAGCACAGTGATATAGATCTATAACTCAGGTGCTCAAGAGGATGGGCAGCATGATGAGGATCCATCTCCAGAGAAAAAAGAAAAGGCCCGAGCATGCAGCTCATTCATATAGTTAGTCCTTGTCTTATCTACGTGCAACCCTGGGTTCAGTCCCTAGGACTGGGTGTTGGGTTTTTTTTGTTTTTTTTTTGGTTTTTCGAGACAGGGTTTTTCTGTGGTTTTGGAGCCTGTCCTGGAACTAGCTCTTGTAGACCAGGCTGGTCTCGAACTCACAGAGATCCGCCTGCCTCTGCCTCCCAAGTGCTGGGATTAAAGGCGTGCGCCACCACCGCCCGGCTGGGTGTTGGGTTTAATGAGCTGTTTCTCAGCAGTGTATCTAGGAAAAGGGGGGCATGCAGTTTGTCATGTATTTTACACTCTGTCATGGGGAAATTTTGGGGGTGGTCATGATAGAAATTGAACCCAGGGTTTCTTCCCTGAACTGGACCCTCTCATGGGCATATTCAATCTCAGATTAGGTTGTCTTCATCATCCTTGTTATTAAATTCTTTAAGAAGAGTTTGTATTTCCTCTGTAATTGGGTGTATCTAAAATAACAATTGTAATAGGTCCTAGATATATTCTTTTTAAAGGAATAATTTTATTGGCATATAGTCATTGTACATAATAATGAGTTTCATTTCTAAATAAACATATATACATTTCATATACATATATATATATATTTTACTGTGACTGTTCTCTTCCATGCTTCTTCCCCTTTCCCCCCATGTTGGCTCTCTTTGTTCCTTTGAACAATTTTACTTCTACTCTCAGGTTTTATATATGTGTATTTATTATACACACATACACACATATGTAGGTGAATTTTTTCATTTGGCCACCAGCTCACAAATAATGACACAGAAACTTACTGTTAATTGTGAGAGCTTGGCCTTACCTTGGACTTGTCCTATCAGCTCTTATAACTTAAATTGACCTGCTTATATTAATCTATGTTTTACCATGTGGCTTTTTACTTTTCATTCTGTTTGACAACTCCAAGCTGTGTCTCCATGGTATGTCCTGTGTGCCTCGGTTATCCTCTTCCTCTTTTTGCCTGGGAATCCCACCTATCTCTCCTGCCTAGTTATTAGTGTTTACCTTTTTATTACATCTTCACAGTGTACAAATATCCCACATACACCCATGTGATTTTGTGTACATAGATGCGTTCTTACTTGTCTGGTGGTCTTGTCACTGTATCTTCAGCACCAGTAGTACCTGGCAATAGCCAGAACTCAAAAACTATTGCATGGACAGTGTTGTTTATAATTAACTTCAGAGTAACAGACCTTCAGTTACTTGTTCTGTGTATTGTGTTTTAATTGGAATTGATTTTTAAATTACACTAAAAGGTAAACTTGTCTGTTACTTTAAAGCTCAATATTAAATCTTGTTGGTATATTCTAATACTTGGGCTGAATAACTTTCCTGAAATATCTTTCATGATTGGAAATAGATTTTAGAAAAAGTCATATTAATTTTATATTGTTAGGTACAATTACAACTTGATTACAGTTTTCTGAGCTAAGATATTCTCATAGATTGTTGTGAATAGCTTAATGAAGTTACCAAGTTGGTAATTGATATTAATTTAAATATTCTAAAATTCACTGAAATAATTTGGTAACAGAAAAAGGAATTCAGTCCCTGATTTCCTTGAGGAGAGATAAAGTTGCAGTGTCAAAATTGAATGTTCAACTATGCCTTATGATTCTGCAAGAAAAAAATTCTAACTTACTGTTTTTGTTTATTTCAGGGCTGAACACAAGTAAACTCCTTTTTCAGAGTTAAAGAATTATTTAAAATAAAAACCAAGATGGGGACGCCTGGTTCTGGAAGGAAAAGAACACCCGTGAAAGATCGATTTTCTGCAGAAGACGAGGCTTTGAGTAACATCGCTAGAGAGGTGTGTGCCGGGGAACACAGATGATGCTCACAGGTGCTGGGGAGCACAGATGATGCTCACAGGTGCCAGGGAGCAC
>NC_022012.1:83497195-83528831 GCF_000317375.1 Microtus ochrogaster
GGGAGCACAGATGATGCTCACAGGTGCTGGGGAGGCAGACGTTTGTTTGTCAGAAGCTGCTGGAGATTTGCTAGGAGCAAGACTGGCCTCTCACATACAAATAAATCTTTCCTGGTAAAATGTTCTTAGATTTGTATCACTTCTGAATTTGATTTTCTGAGAATTCATCTGAGATTAATTTTTCATTATAATTATGTGGATTATGTATATTTCAGGCACCTCACTTAGGATACTTAAAATTTGGAGTTCTGAGAACTGTGTTGTGACTCACTGAGCCTCATACCTCCCAGAGCTGCTGGGTGAATTTATTTTCTTTCTATCTATCTATCTATCTATCTATCTATCTATCTATCTATCTATCTATCTATCTATCTATCGATCTATCGATCTATCGATCTATCGATCTATCGATCTATCGATCTATCGATCTATCGATCTATCGATCTATCGATCTATCTATCTAGTGGTTGTTTTTTGAGAAGCCCAGGCTGGCCTCAAACTCCCTATATAGCCAATAATGACTTTGAACTTCTAGCCCTCCTGTGTCTACCTCCCAATGCTGGGATTACAAGCATGTGTCATCATATCTGGCTTACATGATGCTGGAGCTGGAGCCCAGGGCTTTGTACATGCTACGCAAGCAGCACCAACTTAGCTTAATCTTGCAACTGTGCCGGAGTTTTTGTGTTTAATTCTTTTAGATACTAACAGAGCTTCGAGGAAGTTTTTGTTTCTATTTGTTCATGACTTCAGGCGGGGTAAGAGGCAGTGGAAAGGATTGGGGGATGGGAAGGGACATTGCTTTTGGATTCTTTGCAGCATTTCCTGTTGTATGTGTGTATTTAGGATAGCTCTCAGCTGGGGCTTCTTCCTGAGGCTCCAACTGTGTTTCAGATTCTGACTGTAGCTGTGGACTTGAAAGGTCAAGTAAACTCATTCAGCATTAGCCTTGTTTCCTTTGGACTTACTGCAGAGTGCATAGTCTTTGTTTCCTCTTGAAAGCTAGCTAGTATTTGAATTATAAATAAAACCATTTAATTGTGATTTTATTTGTATGAAATATCAGGGTAGGCATAACCATAGCTAGGAGCATTAGGGAGTGACTTCTCAGATGTTTGATAATGGAACCTTCTGGAATTTGGTAATAGTGATGATTGTGTAACTCTATGATTCTACTAAAAATACTGAATTATCTACTCTAGAAGGGTGAACTACTAAAAAATTTTCAGTCAGGTAGGTTGGCAGTGATATCTCTTTGCTATTTTAATTTGAACTTTTTTGTTGTTGGTATTTAAAAGTTATTTCTCACATAGGCTAGCCCTAGTCTCAAATTCCCTATGAAGACCTTGAAATTTGACTTGTGTGTGTGTGTGTGTGTCTCACATAGGCTAGCCCTAGTCTCAAATTCCCTATGAAGACCTTGAAATTTGACTCTCCCGAGTCTATCCTGTTCCCCACACCCTTTTAGAATTCCTTTGTATTGTGTGTGTTTGTACACAAACATGGAGGCCAGACTTTGACGTGGAGTGTCTTCCTTAATTGCTCTTTTCCACCCTTTTATATTTGAGTGTTTGTGTGTGTGTCTGTGTGTGTGTGTGTGCGCGCGCGCGCGCGCGCCGCTGTATGCCTGTGAGGACAGAGGACAACTTTCAGAAGTCATTTTCTCCTGCTGTGGGGTCTGGGGCTCAGACTCAGATCATCAGGCTGTGCATCAAATGCTTTTACCCTCTGCACCCAGTTGCTCCCCTACTTCATGTTTGTGGAAGAGGATCTCTCACTGAACCTGGAGCTGGTCCCAGGGGTCCTCTTGTCTCTCGTTCCATTCAGCGCTGGGATTACAGGTGTGCACTGCTTTTTTACGTGAGCTCTGTGGGACTGAAGGATGGTTTTCATGCTTGCTTAGCAGGCATTTTAGTGTAGAAGCCGAGTTTTGTAGAAGAGTATTTGGAGTAACATTACTGAAAAATTGAGTAGGAGAGTATTAAGGTCATCTAAAAGCTGACCATAAAGTTACTTTAGAAGCCAGATATTTTTTTTAAAGATTTATTTAGTTATTATTTATACAGTATTCTCAGTACTCTGCCTGCAAGCTAGAAAAGGGCACAGATCTCATTACAGATGGTTGTGAGCTACCATGTGGTTGTTGGGAATTGAACTCAGGATCTTTGGAAGAGCAGGCGGTGCTCTTAACCACTGAGCCATCTCTCCAGCCCCAAAGCCAGATATTTTTAAACTACAAATGATATTTTTAGAATAAAAAAAAACAGTCCTTTACATTGATGCTAAGTATTTCTATAAGTTACATACTTTTAGGTAAAAATTAAAATTACTGAAGTGTTTGGTTTAAAACTGGAGATGTGTTGGGGAGAGGGTTAAGTGGTAAAAGCACTTGCCCCACAAACCTGGCATGTTCAGATCCCAGAAGCTCATATAAAGAGCCAGCTGTGATAGCACACATCTGGAATCCTTTCATACTTATGGTGAGATGAGAGGAGGAGGCAGGAAGATTGCCTGAAAGTTTGAGGGCCAGCTAACCTGAAGTATCTAGCACCGCAGAAACGAGAGATTCTGCCTCCGCAAAGTGGAAAGAAGAACCACTCTCAAAATTGTCCACTGAACCTACATGTATGTGCTTGAGCATTATGTGTACACACCACACACATCCATGCAGATCTACATACCATCACATGCACATAATACAAACACACACATAGATTATCTACACATGTGCCCTGGAGCATATGTGTACATACCATATACCACACACACAAGGGAATAAAATTTGTTTTTCTGAAAATGTGGAAGCATTTGCCCTCCCCCCATTTTTAAACAGTCACACATGATGAGTGGTGCTTTGGGAAGGAACTGAAGCCTCTAGAAAGGGCCACAGACAGGCTTCTTTTTCTGTAATGTGTTTAATTATAATTTATAGAATCTCTTAGGTATTCAATATAGCTTGCTCATATCCATCCCTCACAGCTCTGCCTGTCTTCCTCATAACCTTTTTTTTTTTTTTTTTAAATAGCTCACAAAGTCCAGTTTGGGCTTCCTGTATGCACATGGGTGTGGGTACATTGCCGGAGCATGAGCAGTCTCCCAGAGATCACACCCCTGAGAAAATTGACTCTCCCTTTCCCAGCAGCCATCAGTTGCCAGTAGCTCTTTGGCTAGGGGTGGGGCCTTGTGAGAGCCTCCCCATCGTGCTGAAATGTTGACTGACTTGATCTTTTGTGAGTCTTGTGTGGACAGTCATAGCTGCTGTGAATTCCTCAGTGGCAAGAGCCCTGTCATGTCCAGAAGATGGGTTCATAGCAGACTTCCCCAATCTCTGACTCTTAACTATCTGATTTTCTTTTAGGCAACCTTGATTCTTTTTAGTAGCTGTGTAATATTCCATTGTGTGTGTGTGTGTGTGTGTGTGTGTGTGTGTGTGTGTGTGTGTGTGATCTTTTTGTTTATAGGTTCATCTGTTGATTCTGCTTTATTGAATTGCTGTCTATTGCCTAAGGACATAATAGGCATTCAGGCATCTAGGAGAACCAGAAGTTTATAGGTTTTGATTATAGATTAACATCCCGAGGAAAAGGGTAGAAAGAGGTAGATTATGCTTAGGTGAAAAGACACTTTCTACCAGGCTTTATGAAGTGGCAGCCATAAGAGCTGGTCAGAGCTGATGGTAATGCTGCTATTCTTAGGAATTGATTTACTTTTAGGTCATGGTAAATAAAAGATTAAAACATACTTTTGGCAAGTAAAAAGCTTTCTTAAAATTGGAAGAATTATCATAGCAGGAATTATGAGTATTAATTCCAGCTTTCACTTAAGGCTATAGTTTCTTTTTTAAAACAAACATGAACTTTGGTTTTCTTATTTGTTGTGTTTTGTTTGTTTCTCTGATTTTTGAGACAGGGTCTCTCTTTATAACCCTGGCTATCCTGGAACTCACTATATAGACCAGGCTAGCCTCAGACTTACAGAGACACTTGCCTCTGCCCTGATAAAGGTGTCTGGTACCACCTGGCTGTTTTTGTTTGTTTGTTTGTTTGTTTTAAGACAGGATCTCCCTATGTAGTGCTTGCTGACTGACTGGGAGTTCCCTATGTAGACATGGTCCACCATACCTGGCAATGTTGGACTTGTAATAGTCATTCAGCACACATTTATTGAGCACCTATTTTGTGTGGACACTGCTGTGCTTAGAGGGTATGGAGTAGACTATCATAGCAGGTAGCTTACTCTAGGGGGAAATAGACATTGAAGACCACGGAATGGATTCTTCCTCAAATTTTAGATATTTAGCAATTTCTTTTTGTCTTGAGAACCAGTTATTTGTGTGCTATAGTCACTGGCATTCTCAGAATTGAGGAAATATGTAATATGTGTATTTATAACTTTGTTAAGTGCTTTGAGAGAACAGTAAACAGTTTCATTAGAGAGTGTGCCACAGGGGACATGTTTGAGGGCCTTGGGAAGGCTTCCTTGGAGGAAGTGGCCTTTCACCTGAGGTTTGAAGGATGAGGGATATTCCCCGAGGGAAAGGGAGTTGTCAGAATTTTTCGAAAGCTTGTGAGGCTGAAGGAGTGTGGAGAATCAAGGACTAAGAGCAGTGGCTGACGTTTATCCAGTGTTGGTCATTGTACACTGTCTCAGTACTTCAGCGGACAGCCACAGACCTTTTCATGCATCACCTTTTCATCAGAATTAATAAAAGCCATGGAGGCATCAAGTAACTTTGCCAAAACCATGATGCCAGGAAAGGCTAGCACTGGAATTTCCCATGGTTCCTGCCCTCTCAACTGTGGTGCCTCTAGTTTCCTCAGGGTGACAACCAAGACAGAGGAGAAGAAAAAGGAATTAGCTAATTCAAGTTAGTGGTTTGCAGTTGGGGGCTAGTTTTGTTCCTTGGGGATGTTTGGCAATGTATGTAGACATCTGTGTCTGTCACAGTGAAGGGTGGTGTGGGGAAGGTGGCCTGGCAGCTGTGGGTAGACGTTGAGGATGTTGCTAAACTCCCAGCCCAAGCATGAGCAGGGATGAGGTTGAGAGTCCTGATGATAGACTCATGGTTATGTTCAGAAGATTTAGTCTGTGCTAAAAGCTAAGCGAAGAAAAATCTGACTTATGATACCAATATTCTCTTCAGGATAAAATATTACTACTTTAATATACATATCTCCTTCTTGATATAATGGTATATCCGATTCAAAAATCACATCTGGCTTTGTAGTTGAACTGTGGTTCTTCTTCTCTACATTCAGAATTTCTGTCTCATATCAGAAGAGCCACCTGGTGTGGGACAGAAGAAAGATAAAAATGTTATCAAAACTCTGCTTTCAAAATTTCAACTTCTCCCCATAGCTATTTTTGCCTCTCTGTTAGCTTTCTTTGAATAAATATCTATCAAAATAAAAAAAAACGCAATGGGGGAAATATTGAAGGTTTTTTGCAAGGGAGTGACATGATCAAAAGGACGGCTTATTATAGGTTGGAGATTGTATCACAGAAGAGTGAGTCACGAACCACAGGTAGTGGGGGTGGTTGGAATGGGAAGATAAGTAGCTGGTGCTTTGTGAATAGCTATGGATGGGCGGCAGAGACAGGACTCTGGCGAATACGTCTGGATGGATGGTAGGGAGCATCAGAATGAGGAGGGGAGAGCATGATTGCTTGTTGGCATGTGTTGTATTTCAGGTGGCTATGAGATAACCACATAAAGTTTTCAGGGTGTTTGAGAATACGGACTGGGAGCTCAAAGGTGAGAGGTGGGCTTTAGCAGATTCTTGATACTTGGATGTGATGTTGTATATGGAAGTTACTGAACTCAGCGTGTGGATGCCATCATCTAGGGCAAAAGGTGAAGATGGCTTCTCTTCGCTGAGTCCTAGAGTTCCAGGTCAAGTTAGAATTTTATCTGAGACCTATTTTTACTTTATGTATTTGATTCAGATTATTCTGTGCAAATTGGATTTGTCAGAAAAATTAATTTCATATGATTCAGAATTACTCCTATTTGTAGTTTAAACATGTTCTCAATGTTGATTTGCAAAATTCTTAAATGATTATGAAACAAGTCATTTTTTCAGTTATGAGAAGTGAATGCTTTTCATTTCTACCCAGTTTTAAAAAAATCAAAATCTCTTTTCTGCTTATTGATTACTTACTAGCACGTCCTCTGAGAGCAGGCCAAAGTTATGACTTGACCCAGAATTCTTTCAGGTGTCTTGGTGCATGAGTTGAGCCAGTCTCTGTTGCTCCCTTATCCTCAGCTGAGGAGAGAAGGTGGAGGTAGAGCTGAAGCACCTCTTTCACTCCTGCTCATCTACCCTACTCCTTCTGACGTGGCCTAGTCACCCACTCTAGGAAGACCAACCACTGTTGCTCTCAGTATCGCAAGTCCCTTGGTTAGTTGTCTTGTCTGGAATTAAGGGAATATTGTTATTCTAAAGGATTCATTTTGTCTAGGTGAGATGGAGACATTCACTGTCACCATATCCTTCAGTCCCAGTACTGTAAATGGGAAGACACTGTTGGCAGCACACACACACACACACACACACACACACACACACACACACACACACACACACACACCCCGCTTTTACATGCTGGCTCACATTCCCTCCCTGGGTCAAACTGTACCATTGCAGAGCCAACGGTTTGCTTTACTTGGGCTATTTATTGGTTTGTATCCAGACCCTCAGTAATTAAACTGCTTAACCTTAGATTTCCTTTCTTATTTGGTAAGATTGTTTTTTAAAGATTTTCTGTCAGAAGGTCTTTTGACTAAAAAGATGAAACAGTTGTTTGACATTAGGAAAAGATGAGTTAAATTTTCTAGATTTTATTATTTTGGCTTTATCTAATACACATTAGTGCTTTTGTTCAGAAAAAATTAAGTATTTGTCCTCAAGTACCAAAACTTCTTTAAAAAATGGTTTAATACATTTCAAGATCTAATTAAGAGAAATAGTATCTCACATTTTGTATCTAAGGGAAGTTGCTAGGAACATGGAGTAATAACTTTTATTTGTTAATTTGGAAACCATGGCAACACAATAAATATTATGTCTCTTAATTTGTCTTTCAGTGCTCTTTTGGCCTGAGTGCCATAGAAGAATAAACAAAATTAACCCAGTAAATGCTGAGTATGAGCTACCTGAGTTAGTCATTTTTCTTGAGTGTTTCATGTTTTTTTTTTTTTGAGACAGTCTCATTATATAGCCCTGTATGACCTCAAATTTATGATCTTCCTACTTCAGACTTCCAAGTGCTGGTATTATAGGCCCATACCTTTATACACCTAGTGAATGAGAAAAGATTCACTCCAAGTCAGGCTGGCCTCAGACTCATAGTGGCCTCCATGCCTCAGTTCCCCAATTGTCTTCAGGTACAAAGAGTGGAAAGAGCCTAATGTGGAGAACTGCTGGGCTAGTAGCTCACTCCCTGCAGTGAGTACAGCTGGAGGAGGCATGCTGGAGGAGGCGTGCAGTCAGAAAGGGATTTTCTGCTAAGGCTTGGAATTGACTTTGAGATGATGGAGGAAGGTTATTGGTTAATTATAATAAAGAAACTGCTTGGCTCTCATAGGTTAAAACAGGTGGGTGGAATAAACAGAACAGAATGCTGGGAGGAAGAGGAAGTGAGCTCAGACTCGACAGCTCTGTTTTTGAGCATAGACGCCATGCTCCCCTCTCCCAGGCAGAGGCGATAGCTCTGCTCTCTGAGGCAGACGCATGAAGCTCAGACCCAGGATGGACGTAGGCTAGAATCTTTCCCGGTAAGACTGATGCTACACAGATTATTAGAGATGGGTTTTTCGGGATATGAGAATTAGCCTGTAAGGGCTAGAGTTAATGGGCCAAGCAGTGTTTAAAAGAATACAGTGTCCGTGTAATTATTTCGAGGCATAAGCTAGCAAGCGGCCGGGGTGCTGGGGACGCAGCCCCGCCGCTCCTATTACTACATTGAGAGGTCACAGTCAGATGTGACTACAGAGTAATAACCCTAGCTACCATGGATGCATCTGGAGGAGGGGAGGTCACAGCTGTGTGTCTTGTTAGGAGATGATGAAAGCATGAAGGAAGGGTGATGGGGAAAGGAGGCTTTAGGGAGACTGGCAAAGGTGTAGAGACTTGTGGGAACTGGGTAGGTAGGATTCAAGGACTGATTGTGGAGGGAGGCTAGGAAAAAGGAAGTCTTCATTTTATCTTCTGGGTGATGGGACAGTAATCGAGGCTGTAAAGAAGGCAGGGAACTTAAAGGGGGTTATACATTTGATTAGGTATTTATTGAGTCTGAAGTTTTTGTGGGACACCATCCATTTTTAACAGCCTGTTAGATCAGGATGATGGGGAGAAACCTGTCTTGGACATAAAGATTTGCTAACTTTTATCAGCTGAAGTCAGTATCTTCCAGGAGAGAAGACAGAATGCAAAGAGCAGGAGGTTAAACCCAGAAACTCTGGTTCTGTTAAAACTTGAAGAATCTAGAAAAGAACTGTGTGTCCACACAGGATTTTGAAGGAGGGATGTTAACCAAAGGCATTAGTGCTGCAGGATGCCAAGAGTGTTCAGGAGGAATGAGGGGTTAGTGATGTCAGCTATCCAGAAAGACTTGAGATAAGAACTTGGAAATTGCACTGGGTTTGGTAGTTAGAGGTCATTAGTGACCTTTGCCTGAGTAGTTTCAGTCCAGTGGTTTGGGCAGAAGCCAGACTGCAGTCGTTTGAACCAAGTGAGAAGTGAGGAGAGGTATGTGAAGACGTGGCTGTAGAGAGGAGACGAGATCTGCGCTGGGGTGGGACTTGTTGCCCTCTTTCTTAAAGATGGGAGAGACCTTGTACCTGCTTTAGATGAACCAATAGAAGGAAAGCGGAAAACAGGAAAGGTGGATGGTTGGGGCAGGGTCCTGGGTGGCTGAGTCCTTCGTGGCAGTTTCGAGGGGATGCGTTGAGAGTGGTGGACTTGGGGTAGCACTGACCCGAAACAGGAGGGCTGACTCTTAAGTGGGACTTCAGAGAGAGGAAAAGGGATGGCATAGAGACTGGGAGACCTGTCCTGGGCAGGAAGATGCTCAGGGAGCGCCTCCTTCAGGCCCCAACCTGTATTTTCTACTTCAAGCATATTCTCAGACATATTTGAAAGATGCCTTCTGTTGTGGAAAAAATTAGCATAAGAGAAGAAATACCTTATGTAGGAGAGAGAAGAAAGATTATATTGCACAACTTTCCCCATGGAGAATAAAAACCATTTACATTGTATTTCTTAGAAATTCTCCCCTTCCAGTTTGTTTAGAACAGTCTGTAGTAATATGGCGTGGTTTTGAGTGGTTCTATTTTGTTTCTGAAAGCATCTGTGGTTCATTGTAATCTTAGAGTATATACTTAAAGACAAACAAAAACACCTATCTGTTTGTGGTTCACTAGGTACTGTTTATAACTTGATGGACCTACCCCAATTTCTAGAATGTATGCATATCTTGTAGTTGGTTAAGTCTTTTTTTCTTTTTCTTTTTGGTTTTTCAAGACAGGGTTTCTCTGTGGCTTTGGAGCCTGTCCTGGAACTAGCTCTGTAGACCAGGCTGGTCTCGAACTCACAGAGATCCGCCTGCCTCTGCCTCCCAAGTGCTGGGATTAAAGGCGTGCGCCACCATCGCCCGGCTTTGGTTAAGTCTTTTGACTCTAAATTGTTAGATACTAGGTCCAGACTATTGTTAAGTAAACATACCTTTGTTCCCCTACCAGTATAATAGTCTCAAGTGAGATGTGCAATAAGGATTTTATTGAAGTAAACAGTGAGCACTGCCCAGGAGATCAAGCAGGCCCCTCCTTTTTGTCTATCCACTGAACAAAGTTTATAACAGGATTGACAGGCTTCGGGTGAGCCTTTGGCCGGAATGCTACAGGGAACCCCAGCAAATTTAACCTAGTCCTTCTGCCTGCTAAGCTGAAGCAGTTACAGAACTTAAATTTAAAATGCAGAAAGCTTGAGAATGCTTTTAGTTTGAGAAGTTGTATTGTGCGTATTCCTTGGGTTTCAGTAGGTTGACCCAATAGTATACAGCAGGGAGTCCTAAGGAAGGGAGAAACTGAAATCACAATTAAGAAGCTTTGAAGGCTCTCAGTGAAAGTGGTAGGAGCTGCTGGAAAAGGGGCAGCCTGCTGGAAGGAAACCAGGGATGGATTAGGTCAGGATTGAGGGGGGTGAGGTGGGCTCCATTGCTGGAGACTGGGGACCCTGGAAGCAAAGCTGCCCACTGGTTGAGTGTGGAATTCGTTTCTCTCACTCTGTCTGTGGCTAGCTCATCCACTAGGGGGTAGAAGTGAAGGCTTTGATTATGGCTGAGAAGTCAGAATTTGTGATGATGAATTAGAATTCTTCAAATTGGCTCAGAACTGAAACTACATAGATGAGCACAAAGGCTGGGCACAGTAGAAGGAGATTAAAGGACTGACCCGGGAACCAGTAGGACCAAAATAGTACAGTTACACAGAAACTGGAGCTCAAAGCAAACCTCTGGTTTGTCTGAGGAGATAGGCTCAGACTTGGTGTATAAATAGACAGGTGGAAGTGCGTGGTTAAGGAAGAGTGGGGACTGCAGAGTGAGTCTCAGGCCGCGGGTCTTGGCTCTGGTATTTGCTATTAGGTGATTATTATTACTATTATTTTGCTATCAGGTGATTATTGGCACGGTATTTGTCCTCTGTATCACAGAGGTTGATTTCGTGGATTAATAGCAACTAGTCATCTATCCTTGCTAGTAAGTCAGTGCTCAAATGTTGCAGTTAGGACAGAGTGAGATCTTGTTTCACCCACTCTCTGCAAAGTGGCCTTTGTTTATTTGTTCGAGATGGAATCTTGTTATGTTGTCCTTGTTGGATTCAAATTCATGGGCTCAAGATCCCCTGGCCTCAGCCTCCAGACTAGCTGGGACTACAGTTGTGTTCCACTGTGCCAGGTGCAAGTTTGGGTTTTGATTTAAGAAGATTATTCTGATAATATTGTTTAATTTTAGGCAAGGTTATCCCTTAACAGACTACTGCAGTTTGAGTTGGATTCTGATCTATTTTCATAAGCTTATTTCTCAGGCCCTGATGTTTAAAGGTTTAATTAGGGTTTATTTAGTAATTGGTCTAAGAAATGCTATATATTCTGTGCCCTTCTGAATTTCCTAATGTTTGTTGTTATTAAATATTCTGACTTAAAAAGAAGTTCAACTCAATATTTCCTAAACCTCCTAGGTCATAAATTCTCCTTCCTCCTGTTTATACATTAAACTTTGTGAACTGGAATTTTGTATATTGTAGTATTTATTTAACTTGAGCTCTCTCTTTCCCTTTCTTGCTGTTTGTCTCTTTTTTTTGTGTGTTTGCATGTACTTGTGTATGTCTTTGAGTCAGGCTCTCATGTAGCCTAGGCTGGCTTCCAACTCACTATATAGGCAAGGATGGCAGACTTTTGGTCTGCCGTTATCTCCTAAGTGCTAGGGCTGCAGGTGTGTGCCTCCACACCTCATAACTTAGGTGGCTTTTGTTGCATTTAGTTTTATCTATTCAAAAAGCCCAACTTAAGGAATCAAACAGAGAGATGTCTCAGCAGCTAAGAGTGCTGAATACTCTTGCAGAGGATCAGGGTTTGATTCTCAGCATCCACATGGCAGCTCCTAATGGTAACTCCAGTCTTAGGGGATCTCACACCTTCTTCTGGCCTCTGTGGTCCCTGCATGTGCATGGTGCACAGACATACATACAGGCAAAACACCCATACAACCTAAAATAAAGGTAAAGCAGGGCATGATGGTGCACACCTTTAATCTCAGCACTCAGCAGGTAGAGGCAGGGGGATTTCTGTGAATTCGAGGCCAGCCTGGTCTACAGAACAAGTTTTAAGGCAGCAAGTAGGTGCTACAAAGAGAAACCTGTCTCCAAAATTCCCCCTCCCCACATAGATACACAACAAAATAAAACAAAATGATATAATTCAGTGACCAACACATGCACGATTTTAGGATATTGCGTGCTTTTAAAGTCTGTCTACTGGGGCGTACAATCATCCCCTCCTATCTAATTGTAAAACATTTCATCAGCCTCCTGAGAACTCCCTTCATAATTAGCAGTTACTTCCTATCTCTTTCCTTCCCGGCAACCAATAGTCTAGTTTCTGTCTGTATAGATTTGCTTATTCTTGGTGTTTTATATAAATAGAGTTACACGTGTCACTTCTCATGCCTGACTTCTTTCACTTAGCAAAGTGTGCTCAAGGTTTATCCATGCTGCAGTCTGTGTCACTCTTGTGTTTGTGTTTAAGGCTGAGTAGCATTCCATCCATGGATACCCACATTCATTTGTCCGCTCACCAGCTGCTGGAGTGTTGCTTGTCTCTCCTTTTCGACTGTTATGAGCAAAGCTCTTGTGAACATTCGTGGAGACATATGTCTTCATCTCCCTTAGGAACACATCTAGGGTAGTTGCTGGGTTTCTGATAACTCTGATTTAAAATCTGGAGAAACTGTCACACTCTTCTAAAGCAGTGTATTCCCCTGTGCCCCTCTACCATTGCTGAGGGCATTCTGGTCTCTCTACATTCTTGATAGCTCTAGTTATTTGGTTTAAAAAATAATCTGTTTTATTATAGCTATTCTAGTAGCTGTGCAGTGTGACTCAGTGGATGTGAGGTCTTTTACTTCTTTTTCCCCTTTCTCATTAAACTTTTCTTTTTAAGCAATTTTTAAAATTTGTGATACATTTTTAATCAAGTTATTTCCAATAAGAAGCATGACTAAAAACAAACAGCAGTAATGACTTAAAACTTCCATCTATACTCAAACAAGTGTCCACATGGCAGTCTTTTTTCTGAAGGCTTTTCCAGTCCGGTCTTCTATGAGATGTTCTCTTTCCACCGACTGGGTAACAAGTGTTAGGGATGATGCTTGGCCTGGGCATACTTGTTGGCCTTCCTAGCCCCGTCACCTTTTTGGAGCAGAGTTAGAGAAGTGTCTTAATGCACACAGAATTGCTGGGGACCTTACCCATGGCAGCTGTACCAGCTTCCTGGAACCGAGGACTGCCTTCCAGCTTTGTTCAGAATGTTGAGTCCTCTTCCCTTCAGCAAACTTGCAGAGTCCAGTAGAGGGGCAGAGCCTGCAGTGATTTGGCCTGGATGGTTCAGGACAGTGATGAGCAGTGGAGGATAAACATTTTGATGGACAGCTCTCTTAGGGATAGCTTCACTCAAAGCCTCACGGCACATTTCAGCACACTACTTCAGTTGTGACAGTGGCTGGAGAAAGGCAGCCACTGTACGGTGAGGACAATAACTTCCCTCAGCTCACAGGGACTATATAACACCACCAGTTTTGTAAACATCTTGGAAGGGGAGGCACAAAGGACAAGTTGATGGCAGGATACAGTCTGTAATTGGTGTGGTTCCATTTGCATTGCCACCATGAGTGACATTCCATTCTGTGAATCAAGGCATGTTGGCACTTGACTTAGACCAGGAATTTGGCCCAAATGCTACAGTGTGAGGGTGGTGGCTTATTTCTTAGTGTAAATACTACCTTCCTAAAAAGAGCTTTGTTCCTCTCCTGGCTAAAGGGAGAAACAGTTAGTTGTTTCACACCGAGTGTATAAGCTAGAAGGTATGTTCAAGTCATGTGCCTGCCAGCTTTTTTTTTTTTTTTAAAATTTCAAGACAGGGTTTCTCTGTGTAGCAATGATTGTCCTGGAACTCACTC
Source organism: Microtus ochrogaster (assembly GCF_000317375.1). Lineage (NCBI taxonomy): Eukaryota > Metazoa > Chordata > Mammalia > Rodentia > Cricetidae > Microtus > Microtus ochrogaster. Next base: position 83,510,930 of record NC_022012.1, read on the forward strand.
TGTAGACCAAGCTGGCCTTGAACTCAGAGATGCATCTGCTTCTCAAGTGCTGGGTGTAAAGGTGTGTGCTACCATCATCCAGTAGTCTGTCAGTTTTTTGAGAGACCAGCTTTAAACTTGCCATCTGCAGCACCAACAGTCAAGACAGCATAGGCAGTCTGTAATGGTGCACCTGTCATCTTTTTTTTAATAAAAGTCTATGCTCTGGGGCATCAGTGATAGTCACTTAATACTTGCAGGTCTCCAAAGTCCACAGGAGATGTCACTGGTTGTTGATGGGGTTTCTGTCCTGCCTGGTTCCCACAATTATGTCCCAAAGAAATCACACCGAGGCTTACATTAGTTATAAACTGGTTGGCCCATTATCTCAGGCATCTTCTTAACTCTTATAACTTATATTAGCCCATTATTCTAGTATATGTTAGCCACATGGCTCAGTATCTTTTTCAGCAATGCAGTCACATCTTGCTTCTTCTGTGTCTGTGCTGGGACTGCAGAGGAGTGTGTTTCCTCCTTCCCAGAATTCTCCTGTTCTCATTGAGCCACCTCTACTTACTGTCTGGTTGTCCCACCTATGCTTCCTGCCTGGCTACTGGCCAATCAGCGTTTATTTAAAATATAATTGACAGAATACAGACCATTCTCCCACACTCATGCTCAGCCCTCACTTTATCTGAAGATCCAGACACTTGAAAGGAACCCTTTCCCATTTCAGTGCCTACTTCATAAGCTTTCAATGTTTTATGTGTCTGAGTGTTTTGCTTACATATATGTATAATAGAAGTTATAAGTTATATATCCTGGGGTTAATCTGGATTAGCATGTCCTGTAGCTATCCTGGGGCTAATCTGGATTAGCATCTGCTATAGCTATCCTGGTGCTAATCTGGATTAGCAATTCCTGTAGCTATCCTGGGGCTAATCTGGATTAGTGTCTGCTGTGGCTATCCTGGGGCTAATCTGGATTAGCAATTCCTGTAGCTATCCTGGGGCTAATCTGGATTAGTGTCTCCTGTGGCTATCCTGGGGCTAATCTGGATTAGCAATTCCTGTAGATATCCTGGGGCTAATCTGGATTAGCAATTCCTGTAGCTATCCTGGGGCTAATCTGGATTAGAGTAAGGATGTGGCCAAGGATGGGGAAATCACTACAAAGCAGAAACCAGAGAGATTTGAAAGTTCCATGTGGCACTTTGAGCTGTTTATGAATTTCCTTGATATTCTGACCTTAACATGAAATGAACTTGCTTATTTAGCAGATGTTGGGACATGAAGTTGTGGGGTGCCAAGAGGCATACAATTCTAAAAGGTTTTATGTGTATGGTTGTTTTGTGCATACATGTTTGTCTGGCTGCTGCTGGTGTGCTTAGTGTCCACAGGTTCCAGAAGAAGGCATCAGATTCCCTAGGACTTGAGTTATAGATAGTTGAAAGCACCATGGGCATGCTGGGAACTGAACTCAGATCCTCAGGAAGATCAGCCAATGCTCATAACACTGAACCATTTCTCTAGTCCTATTTTTTTTAAAAAATTGTTTTAAACACATTGTACGTGTGTGTGCACGTGTGCAAGTGTGCGTGTGTGTTTGATAAGAACTTGCATGAGTCAGTTTACTCCCTTCTACCATGTATGCCCCAGGATTGATGGTCAGATTAGGTGACAAGGGCCTTTACCTGCGGAATCATCTCCCTGCATTCCACTTTAAAGACAAGGTCTCTCTGTGTAGCTCTGGCTGGCCTGGGATTCACTGTGTAGACCAGGCTAGTCTTGAAATTTTATTGAGTCCCTACTGCTTTTGTCTCCTGGATGGTGGGATTACAGGTGTGTACAGGTATACATGTGTATACCACCACACCTGGCATATCATTTTAATATAAAGTTATAAAGATGCATAGAGATATGAGTGTTTAGTATTTATGAAAGATGTAATGGGAATAATCATCACATATTGTGGGAACTCTTTCCTGGGGAGATGTAAACAAATGTCTAGTTCTTTATTAGAGGGTATCAGCAATAAACCAAAGTATGATTCTACTAACTTTAATCAGGCATACTTACAGAGCATGGTTGGGTAGTTACTTATAGGAGCAAAGCAGCCATATCACCCCAAAGTTTCACCCTATGGAGAATGATGACTTTGCATAGCTGCTTGCTTATATGGAGTCTCCCTGTCAGTTAACCTGCCATAGTGTATACACTAGTACCTCCTTAGACCACAAGGCCATGTGCAGTTTGGGGCAGTGTCATACTCAGTGGGCAGAGGACAGGAAGCAGAGGGGGTGTTTAAGATAAGAGGTTGAGTGTCTGATCCTCCCCACCCCTCCTCCTTTGAGGGAATGCCAACAGTTAACAGGCCCCATCCTGAGGGTCTACAATTGTTCACAGCTGCTCTGATGAAGGTGATGGCTGTTGTGCCCCAAGGATAGTACTAGACAACTTCCTGAAAGTAGTCTTTTAGCTGAGTGAAAGACAATGGGCAGTGCTTTCTGCCAAGCAGGTAGTCTATGAGGAGAGCCTTAGAAAACTATCAGGCAAAGAAGGGGATGGGTGACTGGCCTACGAGGAGCAGCTCCCAAATGTGAGGAGCCTTCTTTCTGCTTTTGCCTCTCCGCTCCTTCTGTTTGTGCAGCCCCTCCACTTCTTACCCCATCTGAAATGTCTTTGTCAATTCTGTGGCCTCATAGAAGATGGTCTTATAGGGCAGGTGCTAGAGGAATGGATTTCTGAGGAGGTCTAGTCCAAGCAGGAGATGGAGCTTTCCTGCTGTGGCTCCATTTCCATCAAATGCCCAGATAGCTGATGATTAGAGATTAGTGGTTGCCAGGAGCTAATGGGGAGATAAAACAGGAAGGAATTATTCATGTATGTGGACTTTCTCTTTGTGGTTCTTTGAGTTAATAATGATAGTTGTGCAGTCTTATGACTGTGCTGAAAGCACCAAATTACATTCTTTAATAAGATTGAACTATCACTATACCACCTGAACACAACTGCTCTCCTTTAAAAATGGTGAATTATCTCTGATGCTTAAATTGTATTTCAATTTAAGAGGGAGGGGAAGGAATGAAAGAGACGGAAAACCTGAAACAAGCAGAGATTGAGACACTCAGTGATAGTTTAAATATTAGCAATATTGAAAATGAAATAGCAGCCATTTCTTAAGTTTTTAGTCTGCACAATTAATAAGGACAGAAATATGGGAATAGAGCAAGTTTTGGGGAAATAAGTAGTGAGCTGTGTATTTCATGTGTAACCAAGGCAGACAGGTAAAGATAATGGCCCTGATTTGAAGAAAGATTTTTGAGACTAGAGAAAGAGGGCAATGTGTGAAAGTTGGCTGAAGTCAGTCAAACTTGTTGACAGGTGATATTTTCTTTTTCCTTGGGAGATGTGTGCTGCTGTTCCTTCTTGCCTAGTCTGGTCTATAAGCTGAGCTTTGTGTTACTTTTCAGGCAGAAGCAAGGCTAGCAGCAAAGCGGGCTGCCCGGGCTGAAGCGAGAGACATCCGCATGAGGGAACTGGAGCGACAGCAAAGAGAGGTAACGCCAAGTGTGTGTGGTGTATTGGGGTGAGGGATAAAAAGCCAGGTTGGATCTCATCCTCTTGAGTCTCTGTTTCCAGGGCTCAGGAGTCCAAGGGTTGCTGTGAGGTAGTGAGAGGGATGTCCCCAGGCTAGACACGTTTTTTTCTCTTCGGGGTGCTCTCTCCTCCACTTGAATGTAGGTCTAGGTCTTGTTCTCCTAGGTCAGCAACTGCGTTTTCTTTTTAGATAAACCATCTGAGAATGAACACAGAGAGGAGGGCATTGCAGACAATATAAAAGCTCTGGCCCCAGGGTGGCAAAACTAAAGACTCCTTCATTCTTCACTTCATAATCCCAGTTCTCTGCCTTTGAAATAGTTAACTTAGGAAGTCTGTTCTGGACATTTTTCTATATATTTTTACAGTAATTATGGTTTCTGCCCACAGTGTTACCATCCTCACTGTCAACCCTTATACTTCCATAGGATGTGGGGAGACACCTCTATAATGGTCTTTGTGCTAAATGAGGACCGGCCTGGGAGTTTTCGAATGGGAGGTTTTGACATGACAGATGTGCAGGTTCAAGTAGAGACATGACAGTGAACCCCGACTCCCCCAGAGAGCATACTTAGTAATGTAGAAAAATGTTCATGTAAGAATATAGGGAGAACCCCAAAGTATAAAATTGATAGAACACCCCAAAACAAACCAACCAGTGCCAAAATATAGGACCAGAAAAACTGGTTTAATCAGTACTTTGACTTGACGGCCTGTAGTTATAATTGGTCCTCTGTTTTTCTGTAGTCTACATATTTATATTATGCTTTTGTCTTCAGAAAAATGGAGAAAAGTAAAATAGGTAAATGAAAACTGAGCTAAGATAAGATACTCATTAACTTTTCTTTCTGACATCTACTTGGGTCTGAAAAGTCTCACAAATATTTCAATACTATTTATATAGTGGAAACATCTGTGGAGGAGTAATTTATTTTGATGTTATTGGTAGATTTTCTATTGACAAGTTAATAAAAGAAGTTTATATATTTGTGCTCTAGGCTGATGTAATTTTTCCCCCTTAGTTACAGTTAATATTGGATGCAGTTCTTGGTTTGAAATGTAATGTTCCAATGCATTGTCTCTGTACACCTAAGGTTGTACTAAATTACAAATAGAAGAGACAGTTACTGATAGAGGTTCTGTCCATGCAGAGAACCATGTGTCTTTTTGTTGGTGAACATAGTTTAGAAATCTCTTGTATTTTCAAAGTGTAGCTTTGAGTCACCTACTATTGTTGTCCTGGGCAAGTGTATGTGATAAAGATTTTTTTGGAGAATGCAGTGTTTTGAAAACTGTTCAGTTTATAAAACTTTTTTATTCATAGCCTTCTTCTCATCATTGCTCTGACCGGAAATGGGGGCAGATTCAAAAGTGGCTGGTAGGCCAGGATTGCCTGTCCTGCATGCTGTGATAAACTGTTGAACTAATGCAACACTGCAGCCAAACATTAACTAATGGTTTGCAAAGTAGGCGCTTGGTCTGTGTGAACAGAAGATTATATGGGTCCTCGTAGTCCAGCCGTTTCCTTTTGCTGTGGGTAGCCTCACTTTCACCTCATGGAAGTCCCAGATCAAGAAAGAACGAGTAAATGAATGTGTTTTAGTAGTTTGGGCCAGACTAGAAAATATTAAATACAAACAAAAGCATATGTTGAAAATCTAATATTTCAGTTCTCTGTTCAGGGGATGTGAAGATAACATTTAAAAGAATCATTGATATGTGTGTAGCTAAAACATTGAGAGTCTTGCACTTAGGAAGTTTTTTGTTTGAGGTTTAAAATGTAGTTGGTTAACCTGAGTCTTGACTGGTAGCTAGGACTGGACATACGCAGAAGGTGGGAGCGTGTTTCAGATGGGAGTAATTGCTACTCTTCCCTCCTTCTGCCCGTTCTTTACTCCTTTCAGATTGATTCTTCCTCTCCCTTCCTACCATACTCTTGGCTCCCTTGTTTGTGAGCCTACAGGTTATTGTGATATTCTTGATATAAACTATAAGTGGCTAATAAGTTTTTAGTGAAATGTATGATGTATGACCACGCATAGGACTCTCTGTTGCTAGATGATTCTTTTCACGTCAGTTATTTCTCTTGATTGTAACTGTGTGTGTATGTGTGTGTGTTTGTGTGTGCGTGTGCTTGTGTCACTCTTGTCTTGTTGGGATGTGAGTAGGGAGTACTAGAAACACGAAGTTCCAGAATGAAGGAAGCTACTGTGTGTTAGCACCATGGTGGAGCTTTTTACCTTGCTTTATCATAGGGGGTGCTCTCCATTTTGTAGATGGGCTCTTTAGGTTTTTGTTTTTGTTTTCGGTCAACTTAAATCTAGACATACCTGGGAAGAGAGAATCATAACTAAGGAATTTTATCCATCAGATTGGTCTATGGCCATGTCTGTGAGGTATTTTCTTAATTACTAGTTGATATAGGAAGGCCCTGCCCACTGTGGGTGGCACCATCCCTAGGCAGGTTGGCCTAGCTATGTGAGAGGTAGCTGAGCAAGCCAGAGGAGGCAACATAGTAATAAGCAGTGTTCCTGCATGGTCTCTGCTTCCGTTCTTGCCTCTAGGTTCCTGCCCAGACTTTTCTCACTGATGAACTATAGCCAGGACAAACCTTTCCTTCCCTAACTTGGTTTTGGTCAGGGTTTTATCACAGCAACACAAAGCATACTAGGACAAGAGACAAAGGAGAGGTGTAGTAATGTAAGCAGCCTGTTTAGTCATTGGCAGAGTCAGGAGTGCCACAGCTGCTGACAAAGGTGAAGCAATCAAGGGGAGGGCTGGAATCTTCCTGCATTTCCGTACAGTCCTGTGCAGCCAGCTTTCCCTGTTTTTCGTGGTTCTGATTTAAAGTTGTGCGCTTCAATCAGCAGCATGTTGGTGTGTGGCTGGAAGAGTAAATGCTGTTTCTAGTGTTTTCTAATGTGAAACTGAAGGAGCAACTCCAGCCTCAGCTTCATGATAATATTTGTAGACAGTGAAGAAGGCATGTTTTTGGGGCTGGGATTTTCTTTTTTTTTTCCATATCTAAACTTTTTATTTTATTTTTTTTTTAAATTTTATTTATTTAGTAAGGATTTCTGCCTCCTCCCCGCCACCGCCTCCCATTTCCCTCCCCCTCCCCTGATCAAGTCCCCCTCCCTCATCAGCTTGAAGAGCAATCAGGGTTCCCTGACCTGTGGGAAGTCCAAGGACCGCCCACCTCCATCCAGGTTTAGTAAGTTGAGCATCCAAACTGCCCAGCCCCCCCAAAGCCAGCACGTGCAGTAGGATCAAAAACCCATTGCCATTGTTCTTGAGTTCTCAGTAGTCCTCATTGTCCGCTATGTTCAGCAAGTCCGGTTTTATGGGATTTTCTTTGACTGAAACTACTGAGTCTTACTTTAAGTGAACTTTTAAAAAGAGTGTGTTTTATTTTCATTAACCAAATTGAATATAACAAGATAATTTTCCAGGAAGTTTTGAAGTTTTTATACTTTATTAATTCTTATGAGAAACTCAGTCGTCCCAGTTAACATCATTGCAGAATCTTTGCTCCATTTGTACGTTGCCATTACCAACATTAGTCTTTCATCCATGACTTAAAATTCTGAGAATACTGGTGCCTCATTTAGAGCAGGCAGACACTCTGCCTCTGAGCTTTATCTCCAACCTGCTTTTTACCGAAGGCGTAAGTCATAAACAATCCCACACCAGTTTGGAATTATGATTAATAGGGTGGTATTTATTTAAAGGGGAAAAAACTTACAGATCACCGTCCCAGACAACAGCTCTCTGAGCAATCAGGAAGAAGTCTAGTCGCCGGAACCGGAGCAGGAAGTAAAGAGAGCAAGAAGGGAAGTAGCCGCTTTTTTAAAGGGAGAGAGACCACGCCCCAGTGGGCTGGTATCTCAGTGGCTATTGGCTGGAGGAGCGGAAGGACCTCCCGCAACATTTTACTTTTTGAGACAGAGTCTGCATTGACCTGGCAGAAATAGTCTGCTGGTCATCAGCCTCCTGCTCTGGATATTTATGTTGTCATTCATGATGGTGGCCAGTCCTTAGACAGCCAGGGAGGAAAAGACTCCCAAAAGTTTGGACTAAATATGTCCCTGTCATTTAAAGCATTGTCATGCTTGAATTGTTCAGTCCTAATAAGACCAACCCAGGATTCTGACTGGTTGTTTCTCATGACTGTGGAGAAGGGAACACTCTGTCTTGTACCTAAGAACACAGTTTGTTGCTGCCTGTTTTCTTAGCTACTGGTGCTATTCCTTAAGGAAAAGCTACTGGCTGTTATATGTATTATTGATCCCACCTGGACAGTGAAGAGGGCTGTTCTTCCAGGAAGGAAGCCCTGAGTTTGTTGTTTCTATGTAACTGAGTCTCAGCAGGGTGGATGCTATTCAAGGTTCTGTGGGCCCATTTATGCTCTGGGAGATCCCTCCTCAACCCTCTGTGTGGTAACTTTCTGTCCTGAAGATAAGGGACCAGATAACACCCTCTCTATGGACCCCAGAACCCAGGGATGGTGGTGCCTGCCTATAATCTTGGCACTTGGGAGGCAGAGGCAGGAGGATTGCCATGATTTTGAGGTTAGCCTTGTTTACTGAGCGAGACCTGTCTCAAAACAACAGAATTCTGGAGTTGTAACCAAAGTTTTTCCAACAGTGTTTCCTTCTAATTTCCTTAGATTGCCCCTTAGCTGCTTTTCACAGTCAGGAGATAATCAGAAATAGCCTCAGTGCTTTGCCTTTCTGCAGAGAGCTGTGCTACTGAGAAAAGATGCCTTTCAGTTCTTAAGGCATGATAAAAATTTGTTTTGTGTTTTCCTTACTGTTTTACGTGAACATATATTTTTCAAATTGGCTTAGAGAAATGTTTTTGGCAGCCTTAGCCATGTGCTGGTAATTAGATTTAAGTTGATTAGAATTAAATTTAGTTTTTCAGTTGTGCATTGTATTAGGGTTTTCTAGAGGAACAGAAGTCATAAGATAAATATATGTAAAAGAATTTATTAATAGCCGGGCGGTGGTGGCGCACGCCTTTAATCCCAGCACTCGGGAGGCAGAGGCAGGCGGATCACTGTGAGTTCGAGGCCAGCCTGGACTACAAGAGCCAGTTCCAGGACAGGAACCAAAAAGTTACAGAGAAACCCTGTCTCGAAAAAACAAAAAAAACAAAAAAAGAATTTATTAAATTAACTTACATTAAAATAATAGCACCCTCACACTTGAGAGGCTGAGATCAGGTAGTTAGTTGCTCGGTCCATTTCACTGGGTGCTTCAGCAGTTGGAATCATCTTACAGGCGCTGCTTTCTAACTGCTGGGAGGTCAACAAGTTGGTATTTGATCTGTCCAACCGATGGGACACCTCACCAGTCTGAATCTGGTGCCAAAACCTGGGGAGCCATTGTTTCTTAATTCATGCTGGAAGGCTGGAGAGCCTGTTCTGTTGTCAGTGACACAGCAGGGACAGGAAGGAAAGTCAACCCTGCTGTAGAAGGGAAGGCCAAGTTACCAAAGGCAGTGGTTCCCCTCTGCCATACCCTTTTAAAATCTGAACTACTACCAGAAGGTACTGCTCGCATTCTGGGTGGGTCTTCCATATCAATTAAGGAAGGACAGTTCTTCAGCTGAGGCTCCCTAATCAGGTGATACTGGCATTTCAAGTACTCAGCTACATGTGGCTGGAGGGCTACCATAATATCACAAATATAACTGTTTCTGTCATCTCTATTGGACAGTGCTTGTTTAAAGTATGGCTTTTGACTGTGAAATAAATGAGCTGTATTCTTTGTGCAAATGAACTAGACAGTATGGAATATAAATTTCACTCTGTAGACTTCTGTAGTCTTTTAGGTCCAATTTATTACCTATCTATCTGTCTGTCTGTCTATCTGTCTGTCTATCATCTGTCTGTCTATCTTTCTGACTGGCTGGCTGGCTGGCTAGCTGACTGGTGTGGTGGTACACCTCGCCTTTATTTTAGCACTCAGGAGGCAGAGGCAGGTGGATCTCTGTGAGTTTGAGGCCAGCCTGGGATTTCCAGAACAGCCAGGACTGTTACACAGAAATCCTGATTCAAAAAACAAACACAAAAACACAAGCTTTTTTTTTAAATCTATTTATTCATTTTAATTTTATGTATAAGTATTTTCCCTGCATTTATGTGTGTGGACCGTTTGCATGGCTAGTGCCTGCAGTGGTCAGAAGAAGGTATTGGATCTTCTAGAGTTACAGATGGTTGTGAGCCTCCATGTAGGTTATGGGAATCAAACCAAGGTTTTTTGGAAGATCAGCAGGTACTGTTAACCACTGAGCCATTTCTCTAGCCCCTGGGTCAGATTTTCAGTGAGGAAAGCCACTTAAATATAGAAGTATATCAATATTTAATAAGATTTTGTTATAGAGTTATTTTGATAATTACATAATTGCAAATAAATAGGGATTCATCTGTCCTTGTATCTTTGATGGGGCTTTGTTCTTCAGGTGGGCTTTTGTTGGTTTTCTTTAGATGTAAGGTCTTAATTATGCTGGCCTGGAACTTACTTTGTAGACCAGGCTCATCTAAACTCAGAGATCCACCTGCTTCTGCCTCATAAACGCTGGAATTAGAGGACTGTACCATCACATCAGGCAGGATGTACTGTCTAGAAGTGTTCTGTGGTTGGTAGAATAGAGTGAAGGGAGAAGTAGGTCTTCAACCTTGGAAATCAGCTTAGTACCCCAAATGATGTCGAGGGGCATGTAAAATTAATTTGCCTGTGTGATACAAGGCTTTCTAATTAGCTTAGAATCAGTTACCACTTAACATGGAGTGTTCTGCTCTGCTAACTTACATGTCTCCTAGACTTTTGTGGTATCACTTACAAAAAATGTAAATTGGTGATATAAATGCCTAGAGATCACAACACCCTGTTGGAAATCAAGTCACCAAATCATGTTTGTATCAAGTGTAGCACTGCATACAGTAGTTGTTAAAAGACAATTAAAAAAAAACACATAAAGATTGAGACCAAAATGAAGCAGTAAGCTGTGGCATTTTGGTTGAATTACTATTTCTGTTTTAAGATAATGGCAATAGATAGCCCCATCTGTTTTTCAGATGCATTGCTGGATTGCTGTGGAGTGTTGTAACATTGGTTCATTTTGATAGGTAGCCCACCTAGACTAGTTAGGTGTAGTTTTTAGTCACAGTGGAAATTACTTTAGCAATTGGGACGTTAAAATTCTGAAAAATGAGCAGTTCCTTACGGTGTCAGGTGATCATATTCTGGGCACTAGCTCTTTGCTGCCCATGACTCAGGCTTTGCTGTCTCCTTGCTGATGCACGATTGTGGAAACATTAGAATTGCACACAGTTAAGTGTACTGCTGGGTGTAGTCAGTCTCCTTATAAGCTGCTTAAGGCATGGCTTAACTATCAACTGTGAAATATTTATGTTATTTCTTAGTAGTTTAATCACATTAACGCACAGGCAGGGGTGTATTTCTGTATTTCTTTTATTTTCCAGTTAGAATAGTGAAAAGAGGGGGAAAACCCCTGAAATGAAAAAACTTCCTTAGAGTGAGCACCAGAGTAAAACCTAAGTATTTTTAAAGCAATGTACATTCTTCTTTATACATATATGACAAAGTAAACATTCCTTCTCACCTGTATAATCTGGCCCTAATAATGAAAAAATAAATGTCTGCTTTCAGTGCTCAACCCAGCATCTATTTGCTAAGTGCTGTTGTGTGTTTTAATCCTCGAATGTGGAGCTCTCTGGGCCACATGCAGATAAGAGTGCTTGGACACATCACAGCTGCTGAGCTGCTGCCTTTCCGTCTGATACATGTGGTGCCACCAAACTCAGCTTTGGATCCTGCTTATCCTAAGAAGGTGCCGCTGTGCTTTTGACTGGCTGGTTTTTGCTCCTTTGCTCTGATAAACAATTACTTGTTCAGTGAATAATTATCCATGTGCTTTCTTCTTCCCCAGGAAGATTCAGAGAGGGCCAGGTATTCTCACCGGTCTGGCCATCACCGTTCTTACCTGGTTTGTAGTGTTATGTAAACTTGCCCGTGGTGCTGTTCCTCATTGTCTTCATGAAGTCAGACCTTTAATATGCTTGCTTTTATTTTTATCAGGGATTAGAGGATACATTGTCTCTTCGAAGCCTTGGCAGTCACAGGGTTGGTATTCTAAGTTGTTTACATCAAATAGCAAAGCTTTTAACAATAATTTTCCCTCAGCATCCGTGATTATCTGAGCAGTCCAGCAGTGTCCATTTATGCCTCTTCATAACATACGTGAACAATGCTGGCAAAGCTCCGTATTAGAAAGAGATGTTTTCTCTCAAATTATTGCTAGAAGCGAATCAGTTCTAAAATCTTGAATATTTTTATTTTAATGCAGGTTTGTTCTCACTTTCTGTAGAAATACCTTTGATTTTAGAAGTATCACAAAATCATAAGATGGAGTTTTGTAGAATAACATCTGCTTTGTCCTAATTTTTTGATTTTTCTTATTTTCATATCATAGACTGACAATCTATTGAATGAACATAGCTTTGGGGCTTGTCTGGCTAATTACAATTATAATTACATGGAACTATTGACTTGAGATTTTTTCTTGCCATACGTATAGGAATTATGCTCTGACGTTTTGATTAATATTTTATAATATACCAGTCTTTTAGTATAGATTGTTATAAGTAGAGTGAGGATTTGCTGCCTAAAGTCTCGTGTGTTGTGCTGAAGCACAACCTTTCCTCTTACTTCTTAAAGAATTGTGCTTCAACACAGTGTTTTGCACTTGTGTTATTTACGTTTTTCATCAGTAAAATCATCTTTCATATTAAGGGCGTTATTTGTTCCAACTCTGATTTCCTTCTTACTTTATATAAAAGTGTACTACTTAAGCTAATACCTGAAATAACAGGTATTAGCATTTTTATATTTTTAAGTACTCCACCTATTACACTCCAATACATTGTTTTCTTTTGGTGTATGTATGTGTTTCTAGAGTAACTTTATAAACTGGTTTCAAGTCATAAGTGCTCTATTTAGTTACAAATTTTAGATTTGTTTTGTAGTATTGACAAATTTTTGAAAAAACCTAAGATAACCAGTGGCTTTAAAATGGGTTTACATCGGGCTGGAAAGCTGGCTCAGTGATTAGAAAGCACTTGCTGCTGTTGCAGAGGGCCAGGGTCAGTTCTTAGCATCCACACAGCAGCAGCTCACAAACGCCTGTCACTCCAGGTCTAGGGCGTCTGGTGCCCTCTTGTGGCCTCTGTGTGCATATACCTACAGAAATGCTCCTTTCCAAAGTGCTTTTTATGTGTATGAATGCTTTTTAGAAGGAAAATGTGTGCATTTTCATGCTTGCTGCTAGAGACATTCTTTTCCTTCCTCTTTAAATAACTTTTTAAAAAACTATATAATGAGTCTACCAAAGTTTCAAAGTTGAGAGTCAAGGACTGCAAAATATTCCCCTCTTCCTTTTTGTGACCAGTTTCTTTGCTTTCAATTATAATGCTCATAATGTGAGTTTTCACAATTTATTATTGAGTATTTATAAATTTAAATGTGACCTTGGAGCATTGATCTTTAAATTTGACCTAAGTTAGGGAACTTTAAGTCAAACCTCCAAATAAAAGATATTTGCCATTAAACTCATAAGGAACTATTCACCTGGAGTGGGTATAAAACTACCAGTTGGATATCCATTTAGTGGAAATTGTATCAGTAAACATTGGAGATACAATTTTAATTCTATTTTTTTTAATTTACGATAGCTGTGAAAATGTGTTCCCATTAATAGAAAAAAACTCTTTGTATTTTTTGAGGTTTATCTTAGGTGTATTGGTGCTGGAATGCGCATCAGTATCACACGTGTACAGTGCCCTCCAAGGCCAGAAGAGGTTGTCAAATCCTCTAGAGCTGGAATTAGAGATGATGGGAAGCATTGTGTGGGTGCCGGGAATTGAACCCCGGTCCTCTGGAAGAGCAGGCAGTGCTCTTAAATGTGGAGCCATCTCTCCAGCCCCAACTCTTTGTATTTTTAAGAATTAACATGTGAGTGCCAAGGATGTAGCTAAGTGATTGAGTTCTTGACTAGCAGGTGCAAGGACCTAGGTTTAATTTCCATCACTGGAAAGAAAAAGCCAGTGTGAACTTGAAGAGTAATAAAGGAGTCTGCATTATCCTTGTGTGTATGTGTATGGATTCAACATGGTTTACATGTATAGATCTTTACAAAATTAAGTCTGAAAGCTCAGTGATAAATTGTATTTCTTTTTAACAATGTGCTTTGTTTTTGCTCTCTCTGGGGGTGGAACCCTGTTCCAAGTGCTCCTCCACTGAGGCTGATCAACATCCCTAGCCTTTGAGATAGTTTTCCCCGTTTTGCTTTAATTAGATGATCTTAGGAATTCTAAGCATTTGGAGTTTTTGTTTGTTGTTTTATTTTGGGAATCAGGTCCAGGGTATGTGGCAGACCACTCAGCTACCACTAGCTCTAAATTATTGACTTTTAAAATAACTTTACCAGTTCCACTAATCTGAATATGCCAGACAATTTTTGTCCTCTATAAAAATAAATATAATGGTCTAAAATAGTGACCTAAATGTTCTAATGGTTTACCATAAAATTTAGAGGTTTCAGTGTTTCTTTACCTGTGTTTTTAAACTTACGAGTTTTGGTTTTAAAAGACTCATACTGTCTGCACATTTATTTGGTTTTGAAGCACTGGCGGTATGTGGATGTGGGTCATGTACACTTACGGTTTTATGCTGGATTTTTAGGATTTTGAACTTTTCTTTTGTCCAGTTAGTTATCTTTCAGAAACTGCTCTGTTGAGAGGTGCCCTGCTAGAAGCCACATGATTTGAAAAGTGCTATAGACATTAAGACTAAAAATAAAAAGGACAAAGGAAGCCTGAGCTTGAATGTAGGCCTAGGGGAGGGACGAGTAAGTCAAAGTCTTCGACTGAAGAATGAAACTGTGTATGTTTGCTTGTTACATGTGAATAGATTGCTAATAACATGAATGGCAGTAGCTGCCTTAAAAGTTACCACAGATGCTTGATTATTGCTTTGTGTACAGTGTACAAGAAGACAGTCAAAGAAATCTCAGATTAGGAAATAGTGTGACCTTGAATCATAGGATATTCACTGTTCCTTATTAGTGGAGATTTGTACTGTTTAGTTACTATTTATTTAGTTCCTTGCCATATGTTACTGGTTTTGAGATAATTGTAGTGAATTCAGTTTTTCAATTATTCTTTAAACTTGTCTTTTGTTTAATTTCACTTAAGAGTTCATCGAAGGATATTACTGGGACACACTGGAGCAGAACCAGTACACCCAAAAGGAGAGACATGATGGTGTGTACTTCTGAAATGTGTGGTCTCAGATTTTTATGTGTTTATTGTTGATTTTCAGTGTTGTGGACATAGAGGCAACAGGAATAGGCTAGTGACACATGAGTTTCTACTTTGTTTTCCTGTGGAAACTTTAAAACAAATGTTGTCTCTAAGGTTCGATATCATGCCCTGACTTTGATTCCAAGATTATTTTGCAAGCCAAATCAGCTATGTGCTCTTCCTTGCTTTTGCTATTTTTCAAACGATGGCAGACAGTGGTAGCGGCCATAGAGATGAGGAGGGAAGCATCTTCGACCTTAAACGGTTTATACTTTACATTTAAAGCCTCCCTTAGGCTGTATTGTTCTGTAATAGCCTAAGATTGAATCATCTTACTATCACTGATTCTGAATTTTGTTATTTGAAAGAAAAGTAGAGGCTGGGGAGTGTCTCAGTGGTAAAGCACCTGCACAACATGCACAAGGCTGTCAGTGCAGCCAAAAGTTGGCGTGGGGGAGAATACAGCCTTTTGTGTGTTCAGGATGGGGTTCTGTCTCAGACTGCAGAGTAGCTAGGGCTACGTGTGCCTATCACTATGCCTGGCATAAAACAAAGTTTTAGTTACACATGCAGCTTAGCAATAATTTCTACTAAGAAAGTAAAGGTTATATCTAAATATAATAGCTTTTGCATTTCATAATATTTTGCTTTTGAAGTAGTACTGTTTTGATTTTAATAATGACAAATGTTACCTTTTTCCCTTCTGTTCCTGACTTTGACAATGCAACCGACTTTCGCACTTTTCTGAAGTGCAGTACGATACCCTCAAGGACAGATCATCAAGGGTTCCGCCATTAGTATGTAGTGCATGACTTTGTGTTACGTGTGAGGCTTTTCTTTCTAAACACCAGTTATTGCTTGCTAATCATAGATTATGACTAACTTTCATGGTTTTGTTATAGTTTTTTTTGGGGGGGGGGAAATGTGTAAAAAACCAAAAACGATTGTTTTTGCAGTTGTGGCATAATCAGATACTGGAATAATAGCTTTTCCCATAGTCTTCAGGGTCAGGCTGAAAGCGTGGCTCAGTGATAAAGTGCTTCCTTGGCATTACAAGCCTGTATAAGCTCCCCAGTACTACAAGAACCAAAAATGCTCCAGTGGATCAGACGCGTGCTGGGAGAGCTGAGGTTTCTGTCTCCGTAACTGAGTCATAGTTTCATCTTCCACAGAGGAGCTGGTTCTCTCCTGCTACCATGTGGGTCCCAGCATCAGGCTCGGCAGCAAGCATCTTCATTTTCTGAGCCATCTCTCTCTCCAGCCCCTCTGACAGTGTTCTGAAACACCTGAGCTACATACAGTAGTACACCTGTGCTCCATTTCATGTGTCATAGGCTGGCAGGTTACTAAATAAAATAGCCAGCAGTGATGGGTGGCAGCTGTAGACATCCAAGAATTTTAGCTTGACATATTGAATTAGCTAAGGAAGTCAAACTGGCTTGGTTTTTTTTTTCTTTGTTTGTTTGTTTTGTTTTTTTGGTTACAATTATGTCAGTAGATTGCCCAAGTTTCTAGGCTGCGTAGTTTTCACTTAGATGTTCACAGTAAAGTATGAAAGATTCACAATGAGGAAATGAGCATGTCCTTCCTGTTGAGGATCTGACTGTGTGAAGTGGTTTTCCTAGGACAGCCTGCCGCCCTTGGCTGTTCTAGGGTACTGCCCAGTCTCACTACATAGATTGAATTTATTGTCTGCTGGTTGTTGTTGAGTAATAGTCCTGACCTTTGTCCCCCTGGGAGAAGTGATGTTTTTATATAATCTTGTTTCCAAAGTACTTTGTGTAAACTTAAGTATATACATTATAGGTATTTCTCTTCTGAATGGCTTATGGCCTGGCTCTACTAACTTAACTATATACATTATAGGTATTTTTCTTCTGAATGGCTTATGCCCTGGCTCTGATAACTTGGTCTGAGGGTTAGAGAAATGGCTCAAGGGTTAAGAGCATTACTGCTTCCAGAGAACCTGAGTTTAGGTCTCTGCATCCATGCTGGCTGGTTCACAACAACCTCTAGCCCAGTTCTGGGGATCCATGCCCTCTTTATAGCATTTGCCCACATAGACCATAAATACATAATTACATACATATAAAATAAATCCCCCCCAAAAGAGTGTTGTTTTCAGCAATGAAATGTCCTTTTGGTTTATTTACAATACAACATTGTTTTTGCTTTTAGATAAGATGACTAAATTAGGAGGAAGAATAAACTCTCACCACCTATAGCTTCCTAGAGAAAAAGAAATGGGGGACAAGACTCAAGTAAGGTGTATAATGTAGTTGGATTTTTCTTTGGGCCACTAGCTCACAAATAATGGCATGGAGACTTATTATGAAAGTTTGGCCTTAGATTAGGCTTATCCCACTAGCTCTTATAACTTAAATTAACACTATTTATTTATTTATTTATTTATTTATTTATTTATTTATATAATCTACATTCTGTCATGTAGCTCATTACCTCACCTCTCCATACTGCTCATGCTGCTTCCTCCATGCCTGACTGGCGACTTTGTCTTCTTCCCCCAGAGCTCTCTCTCTGCTTGGAAGTCCTTCCTAACTATTGGCTGTTCAGCTTTTTATTATACCAGTCACAGCAATATAATTTCACACAGTGTACAAATATCCCACAATAGTCCCCATAGACATCCTTCTGACTCTGTCCTAATAAGTTCCCTTTAGCTGGCCAGACACCAGGTTAGTTATTGGACACAAGTCAAGTAAGAGAGGGTGATGTGTCTCCAGACTGCATATATCAGCCTTCCAAGTTCTCTCAGTCTGTTACTGACAGGAATTAGGTTGCATGCATACTACTCTTTATCATATGTACCTTTGCTATTATTTTATAATGAGTTTCATTCTTAAAATTTCACTACATGAGGCCGGGCGATGGTGGCGCACGCCTTTAATCCCAGCACTCGGGAGGCAGAGGCAGG
>NC_022012.1:83528931-83533386 GCF_000317375.1 Microtus ochrogaster
AAAAAAAAAAAAAAAAAATTTCACTACATGGCCAGTAAAGTTGACTCAACAATTTTTACTTGCAGAATTATTCTTACAGTCACAGCTATGGGATGAAGAAGCGATCTTCTGGTTCTCATAAAGACCCCCTGGTTAGTTCTACTTTGAAGTTTGATCTAGTTGTGATATTATGGACAGCATCAAATTACAAGTGGGTTTCATGCTCAAAGTTTGTTTTTTAGAAACTTGGAATGTACAATAATGTGTGTGATAGAGAGTTCCCATGTGAGAGCTCCCAAACCCTGTTACCTGTGTGATCACACTGCAGAACTAACAGGCTTTTCATTACAGTCACGGGGTGCTCGGAACACCTCTTTCTCCTTATGGTGCTGTTGGCAGAAATGTAGTCCCTACCTTGCTGCCAGTTCTGGGTTCCCACGGGAGTGTTGGGAGGATGTACCTAGTAGGGAAGAGGGAGGCAGAGAATGCTGAAGGCACATTTCAGAGAGGCTTTGGTATATGGGAAGGACTTGGCAATTTTGTGCTCGGGTGAGGTGTGGGGGAGGTGAGAGCGGTGTGGGGGGAAGGGGTAGAAGCAGGGACCCTGCAAGGAGTGTGTGTCAGCAGTAGGGAAGGAAGGTTCTCAGCTAGGGACTCATACACTTGCTTAGCCTCTAGCAAGGGGGATTTGAGAGATGATTTCTCTAACCTAGTAAATTATAAAAGTAGTATTATTCAGTGGGCCTAGGTTTGTCAGGGGCATTCTTAACTGTAGAATGAGAATAACTCAGTTATTTGCATTTCATTTTTATCTGCGAGTTTTTTGTCTTATTTTTAAGGTAATAACAAGAGTAATGACCTTGTTTGAAGTAGCTCACCTTTAGTGCCCACCCCTTTACAGAGGTTTGAAACCATTGCTGCTTGTCCTGCCTTTGCTCAGATCCAGTGGTTTAAAGGCATTGCCTTGGGGAAGAAGGAGCCTTAACAGGATCAGATTTGCCTATGTATTCAAATTTTGTCTTGGTGTGCTTCAAAAACATTTAACCTGAAAAAAATGTATTAAATTTTTCTTTTTGCAGAGTGGCCTCTATTTTGACCAGAGAAACTATAGCAGTCTTAGACATAGCAAACCTGCCTCTACCTACTTCTATCGGGTTTGTCCAAAGTCTTTGGTCTCATGTATTTTACCCACCTTTAACACATCTCTGATCCCCCATTTTGCATTTAGACTATTTGTAACTAATCTCTTAATGGCTTGATATACCTGTATAGTTTTGGTAGCTGATTTATATAGTCCTTCTTGAGTGTATCTTCAGTGAGAACTGTTAAATCACCATGTTTGTAATGAAAATTTCAAATAGAAAAAGAATTTATAAAGTAAGCACCATGTTCTTAGATTATTTAATTTACTTTCTTAGTCACATAATTATTTGTCTATCATTCCATCTTTTTTTTTTTTTAAAGGCAGTCTCACATGTATGTAGCCCAGGCTCAAACTCAAGATTGTTTTACCTCAGTCTCCTAGTTGCTGGTGTTAAGGCGGGGACCATAATGCCAAGCTTCTGTCTAGTTTTTTGATTCATTTCAAAATAAGCTATAAGTATCAATACACTCCCTAATAGATACTCTTTTAAGAAGTTAACATGTGAAAATCTAAGCTACGTATAGGATGAGAGGTATGTTATTATTTGCTAGAGTATTAGTGTAATGTTAGAATCTTGTTTTTACTTTTTGTCTGTTTTGGGGCTTTTGCTTGTTTTGTTTGTTTTTGAGACATGGTGTGTCTCTGTAGCCAAGGCCTGATCATCTTGCCTTAGCCACTTGTGTGCTCAGATTGCAGGCTAGTGCCTCCACAGTCAGCTAGAATCTTATTTTTTTCCAAGCCATCTAACATTTAAAGCATACTGTAATGTGTGGTACCCAGTACATTTAAAAGTATTCAGGAATGGGGGCTAATCTATGTGGTAGAATAATTCATTAACACATGCAAGGCTCTGAATTCAATTTTAGGCACTGAAAAACACAGTCAACTGAAAAACCTGTCTGCACACACTATTTCACTATTCCTGCTTGTCTAGGTTTAGTGAAAAAGAACTGAAAATTGTGTCTTAAGTGACTCCAGGGAAAGAAGTGTAATTTCTTTACAGAAAGTACTTTCAGTGCATGAACTCTGGGGACTAGTTCAATTTACGTGGCTTCTAGCATGCTTTGTCCATGGCATGTTTTCAAAGATAAGCTTTCAAAACTATTTGGGAAAAAAATGGTGATAATAGTAACTAAGAGCTTCCTTAACTATAATCAAACCCATTAGGAGTCTGCCACAAAATAATCCACAGTGCCCCAGGGACTGCTGGTGACTGGTTTGAGACCACTGTTTGACACATTCCCAAGTGCCGTGGCCCTCTTTCCTTCAGTGCTTTCCTGGTCCTGTCTCATACCTGCCAAAAATGTCCTAATACCCAAAGGTTGTACATAATGATAGAAGTCTGCTAGAGGAGAATTTCTTTCTCACCCTTAACAGTTTGCACTCGGAAAGTGTCTAGTGACTTTTCTCTTACTTCATGTGTTTTCACTTGGGACTTGCTAATGAGTTATGGAATCTAAAACCATAAACATGAAGCCTTTTGCTTGCATGATGGTGAGGTGCATTCTCCTGTGTTTCTGCTTTTGCTTATTTCTATTGTTCTGCCTCTCTTTGCAGTCTTCTTCCCTGTGCAGTGACCCGCTGGGGACATCGAGTAAGAACAGGGTTAGTACTTTTGAGGAGCGTGTGGCTGTCACAGCTGCCCTTGCCCTTCTTTAGGTTTAATTAGTGCACTTATTCCATAGGCCTCCTCTGCTGCAAATTCTGGTCTGCTGAGAAGTGCCAGCCTGGTTTGTATCTCCTTCTTGCAGTGTGTGCTCTGTGGTAGGGCCGCTGCCATGGCGCTGACTAAGCTGTGTGGCCTTTCTGCCATATGCTCTGCAGAGTACGCTGCCTATGCTTAGGTTACAAAACTCAGGACGTGAAAAAATAATTCTGTTCTCTTTGCCAACATTGAAATGGATGACTTCTGGTAGCTTATGTTTAAGAATCTGTTTTCTGCAAGGAGATAAACTCCTTGGGTTCTACCACATTCACTTAGTTTTCTTTGGTATGGTTATGACCCTCAGCTGTGGCAATCAAAAGTCTACTAAATAAACCAAATTTAAAGCATAACCAGTAGCTTAGTGTGTGTGGCTGTTGGTGCTTCTAGCCATTTGATGTTCTGTAGCCAGTTTCTGAAGACTGGAACCCAGAGTGCTTATACCTGTTCCCTTCCCTGCTGTTTGCTCTTTTAAGCGAATAAATTAATTAATATTAGCTTCCTCATGTTATAAAGTGAGGGCAAAAGAAAATACTGTAGTGTTTTTGTTAATCCAAGTATATTGTTGAAGTTACAATGAAAATGATACAGCAAATGAATATAATATACCATCCTCAAACATTTTTTGAATTATGAACTGCCAAATAATGAAGGTATTTTCAAAATAACTCCAGTGCTAAATAAGTAAATAATTATTCTTTTGTTCTTTAGGCATCATTGTCTGGTGGTGGATTATATAACCCTTATGGTTCTCGAACTGTAAGTGTAAATGGGAGGGGGTGACCACAGGAGGGGGCAGGAGTCATTTAGTCTGGCCCATTCATGCAGCCAGCTGTGAGAAGGTGACCATTTGGAGATTAGGAGTGACATATGAGGGGAGTCTTGGGGAAAGTCTTCAGGCATCTCCTCTGCTTTTGAGGGTGGGTGTGAGGTGGCGTGCCAGACAAGGCAAAGCAGCTGTTTTTACCTTGGGCACCAGAGTCAAGTCAAGGGTAGAGCCACTGTATTACCAGCAGAAAAATGGAGCTGGCCATTGTTATAAAGCCTTTCTTCTTGGAAATGTTATAGCCATCTGAATACAGTTACTACTCATCAAGAGCGAGTTCCTCCAGGAGCAGCCCTGTGGTGAGCTCTCCAGCCTCTCTGCACACTTGAGGAGTGTCGAGTTGCTCTGCATTCCACTTTAGAATAGAGTGCTGTGTTTCACCATCTTTTGCATGGGTTATGTGTCCCCAAGTCCATAAAAACCAACTACTAATATGTGCTAATTGACTGCTTTTGTGTGGACCCAAGTAATTTCTTAACTGAGTCTGGAACCGAGGCCTTTGAACAGGCTTAAAGTTTTTGTATTGTCATTTATGTGAAACACTTTGCTAACTCCTGTTGGGTGTGCTGTTCTGGCTATCCCTGCATATGTTCCTGCATTGCCTTTTCTGTCTGTGAAGTGGTGGGAGAAGTAAAGCAAATCAGTTCTTAAAGCTTGTTATGTGCGCCTGCTACTCTTTGTAGAACATTACATTTATTTTGCAGTTTATAAGGTAAGTAACATTAGTAAAGGACAAGTCCAGAGTAAAGCTCCCCAGACAAACCCTACATGTAACCCGTGCACATCCATGCTTTCAGAGTAAAG
>NC_022012.1:83533646-83534156 GCF_000317375.1 Microtus ochrogaster
GTGCACATCCATGCTTTCAGAGTAAAGCTCCCCAGACAAACCTACATGTAACCCGTGCACATCCATGCTTCAGAGGTGTTCTGGACATGGATGAGTGCTTTTCATTTTGACCATAAATGGCTTCCTTTCTAGTATGTGTTACTTCTCCATGTTTTCTTAAAGTATCTTTCTGTGTCAGTGCATACAGAGTTATACTTTCCCTTTTTGCCATTATTATCATCATTATCATCGTCATCATCATTTTAGACAATTAAGCTATACCCACCTTTTCAATTATTTTCTCTTTGAGATAATTTTTTATTATCAAATCTTTTTAATATTAGCATACTATCACACGAATGTATAGATGTTAATTTTAAAAATCATTTTACTATTGATGGTCATTTAGATGGTTAGACATTTTCTATGTGTACTCATGAGCTTTGCATGTACAAATGGAGGTCAGAGGTCAAAGTCAGGTATCTGTCTATTATTCCTCTCTACCTTGTTTGTTTAGACAAAGTCTCACTT
>NC_022012.1:83537757-83545765 GCF_000317375.1 Microtus ochrogaster
ACTTAACCAATGAAATCAACAGATTGATATATGACACTCCCACATCAAGAGATCACTGTTTTGGCTAGACTGTCAGGCCAGGGAGCCCCTGAGAGCCACTGTCCCCCCAGTGCGTACACTACCAGACCTGGCTTTTACATGGGTGCTGGAAGTACAGATTAAAGCTTCATGCTTGCATACCCTCTCCCTAGCCCTGTGGTGAACATTCTTACACATGTTCTCTGCCCCTGTCTTTCCCTTCCTTTCACACCCGAACACATGCACAGAGAGTACATTTACATGAATATATCTGTAAGACAAATATGTATCAGGAAATGTTAGGAATATAAGAGCATATGCATTTTCAAAAGAAGATTAGTTTTGTTTTATGTGTATAAATGTTCTGCCTACATATACATGTTTGTACTATGTGTAAGCCTGTGTCCACAAAGGCTTGAAGAGGATTTTGTGTCCTGGAACTGTACTTAGAGGAGATTGTGAGCTACCATGTGGCTGTGGGAACCAAACCTAGGTCCTTTGAAGAGCAGCAAAGGATATGTACTGCTGAACCATCTCTCCAGCCCCTCCCAGGTTTTGAGGCAGGATTTTACTGTGTAGCTCTGGAGAGTCTGGAACTCACTCTGTAGACTAAACTGACCTCGAACTCTCAGAGATCTGGCTGCCTCTGCCTTCTGAGTGCTGGGATTAAAGGTGTGGGTCACCATGCTCAGAGTGTATGTGTTTCAATTTTGCTATATCTGACCATGTTGACAACTAAAAAGACTGTACTCATTTACATTTCCAAAGTAAATGATTACTTTCAGCGTACTAGCTTGTTATCCTTACAGATTATACCAAACTGGAGAAATTAATAATTATCAGGGAAAAGAAGAGTTCTGTGGGCTTTCACATTTAAAACGTTTGCAGTTCTGCCCTCCAGAAGAGCAGTTCTCAGAGATCCCACCCTTGGACTTAGTAAACACTAACACGGGTGTATTTAGGGCGTAAGGGCTTTGTCACAGAAGAAGGATGTTTACTCTTATCCCACTGTGTACTCAAACTTCTACTTGGCAGTTTTCAGACCTG
This sequence comes from Microtus ochrogaster, assembly GCF_000317375.1. Taxonomy (NCBI): domain Eukaryota; kingdom Metazoa; phylum Chordata; class Mammalia; order Rodentia; family Cricetidae; genus Microtus; species Microtus ochrogaster. The sequence continues at coordinate 83,538,823 of NC_022012.1, forward strand.
GTGACATTTTTAATATGTCAAAATGTAGTGTTCCCCTGCAAAAATTTTTGATAATGTATTTTCAAAAACACAACAGTGCAGGTCCTTGCTCTTGTGGGTTGACTAGATTCTGTTTCATTTGCAATGCGGGTTCAGAATTACTACCTTAGTGATGCCAAAATGGCATCTTAGTGACATCAGAATGGGGATAAAGTAGTAGGCCGAAGATGAGTTCTGCCAGTAGATCGGGAAGAACACAGTCCTGTGAGGGGATAATAGTACCATCTCCGCCAACTGCGGAGCGATGAGGACCAGGAAATGAGTCACTGCCTCAAGGACTTTGTTGGTAGGAACTTCTTTGACATATGTTATTTCATTTAAAAACATTTTTTTCCTTTCTCAAATTGAAATCATAAGTATATTTATTGACGTCTCAAGGGACTTCACAGATATGCAAGTCTAAAAATACCATGACCTCCCTGGCTGATTTCGTCTCGTTTACTCATACCCTCACCAGTGTTTAATGTTAATAAAAGAGAGTTTAGCTTTAGTCTTTGTGCTTTTGGGAAGTATCTTGACTTGTAGTGATACTTCATTATGCCTTCTAGCAGCTTATCTCTTTTAACAGAGTGCAGCGGTTCAGTGTGCAATAGAGTGGCCTTCTAAAACTCTCCCACGGTGTTTATAGTCCACGAGAACAGTAGAGAAACTGAATCTTTTTCACTTTCTTAGTCTATCGACGACGACACCGCAAGCATTGTGTCTTCTGATCGTGCCAGTCGTGGGCGAAGGGACAGTGTGGTGAGCATGGTCTGCATGAAAACAGTTACAGCCGTTACAGGACAGTACTGTATGATTATGTGACATTTACTGAAAAGTGAAGTTTGTGTTTTCCTCAAATAGAGTTTATGTGCACAGTTTGCTTTGCCATGTTGTCGAGAATGACTCACGAGGCTCAGGCACAAATCGTTTACTGAAAACTTTCACCTTATCTTGTTAGAGGGAGGGCCTGCTTCTTCGTCCCAGCCACCCAGCTAGCTTAGCCCCCAAATAACCACACAGAAGCTGTATTAATTAAAACATTGCTTGGCTCATTAGCTCTAGCTTCCTATTGGCTAACTCTTGTATTAATTTAACCCATTTCTATTCATCTGTCTATTGCCACTTGGCAGTGGCTTACCGGCAAAGATTTGGCATGTCTGACTCTGGTTGGCTCCATTGCTCCTCCCCTGACTTTGCCCTTCTTCCTCCCAGCATACAGCCAAGCTTTCCCTGCCTAGTTCTGTTCTTCCCTGCCATAGCTATGCTCAAAGCAGTTCTTTGTTCAGTTCAACCAATAGAAGCAACACATAGACAGAAGGACCTCCCACACCATTATCTGTTGTTTTTTATGCACACATTTTATCCACTTATTTTTCAAAACGAGCCTCTCAAGCAAGAGTCACACTTACACCATCATACAGTACTCGTGTGTGAGACTGTGCCGTTGTCAGCTGTCGGTGGCAAGATTGAAAAACATCAATTCAGACATTTCACCCAGTTAATCATTCATGCTATTCTTTAATGATGCTGCAAGTGTCGCAGGGTGACGTTTTTGTTCTCTGTAAGGAACTGATGTGGAAATTAGAGTAGAGGACTGTGTCAGCATGGAGCCAGAATAAAGAGACCTCTGAGCTGTAATTTCTTCCAAAAGCGGTGCAAACTCAGTGTGCGCAGTTGTAAACCAAAGTTCTCATAAAGGGAGCACCACATGTTTGTGTGAGATAAATTCATCTGATTAAAGCATTTTTGGTTCCTTAGCCGTCCAGATAATGTTCATACTCATGGCCGAAGGAGAAATAAAAGTCGTAACACCTTGGAAGCAGTGGAAATAGGGACTTAATAGTTATGGGCTTGCCTTAACCTCAATAACCTGTTAGTTGTTTCTGTCCAGTGGAGATGGCTGTCTTCTCTGTTGTTAGACTTAATACCTGTACTCAGTGAGTGACTCTGGAAGACACCTTTCAAACCTCCAAGGTAATAGGTGCTAATCATATATTATATGTAATCGAGGTGTAACGAATAAAAATATCATTGCTTGATTTTGTTAGCCATTGGCAGACATCTTGTTCCTATGGATGGTTTCTTGGTGAGGAATTTTAGAGCAAGGCAGACTCACTTGGAGTAAGAATGACTGATGAGTGGGTGCAGTCATTCCACTGCGGAGTGCAGTGTTGAGGGCACCAGGGGTCATTCGTTTGTTCAGCCAAGGACAGAGCTCTGACTTTACGGGACTTATGTTCTAGGAAAAGATAGAAATAAACTAGTAAGGAAAGGAGCACAAAAGGAAGACAGTTCAGGGTGTGAAGAAAAGAGCAGGTGACTGTGACAGAGGACCTTGAGGTGGGTGTGTCAGAGTGACCCTTGGAAGAGTGCTCAGAGACAGTGGCTTCTGATAGGAGAGGAGAGGCTGTTTGAGTGGCAAGAGAGGGCCTTTACAGGCCAGTTTTTCTCATTGTTTTGTCCAACAGTACCTGATATGACATGTGAAAAGGAAGAAATTATTGCAGAAATTGAGTATTGCCAGAGTTGATAACTATAAAGAATTATAATTTTATAAAATATAGTAGAGATTTGATAGTGGTCTGAACACTGCCTTCACCAGTCGAAGGTTCCCAGTGCTTCAGTGTGGAAGATGTGCTTGTCACGAGCTCAGGCAGAAAATGGTCTGTAGCATAGATTTGCACTTGTACTGTTGAAAGAACTTACTCTAGGGAGCTGTGACTTCATTCATTCATTCATTCATTCATTCATTCAACGACTTCAATCATTCATTCATACCTCTTTTTTACTTTTTGAAATAGGTCAGTTGTAAAAGTTTCCTCATTTCACAATACTTTATCAAACATCAGATTAAAACAGGCACACAACTTTCCAGTTAGCTAGTGTTCTTTTTCTCTTTTCTGACGTGTAAAGTGTCTCATTTTCTCTGACTGAAAGGTCTCTGCCGCTGATTATTTTAGTCGCTCCAATCGTAGGGGGAGTGTTGTCTCTGAGGTGGATGACGCCGGCATCTCAGACTTGACCAGCGTGAGTGTATTGCATGGGTCATTGTGTTGTCCCAGGCATGCGACTAACTGCTTATGTAGTAGCTATTTTTAAAATTAGGAATTTAATTAACTCCTTAGACATATTTACTTGAGCATATTAATATGAAACATAATTATTTTGGAATATATTTGTTAAAATGTTCTTTAAAATCCCTCTTTCTTTTACCCTGTGGAATTCCCTTATTAGCATCTTCAGTGATTCCTAATATCATCCTAATTTTGTTTCATATTTTTTTTTTTTTACTATTCTTTTTATCTGAATTATTTTAGCGTCAATCCATTCCATCATGTCATTTCCTAACAGGTAGCTGATGTGCATACCTAACCCTCCACCTAAGGAAATAAACAAGTAGTTTCCTAACACTAGCCTTGGCCCGTATTCAGGTGCTTCTGGTCTACTTTTTGCCCTCTGCTTGGTTTTGATAAACCTATATATAAAGTGTTAGATTTTAAAAGCTGGATAATAAAGTACGCAGCTTGGCAGAATGCCCCATGTTCAGTAACCAGAAAGGAACTTAAGAGATTTTAAAGTTTTCTCTGGCATTGGTCTGAGGCACCCTTCCTAGTGGATCGGGGGCTGAGTGGGAGTCGAGTGTCCATGGGGGCACCTCTGGCTACTCCACTCTGCATGTACTTTGTGACCTGCCTGCTGAGCTCATCTCTCCAGCCCCTCCTCACCTGGCTTGGCATCATGCAGACAAGTCCTGTTCTGATTGCCCAGCACTGTGAAGGGATTTCTCCCTGGTTATGGAGAGATCGTTTTTTATTAGCACTTCACTTATGGTATCAAGTAGCTATTTTCGAACTATTTCAATCCTAGAAAATAATCTTAATTATTTTAATTGCAGTTCTAATTATTCCACGATACTAATTTAAATCTAGCCATATAGCAAGAATCTTGCTGTGGATTGAACCAAGCACTTTGTCTATGATGAAATCAGGAGCTGGCTTCCCAGTTATCTGAGATGTTGCGTATTTTATTAACCTGCTTAGCAACCTCTTTTTAATTTTTAAAACATTTTCATTTATTTTGTGTATGTATGTTCATGTGAGCATATGGCAGGGAGCACATGTGTAGGCCAGAGGAGAGCTTGCAGGAGTTGGTTTTTTCCTTCTTTTATGTAGTCTTGAGGATTGGACTCATGTCATGAGGCTCAGTGGCAAGTGCCTTTTACCTGCTGAGCCACCTCACTGGTCCATTGGTACCTGCTTTTTTTCATAGATATAATTGAATTTACTATATAGATGTGTTTTCTTGGTGGCTTGTTTTCTGTCAACCTCACAAATCATCTTGCCTGAATTAGTAGTCATAGCCTTTGTACACTGAGTTCTTGGCAGTTTGCTTTAGTAATTATGTAGACATGAAGAACATTACAGTTTGTCTCTTACTGCCTCTATTAATTAAATACCTCTTTAATGTAAGCAAAGATTGTTTAGAACAGGGCTTCTTCTGTTATTTTATAGCCTGAGAGCCATTGCCTTTTGTATTTTTAAATACCTATAAAAGATCATTAATTTTGCTTTTTGATAATTTTTTGTTTATTTTGTTTTGTTTTTGAGGCAGGGTTTCTTTGTGTAATAGTCCTAGCTGCCCTGGAACTAGCTCTTATAGATCAGGCTGGCCTCGAACTAACAGAGCTCAACCTGCCTCTGCCTCTCTAGTGCTGGAGTTAAAGGTGTGCGCCACCACTGTCTTCTAAACAGGGGACTTTCTCTAAATTGAAAAGCATATGCTTTAGTTCACCTCACTGAAGCAGGTGAAAGGGAGTTTGTATTGGTTGATTCTTCCCCGTTCCCAGCTCTGCCTTAGCAAGATGTTTTCTAGCTGCCATGTTGTGGACCCACTGTCTGCTCACACGGTGATAATCCTGGATCCAGGAGGTGCTGGAGAAAGGTGCCAGCCAGTTGTACAAGACTACAGGATTGATATGCTGTAACTTCCGGTCTTGTTCTGTAGGCAGGCTAGCATAAAGGAAAAGAATCTAACTGTGTGCTGACTTACTGCTCATTGCACTTGTTTTTAGAAAGAAATCCTTAGCCAGATTCACTTCAGGAAATCATTAATCCACTTTTCTCTTCCCTTCTGTTATGATCAGATCCACTTCCTGTATTTTGTTTGTTTTCATTAAACAAGTTTTAGATAACCTTGTCATTATTAGCATTATTATGTTGAGCTTTCTTGATACAAAAATTCAAAATTCATAATGTTTTAAAATCTAAAAGTTTTTATGTACCTTCGTTGTGTTAGATAAGCTAGGTTGTAGCCAAACTTCAGTTCACACTAAAAATAATATATATAAATAAATAATATATACATTATATATATAAAGTTAACTTATGTGTATAAAGTGTGAAATGTAGATGCATTCTATGTTTAGACTTGAGTACTAAGATATCTTAGTGTGTATATATGATTATTTCCATAGCTGGAAAAAAACCCTAAATTTGAAACACTTCTTTTTACCAGGTATGTCAAATGAAGGATATTTAATAGAAGTTAATGGATAATTGTCATCTAATGGATACATTTAACAAACTACACTGTAAATACTTTATTTAGAGTATGCTTTTATACCTTAAGTGTGATTAAACTTTATTGCATTTTAAAAGCCTTTTCAGGATCTGGCAAGGTACCTTTAGTCATTTATTATGGACATTAGCTTGTCATTGCAATATGCCTCCGTAGGTTCGGCCTCAGTGAGACTGAGGCAGTCTTTGGCCAAGTCACTGCAGTCAACATAATTGGACTGTTGCATGACCGCTTTATGCTGGCTTACCAATTCCTGAGGTTTGGCGCATGATCAGTTTGTGTTGCAACAGATGGGATCTGTTAGAATACAGTGAACACGATAGAGTCAGCATTGTGGAGGCGTCAATGACGCAGCCTCTGAAATGTAAGATTATTCTGGCGGTGCTCTAGTAAAGTGGGTGAGTTTGGGGTCATTTTTTTTTTAATGTGATATGAAGAAGGATTTCAGATGGACTTGAGTAGTTTAATTTTGAATACGTCTCTTCTTGTTAACCTATTAGCAGAAAAGAATTAGAAAATACATATGAAAATAAGGCAGTTTATGAAGATACACTTCTTTACTTTGGATGGCTCTAACTGCTGGGCAGTGCTTTTCACCAGTGCTGCTCAAGAGGGGTTCTTCCTCATTTAGAGCAGAAAGTGACGGGATTGAAATCCCAGCTGTCATTGCCTGCTTGCTGTAATACATTTTGTGCTTTTTAAAGTAAGTCCAAATAAATTAAAATGATTTCCTTTTCAAAGTATTGCAGCAAGAAATGAGACATCAAAACCCAGCCTTTAAATCTCTGATAAGTGTATTAATTAAGTAAAAGGTCTCTATTTAAACATGATAACTGGGTAATAAAACATATGCTAGAAACTTTTACATGTGAGAAAGGTGGGTTAAAGTCGTCTGAGCAAAGACAGAGATGCTTCCTGTTCTGTAATTAAGCCAAAGGAGGTTTTCCAACCTCCTTCCTGTGAATGGCTGTGAAGGCTAATTTCAGAGTTCAGGACTGGGGATATTTTATTTTCATTTAGTTTTAAGTTTCCACGTCACTTTTCCCATTATAGCTAAAAGCATATGCAGGTAAAGATGAATGCTGGAGTTGATGAAACACGTTCAGATCCAGCCGGCACAGCTAGAAAGTGGTCAGCCTCCAGCAAAGCTTCCCACCTCTGAATTTTTCCTGTAGTTCTAGTTAGAATTTTGGAATGGATGTTTAAGGAACCATGCTTCTTGAAGCTGGTCTGAGAAGCCAGGAAGGCTGAATTAGCAGCAGAAGCCAGGCTAGTCTGACTGTGGCATGTTGAGATAATACGCCACTGTGGAGATGCCAACATAAGTGAAGCCTGTGAGTACAGA
>NC_022012.1:83546100-83563210 GCF_000317375.1 Microtus ochrogaster
GAGCCCTTACAACACTAGTGAAGCCTGTGAGTACAGACGGATGGAGTGGATCCTGAGCCCTTACAACACTAGTGCTGTTCTTGTTCGAGTACAGAGAAGTATGCAGATACAAGGCTTGCATGCTAGAGGTCAGACAGCAACAAATGGAACAGCCTCACAGTGCAGGGAGAAGAAATGCTGTGAAGAAAAATGAAGTATTTTTAAAACTTTGAGGCTTGGGGAAAAGAAGATGAACAATGTGTCTGCGACAGTGTTGTTAAGATTTTCAGAGACTTGGCGTTGGCTGTTCTTGGCAGAGCAGGATCTGGTGGGGAGAAAGGCCGATTTCTTACACCCTTTTGTACTGCTTGAGTTTGCTATGTGTGTAAGGAAACATATGTTTATATAACCTGCTTTTGGCATTAAATAGTTTTATGCATGCATTCTGTGTCTTAATGTTTAAAACATTTTTATAGGGCTGGAGAGATGGCTCAGAGGTTAAGAGCACCAGCTGCGTGCGCTTCCAGAAGTCTGGTGTTCAATTCCCAGCAACCACATGGTGGCTCACAACCATCTCTAGAGGGATCTGATGCCCTCTTCTGGTGTAAAGGCATACATACAGTTAGCACACTCATACATAAAATAAATAATCTTTTAGAAAAGAAAAGTCTTTAAAAAAAATCCATTTTTGTATTGATAGTTGCTCTGCTTAATTGAGCTTTGTATGCAGCTTTCTTTAATGTATTTATTAAATACCATGAAAAGAAAAATCTGTCTAAAGAATCTAAAATTTTGAATCCATGTAGCTTGCTTCCAACCTATATTCTTTAGTATATGAACTAAAAATTCTTGATATTTTGTTATAACTTTTATTTCAGTTTTATTGTGTTTACTTTTGATTCCACACATCACTGAACTTAGAAAACCTTGTTGAGATTGTTCATCTCCCCACAAAATAAGAGTCAGCACGCTGAACGTCTTCTTGATCTTCCTATCTCTCTTTTTTTCTAGTTGGATGAAAAATCAGACAAACAGTATGCTGAAAATTACACAAGAGTGAGTATAAAATTCTTGATGGGATGGAGCTCTCAAGGTCAGCCCCGCACTTCCTGGGACTCATTGGTTTTGTTCAGCATTATTGGCCAGTGGAGCTGCTCTTCCCATCCTTTGTTTCCTGTGCTTGACCTTCAAATTCCTCCAGCCTTAGATCATGTGAAAGCCCTGGGAAGAGAGAAGCCACATCTTATTTCACAGGACGTCATCCCTAAAGCTCTTGGCTACTCTTTTGATTCCCACTCTCTAAAAACTGATATTGAAAAGCCATTAAACATGGAAATGAAGTATCTAGGAATGAACCAACAAACCCATAGCTTTGATTTTTTTCCTTATAGATAACTCACTTCTCTAAGAAAAGTAGAACTCCCTTGTAGAGGAGTGCCTCTGTAGTAAAGTTTCTGCTTTCTAAACATTTTTTAAGAAGCCAGGGAAATAATCTACTATATTAAATTTTATAATGCCAAGCAAAACTATAAGTCTATGCAGTTTTAATTTTTTAAGCCACACTCTAGAAAAAGCATTGTAATAGTTGACCCAAATAACCAACACATTTCAACATAGAATCAATGTAGATGTTCTGTTTTGTGATATTTGAGTCAGGGTCCTAGTATATAACCTAGTATATAACCTTGACTTCTGCCTCAGCCTGTTGCTGGAATTGCAGAACTGCACCACTGTGCTCCACTTAAAATTATTATGATGTACTTTGTTCCCTCTTCCTTCTGCAACAAGCCCTCAAAAATCTGTGTATATTTTATACTTACATCTCATTTGGACTCACTAAATTTCAGGTGATTTCTTTTGACTTACAAGTATTCCAGATAGCACAGGTCTCTGCTATTTGTTAGTCAAGAGTGTGGTTTTGGAGAGAACAGTCTAAACTTATAGCATGTACGATGTTCTTTTCTTGCTCTTGGCTACAAATAGGTTCATCTTTCTCTGCAGAGATGAGTTGCTTAAGCAATGTTAGGAGCGAAAGTAGGGAAGTGCTAATTAGACATTAGTTATGAATTTCTAAAACAACTCTAAATTAGCCTGGCAGCTCACCTGAGTGGTGTTTGAATGTGACAAAAGCCTAGAATACAAAAGCTTCTATAAAAATTATTTTCACCTATGAATTTTGAATTTTAGATTCTGATAGTGTTTGAGATAATGAAATGGTACTTGGTATGACTAGCCCCTCTTCTCTCTGCAGACCTATCTAGGCTGACAGTGTGAACTGCTCCTAGTGGTCTTCTTGACTGTGTTGTTAGAATGTTCATCTGAAGCTCCCCTGCTCCCACCACTCTGCCCAGGTTCAGTCTTCACAGCAAACGGTTTTAAAGAACAGCTCACAGTGTCATTGTCTCTCTTTTTCAGCCTTCATCTCGAAATTCTGCCTCAGCCACAACGCCTCTAAGCGGAAACTCATCCAGACGGGGCAGCGGGGACACCAGCAGCTTAATAGACCCAGACACCTCGTTAAGTGAACTGCGGGTAAACCATAGTTTGTCTGCCTTGGCAAAGCAGCTTTGGTTTCTTTGTAGTTCATGGAGCTTTTAACATTTAATGTGACTTATGAGGAACAAACAGAGTTTCTGTAAAGGCCTGGTCATCATCATCACAGCTCAATATCCCGCTTGGATGTTTCAGAGCAGAAAGGAAGGGATTAGGTCATTCTTTCTTCAGTTATCTTTCCTGAAGATGTGATGGCATTGGAATGGGTTCAGTCAATGACCAACAGTTATGTAACATATATGAAAGTAATTCTTTAGCAGAAGACCTTGCCATGTTTTAATTGGAAAATTATTAGCCTTTGACTATGGAAATTATTAGCCTTTTGAGCCATTATCATATTAGGTACTTAAATATAATTTCTTAGTATTTCATACTAAAGTATAGTATTTGGTCAGCAGAAATGCCTGAGCTAGTAGTAAGTTTACTTGATCCATTAGTTACATCTCCATCCTTATAAACCCTTTTATTTGGAAGACGAGAATGTACCAAAAATTATGTTGCTTGTCTTATTTGCTGAATCTGTTCTGAGTAAAAGATCAAGACTTGTGAGAAAAACTGTAATCACCTACCCACTCACTCATTCTCTCATGTTTGTGAACACTTGGCAGTGGACATGTAGACAGCCAATCATGTTCTGCCCTTCAGGAGATCATTGTTCACTGAAAAGATTCTAACCGGTTAAACCAGCTAATACTAGACAGTGATACCAAGAACAGGATAAGTTAGTTCAGACAGGCATTGTGTAAATTTGACTAGGAACAAGAGAGAGCACAAGACTTTTCAGAGAAGCAAGTTCAGAGCTAAGTCTTGAAGGAAGAATAAAAATAAAGCAAGGAAACTGGAGGGAGTCTCTCTTGAGTGAACTCAGAGGACTTGAGGGCTATTGGAGAGTCTAGGGTCACAAGGAAGGGGGAACTGCTGGTGAAAGAAAGCAGGGGTGGGGTGAGGTGGGGATCTGGGGGTACAAATCACAACTTGCTGTATTGGATGATTTGATTTGCATTCTTAAAAGTAACTCTAGCCACAGTCCTGAGGGAGCATTAGATGACAGGAGAACATAACCCAAGGCTTGAACAGTGAGGAAGGAAGAAGTGGGCAAGTGAAAACTTCAGGGGAGGAAATGCAAGCGGCTGGCCCTGAGGTGACTTTGCAACACTAGGATTAGGATGGGCAGTCAGTCAAGAGAGATGGGAGATCAAACAGGTATCTGTTTTGTTTATTTTCTTTCCTTTTCTTTTTGTAAAGTAAGGTTTCTTATATTTCTATGGGTTGGCTGGAGCAGGTGGGAAGGGAGGCTGAGAGTTGAGGGAGAGCAGGCTTACCTGGAGGGCATGCCTGTGGCCATTGCCTTTCCACTGCCGCTGGGCAGGCGCCTGTCTGTGAACGTGCAGGGCAGCGGGTGAGGAGGAGTTGTAGAGCTGTGGCAGGCAGGAGAGTTGATGGGTGGCATCTATGCCTTGGGAGATGTCAGTGTTCTCCCAAGAGTTTGAACTATTGACCAGAGTTTGAATGAGGAAAGTCTTGCTTTAGGGGCTGCATTCTCATGAGACAGAAGGACACTGAGACAACTTCTTCCAGGCTTGGCCTTAGGTTGCTCTTTTATAGACTTAGCCTTTACCTTTTTCCCTTGAAAGAGTAATCTCTGAGAAAGAGATGAGCTTTTGGGTCCTAGTGGACCCCTAGGAAAATGCTTGATGAATGGATCAGTGAGTGCAAGGCCGGCTCACCTATCACAGAGGGAAAGCACAGAGCAAGATGGTCTCCAGCAGTCCATTCTGCTGCCGTTGCTGCACTCAGAGTCCTGTTGCAGTTATAGCCTACTTGACTCTACATGACATGATTGGACTTAATAAATAATATTTTCCATTTAAAAGTTGGCTTATTTTTTTTAAAGAAGAATTTATGGAAACATTTGGAGCAAATGCTCTTCTCATCACTTAAAGATATCCTCTGAGTAGAATTTACCACTGGAAATTGTTTTCTTGTGTTTAATTTCCTTCTCTTTCTCCCAAATTAATGTGCTCAGTAGCTAAGTGATTTAAAAGTAACATAGTTTTTATACTGTATTACGTTTTTTAAAACTTACGCATGAAGAATAAAATTTTTTTCAATTAATTTACTATGTATTTACCAGTGTAAGTGAAGTATTATACTAAAAATATTTGTGATTTATAAATTAAAAAACATTTTAAAAATGTTAGAATATATATATTGCCATATCTATACATCTATATCTCCATTTTCTAGTGCTATTTTTAAAAAATTCAGTGTCAAGGAAGTATTGATACTAGATTGATTTCTCTGGTTCCACTGTCATCTGAAGGATTTGCCTCTTGCAGTGGTTTGGGAATGGGGAGTGGTGTTCACATTTTTATGTTTGAATTTCTCTAGTTTTAGTCGAACTAAGTTGTATTTTCATCTGATTACTTTGAGTTTTAAGATATATTTTGCGACGGTTCGTTCTTATGTCCTGCAGGACATCTATGACCTGAAGGACCAGATACATGATGTAGAAGGGAGATACATGCAGGGACTTAAGGAACTGAAGGTACAGGGCTCCTCGTAGCCCACGCATGTTCTGTATGCAGAAGTGTTGGTAACTGTGGTCCCAGAGTCCATTAACCGGCTGCTCATAGCTTTACTAACAGTGTGTGTCCTTCCAGCATGTGCTTACCCGGCAGTACACAGGACAGGGCAGCTCGCTGTCGGGGCTGATTAGTTTAGATGGTAGTGTAGGTTTGGGGGAAAGTTGGAGCAGAAGATAGTATAACTTGTACTTTTATTATTGTGAGACAGGGACTCTCTGTGTAGCCCAGGCTGGTCTCTTTGCCTTTGGTCCTCTTGCCTTGGCCTCAGTGCTGGGATTCTAAATGTGTGCTGCCACAGCCAGCTCGTTACAGTTTCTATGACTTGAAAAATTTTAGTTGTCTCTTGGGTCTTAACCATACAACATTAGACAAACACCTAAAATATTCTAAGGATATTTTTTACTGAGAACTGGACCTTGAAAGTCTCCCCAGCTCAATGAAAGCATTGCCTGATTCTGCCACCAAGTCCAGTCAGTCTTAGAGGTGGGGAAGCCTTAAAGAAGGGACCTAAAGGCATGCGTACTGATTCTTTTCTTACCTGTATATAAGTTAAGATTATTTATGTTAGTGTGTTAAAGAATTCAGAGCTGGCAAGGTGGTTCAGTGAGTGAAGTACCTCGCCACCGAGCCTGATGTCCTGAGTTGGATCCCTGGAACCCACAGGTAGAAGGAGAAAACTGCCACCAGCAGGTTCTCTACCTCCACATGTGTGCCCTGGCATTTGTGTATACGCACACACACGCACGCACACACACACACACACACGTACAAAATAATGTAATTTAAAAATTAAGAGATCTAATCTTTAAAAAAAAATAATTTGGAGGTCAGTTTGAATGGCCTGTGTATCTCTTCCCAACAAGGATGTCTGTACTTGAAGTGTAAATGTGTCAGGTGGTCATTTGATTATGCCTCCCACCCCATGTTTCAGTATATAGTTCAAGCTGGATATTGTGAAGAAACTAGAGGTCTCATTAAACATGACAGGTGTTAGATGCAAACACCAGCAAGCCTCTAGAGGAGCGAATGCAAGGCACTCTGATAGGTGACTCAGCACAGCTACACATGGTACCAAAAAGGACGAGAGTTCTCCTATGAGGTATGCCCCTGGGAGCCTGAGGTGAGCTGTCAGTAAACATCAGGAGAACTCAGTCAGTTAATGGGCCCATTTATTTTTACTAATCTAAATTTTAAGGTTTAATCCCCCCTTTAGGGCTTAGTGGTATAACTTACATCTTGCATCAAGGGAACAAATCTGGTACATTAGATACATATATACTTTCTTAATGTCTTATACAACAGCACAGCCAGACAGCGATCACGTGATTCAGAGGAATTCCTAACTTTTTTGTTGTTTATTTTATTTAAAACATTTTCCTCTTATTTTATATTATAATTTATGAAATTCCTTGAATAAAAGTGCCAACAAATTTGAAATTTGAACAGGTAAGATGCCGTCTCTTAATTCTTTTCTGTGAATGATTGGACTTGACTTTAGATTTCTATTTATCCTTGAAATGATTCATTTAATTGGAAAAATTGCAACAAAAATGTATCTGGTTGGTGACTGACCATGGTGTTGTGGCATATCCTACTAAAAAGGGCTGTTGCTTTACAACTTATAATGTTGTTCATGATTATTATGTTTACTTTTGGAGTATTTTCCCTAGACTCACTGCCACCCTTCCTTTAATAAGGAGTGTTATAATGTTTTCTCCATGCCATAGAATAGCCTGGTAGTGTGCATTATTGCTCAGAAAACAGTAAAATAGTATTTTTTTAAATTTTATTTATTTATTAAGGATTTCTGCCTCCTCCCCCCCACCGCCTCCCATTTCCCTCCCCCTCCCCTGATCAAGTCCCTCTCCCTCATCAGCTTGAAGAGCCATCAGGGTTCCCTGACCTGTGGGAAGTCCAAGGACCGCCCACCTCCATCCAGCTTTATAATTTTTTCTCCCCATAAAGTCTTACCACCTTTTTTTTCTTAGATATTTTTAAGAGCAGTTTTTAATTGGTAGTTAACATTTCAGAATTATTAGATTATTAAAACCTAGTGTTACATTAGCTTTCTCTGGGGACACTTAGTGCAACTGGTCTACTCACCTCAGATAGCACAACAGCAGCAGCCCAGCTTGTGAAGCTGGTGAGCTTCTGGGGCATACTTCCAGGGGTGTGGGTGACCCCCAGACAGTCCCTTCACTGAAAAGTCACCCCATCAGGGATTTAGCCTTCGCCATCACTGCATAGACGCTCCCTCCAGTCCATATTCCATAGTCCATATTCTCGTGCGCCTTCCTAGATTCTGTGCATCTGGAGCAGAAGTATATTCAGCTGGCAGGGAGGTGCAGAGGGGAGGGAATGGCTGGGAGTTTTAAGTGAGGATCTAATGACCTCTCTTCACTGTTTGTTATGAGAAAATGTCAACAGGCCCAATCATTTCTTTTTTCTTTTAAATAGGTGTATTTGTGTGTGCTCAGGTAGAGGCCAGAGGTACTAGAGTCACTGTTAGCTGCCTTACCTGGACGCTAGGAGCCAATATTTCCTCTTAACTGCTAAGCCATCTCTCCAGCCCCAACAGGCCCAATCTGTTGTGGTTAATTCCAATTGCTCTGATTAAGATGCTAATTGCAGTTACGCTGAGTGGATGCGTTCCACAATAACTGTCTGACCAACCTGCATTCCTTCAGTCTCTTTGTGTGGTTTTCTTCTGTGAGATGAAGAGGCTTGGAAAATAGTCCCTGCTTTGACAGAGTTACCTACACAGGGAATTGCCTGCAGTAAGGCAATGTGGAGAACTTGAAAATGTTTAATAAATGCTGTTATTATCAGGTATTAGTTATGACATTATTCAAGAACCTTAAAACCTAATACATTTCTAACTGACACTATTTTCATATCTGAGTACTGAACAAACAAACAAACAAACAAACTGAAGTCAAGGTGGTGATGGGGAGACAGGAGAGAAGAAAGGGGAGAGAGAGAAACACCTTTGGATGAACCAGGCTCAGTGGTACTCACTTGAAGCCGTAGGTACTTGGGAGGCTAAAACAGGAAGATTACTTGAGCCTGTGAGTTCAAGACCAGTCTGAATGGCATAGCAAGAACCCCTATCTTGAAAAAAAAATCAACTAAAATAAACTTTGGGTAAGCAAAGCAGCAAAAACCCAAACTATAAGATTTCAGATACCAGGATCTCAACCATATAGGTTTATAAAAATGTAGCATTCAGAATTCCTCTCAAAAGCTGAGAGGCACAGCTGGACACTTCCCTTAGGCAGCTAGAATCTTTGCATCCTTACCTGTTGCTAGCTTCAGCAAGCAACCACTTGTGTCCAGCATAATCTTGATCTAACCAGAATAATCCTAGCTCTAAGAGATGAAGACACGTTCTTGCTCTATGTCTCTGAGGTCCCTAACCCAAATTTAGCATCCTTTATTCTTCTAACCTCAGAAAGTATATATTGCCTTTACAAGGACTTGACATTTTGGTGGCAAGCAGTTAAGATTCATTAGTTCCTTAGAATGTGCTGTTCACTATCTCAGCCTTTTATCAGCTTGTTGTATTTGTTCAGCTAGGATTTGAGAGGTTGAGAACAAGAGCAATGTATCTGTCTTTGTATAAATTGTCTGATATAACTACTGCTTCATTTTTATTGATTAATTTTGTTTATGACTTTCCAGATAATGTTCTTCTGTACATACCTTTTATTTGTAGGAGAGCAAGAATAGATTATCTCTTTAAGTCCAGAAAAAACTGTTGAATGAAGAGTTAATGGACTAGGAGAAGAAATCTTATCAGCTATAAGTTGGTCAGTATGTGAAGTGTCTACTTTATGTAGGGAACTAAGAATAAAATAATGAAGGCGCTTCCTGAACTAGTAGTAAGAGGGCTTCACAACTGGGTTATGAATGCTTATTGGGGGAGTAGTTGGACATAGATAATCAAAGCTTAAACATTTATACTGTGGCTTCAAAATGTGGGTGTACTCCACAGTCACCCCGTGATACTTAAAATAGAAATCTCCAGACTATGGGAAGGATAAAAAAAATTGTTTTCATAAAACTTGACTAAAAAATGTAAGTAAGATTAGGATATTTTTCTACCTTGGCACTTTAGAAGTCTCTCTTAAAAGTATTTTTATTGGGCTGGAGAGATGACTCAGAGCCCTGGCTGCTCTTCCAGAGGTCCTGAGTTCGATTCCCAGCAACCACATGGTGGCTGACAAACTGTGAGCCATATAAACTCTATAATAAGATCTGGTGCCCTCTTCTGGCAGAACATAATAAATAAATAAATCTTTAAAAAATTTTTTTTTTTTAATGTTTGTGTATATGAGTGGTTGCTCACAGAGGCCAGAAGAGGCATCAGAGTTTTAGAGTTGGAGACACAGGTACAGGTAGTTGTGAGCTGTCTGTAATAGGTGCCAGAAATCAAACTTGGGACTTTTAAAAGAATAGCAAGTGTTCTTAGCCACTGAACCATCTCTCCAGCCCCATTTTAAGAGTTTGTTTCCAAAGCCACAGAGAAACCCTGTCTCTAAAAACCAAAAAATAAAAAAATAAAAATAAAAAAAGAGTTTGTTATGTGTTTTTTACAGGGAAATCATCTTATACTAATTTCACATGGACATGTTTGCATCATGTATTTTGTTCATGTGCCTAGTTTTTGAGCTTCCTTTGATTCTGTTACCCATGGATTCACACCCCATTTTATATGCTACTGAACTGTGATAGGATTTTTTTCTACTGCTAACTTCTTAGGTGATATTTGATATTATATGAATAGATACCATTGAATCTGGACCTTCTTATAGTTGACTTTTTAATATATGCTTTTAGTTAAATGTTTTCAATATGATTTTTAATCATACCTGTATTTAGTTCTGATTTGTGAAGCATAGAATTACTGGGTCAAATGGTTGGACATCTGAGAAACTGCCCAACTGTTTCCGGAGTAGCCACTTCCACTTCCACCAGCAGTATAAAGAATCCAACTTCACCATACCCTCCCTAATCCTTTTTTCTTTCAAGGGGAAGGAGCTTGCTTGAGGTTGAGGTGTGGTCTCTTCTACTGGACATTTGGCCTCAGCTCTGTGCCTAAAGACTTGATTATGGATTCTAGCCATTTTAATAGATGAGACATAGGATCACACTGGGTGTTTTTGATGCGCATCCCCTAATGAGTATCGGTGCTGAGCATGCATCCTTGTACTCCTTGGACATCCATGTGTATACCCTTTTTGTGGATCTGCCTGAGTCTGTAATGTTCTGGATGGAAGTTACTTATCAGAACACTTACAAGTACTTCCTCCCATTCTGTGGGCTGCCATTGCAGTGTAAAGTTTTAAATTTTAATAAGGTCTCCCTTTTCTCTTTGACTAAGAGTGTTCTTTGTATAATTTTTGTTTAAGAAACCATTAACCACCCAGAGTCATGAAAACTGACTTCTGTATTTCCTTTAGAGTTTTAAATTTAAATCTTTGGTTCGTTTTGAGCTAATTTTTGTGCATGGTGTTAGGTAGTCATTCATCTTCATTCATCAGAACAGGGCTCTCCCAGCATCATTCACTCTTTCCCTTTGGATTACATGGACACCTTTGTTGAAAAACTGATTATATGTTAGGTTCTGGAGTCCTAGGTCTCTTTTACTGATTTTGGTTTGTTAAACATTTGTACTCATTTAAAAAAGTATCTCCAAAAGTGAGTACTTTTCTGAATGAGTTTTTCTTTTTATCTTTTAATAAGTCAATAGGCAATTGCAATTACAAAGTTACTTGTTTTAAAATATTGTATAGTATCTTAGGTAAAAATTTTTGAATTACATAAAATTTCAGGCACTGTGCAATTATCCTTAAATAATTAAAAATGTTTGTCCCATTTGCATTAGTGTTAAGCACACTGAGGAAATACTGAAAACTGAAACCCAAGAATGGCAAAATTCCGAGAAGTGTGTGGTTGTGCTGAGAGAGGCTGTGTTCTCTCAAACTGCTGCGTTCTGAACACCAGACATCTACTTGTTGAAAACTACAAGAGAAGCTCTTCTTAAAATAAAAATGATTCTATCTACATTTACTACCTCTTAAAAACACGTTTTCTGCATACTTTTTCATTGCTGCTTTATTTTGTGTTCTTGGCATGCAAAGAAAATACTTCCCAGAAAGGCATTAGTGTCTCTCCTACCGTCTTTCTGTTACATGTGCACGCTGCTAAACACAGAGTCCCTCGCCTGCTTACACTGTGTGGAAATGCTTCTTTATATGTGCTAGGTCATGCTTTGCTCTTGTGTCACTCATGTGCAGCCACCAGGTTGTGGATATCAAGCTGATGATTTTTTGTCATTTAGGAGTCTTTGTCTGAAGTAGAAGAGAAATACAAGAAAGCCATGGTGTCCAATGCACAGCTCGACAATGAGAAGAATAACCTCATCTACCAGGTGGACACCCTCAAGGACGTTATTGAAGAGCAGGAGGAGCAGATGGCAGAGTTTTACAGAGAAAATGAAGAGAAATCAAAGGTAGCTTGCACATCATGTATACGATCACTTTCTTGGTCCTGAAAAATCAAAGTCTGCCATTTGAAGAAGGTAGGGTTGGCGGGAAACTGCAGAACCAAGTGGTCTGAGAAATTAGTCACTGCCCTAACAATTTTTTTTTCTGAAGGACAACTTTTATCCTTTTTAAGTTTTTAAAAACTAGATTACAATTCAAGTAGCGTTTTTTGTTGTTTTGTTTTTTGAGAAAAGGTTTCTCTGTAGCTTTGGTGCCTGTCCCAGAGCTAGCTCTTGTAGACCAGGCTGGCCTTGAACTCACAGAGGTCCGCCAGCCTCTGCCTCCTGGCAGAGTGCTGGGATTAAAGGTGTGCGCCACCACCGCCCGGCTCCCTAGTAGTGTTGTTTTAGCTATGACGATGACTTGGAGTTGCTGCTTTCTTTCCATCATAAGTGGAACGACACAGAGCTTAGTGAGATAGGTAGGTTTTTTTTTTTTTTTCTGTGAGCTTCTGAGCTCTTCAAGAGACTCCACTTTCCAAATAAGCAGTTACCTAGAAACAGCAGTTTACAGATAAGCCAGACACGGACAGGGGTTTTCCTAAGAAGTTACGTACAGTTGGAGAATAAAAGCCACTAAGTGTCAGATTTGCCCTGTTCAGCTGTAGCAAAGAAACTGGGGTGTGTTAAGAGTTTCTTGAACCTGGAAATTTTAAAGTGTTGGTGTCTAAGCATAGAATAAATGGATATTATTGCCAGAGATTAGTTATTGCTTTATTGCTAATACAGAAAAAAAGTAAGAAAACGTTTTAGGAAATATGTGTTGATTGAATTGTTAGAAACAGTCATCTGGATTGTGCATAGTAAGGGAGCCAGTTGTGTTGTGTTTGATGAACTTCTATGGTGATGGTTTCCAGAGCAGGCTCGCTGATTGAACTGAGTGTACTGCTCAGGTGTGTACGTTAGTGACATAGCAGAGACTGCAGCTATGGGGACAGGAGATATATGGTAGTTTCCTCTCAGTTTTTCTGTGAACCCACAGCTACTCTCTAAAAGCCTATTTGAAAATGCCGCTAGGGTCTAGGTGTGTGAAAATAAGGTATCTTCCATGTTAGGTCAGTGATGGCCCACAAAGAGGATGCTTTGGAGACAGTAACTGCGTTACTCTTTGGTATTCTATCCTAGAAAGCAGTTCAGAGGATTCTGAATCACCATGCATACTTGATGTGCCTCTTACAGTAGAATGCCATCTGCACAGATACACAGAGGGGCCAGCTTCTCTCATATGCCTCCTGGCAGCAGATGCTGAGAGCTCTGTACTCAGCATGTTGAAGTTGTCACCAACCCTGTATGGTGGGTGAAGTGGACCCAATTCTACAAATTGTTCTTGGACCTCCATGTTTGTTTGTTTTAATACACAAATAGTAAATGTATATTTTAAATTTAAAGATGTTTTTAGTTCTTCTTGTTATTATCATAATAAATGCATCCTTAACTTATTCGTTTTCTTTAGGTTTTTGTTTTGTTCTTTGGAGACAGGGTCTCATGTACCTAGGTTAGCTTCAGACTTGCTAAGTAGCCAAAGGTGATCTTGAGCTCCTGGACCTCTTGCTGCCAGGTGCTAGATTTTAGGGCTGCCCCACCCTACCCAGCTTAGTAGCTCCAGCTTTAAACTTGTCTCTATGCCTGTGTCAGCAGCAGAGCCCCTGACTAGGAATGTGTGGAGTGTGTTCTTGGACTGGGGGCATAGCTCAGCTGATAAATGCCTGGATACCTAGTCCTTATGTAAAAGCCTGGTATGGCAGCACACATCTGAGTGTTCTGGGGAGTGACAGCTGAATGGATTCCTGCAGCCCACAGGCCAGCCAGCCCATGCAGTCCATGAGCTCCAAGTTCAGTAAGAGACTTGTCTCAACAATAGGGTGGGCACCAACTGAGAAAGAATCTGACATTAACCCATGGTTCTCCCATACACATGCACATACGTGCAGGTACATCCATTCATACACGTACATACCACAAACATACAAAAGTTTATTTTCTTAATACTTCTTTTAATAAGGAACTAGCTTAGTGACATTTAAACACATGTTATTACTCGATGGTTAAGCATACTTGCTGTTCTTCAAGGTGACCCAAATTTAGTTACCAGCACCCGTAAGATAACAGTACCATGAGGTAGCTCACAACCACAGTTCCAGGGGACCTGACACTCTTCTGGCTTCTGTAGGTGCCAGTATGTGGCACACATGCATGCATGCATGCAAATATTCACACATATACATAAAATAAAAATAAATCTTTAAAAATTTCTCTTAGTTTTGAGCATAGAAGAAGTATGTAGAGACTCTAATGAGTCCATCAGCTTTTCATTGCTACTTTTCCTCTTTCCTTGGAGGAATTCTTTTTATTTTCTATTTTTCTTAAAGATTCATTATTTTATTTTGTGTATGTATATACACTACATGCATGCCTGGTGCTTGTGTAGGTCATAAGAAGGAATTGGATCCTCTGGAAGTAGAGTTAGAGATGGCTGTGAGCCACCATATGTGTGCTGGGAGTCAAACTCAGGCCCTCTGCAAGAGCAGCAAGTGCTCTTACCCACTGAGTGAGCGCTCCAGCCCTTGGAAATTCTTTTTAAGTTTAGTGATTCATCTTTTCTTTTTATAAGCCAAGAAGACATTAGCCAATTTTTATTAAAAAAGACATACAGGGGCTGGAGAGATGGCTCAGTGGTTAAGAGCATTGCCTGCTCTTCCAAAGGTCCTGAGTTCAATTCCCAGCAACCACATGGTGGCTCACAACCATCTGTAATGAGGTCTGGTGCCCTCTTCTGGCCTGCAGACATACACACAGACAGAATAATAAAAAAAAAAAGACATACAGCATTTGAAATACACCTCAACATATGTATTTGTGGCCCTCCTTTCCTAGAAACTGGCAGCCTGCTGTAAATGCTGCTGTGCTTGGGGCACACATATCTACACTCCTGTACATAGTGGTTATTCCATTGTGCAGACACTGCTCCACCAGCTCCCAGCTCATGGGCGTTCAAGTTGTTTGCAGTACTTGCTTTCCTGAAGTCATCCTGCAAAACAATATATTTGTATTTATAAGCTGCTTTGGTCTTTCTCTGGTTTTCCCAGTGTATCTGTGATAGAGAGCCATGGTGGGTGGATCCACGGAGTTGTCTTTTGTGAGCCACAGGTGGTGACACTCAGACTGCTGTGTGTTCTCTCCCTTGAGAATATTTCATGTTGGAGCTGTTCCCTTCTTGTTTCCAGGGCTTTAGCTTGGCTTTCCTTGTTGTTAGTTTTATTTTTGTTATTTTATTTGTCTTATTTTAGGAATTCTTCAAATGGAAAAATAGGAATAAATCTTTGTCTCTGAACATAAATTATAATTTCTTGTGTAGCTTGTCATTCCTGTTATTACTTTATAGTAGCTTTTGCTATTCTAAAAATTTTAATTTTTATGTAATCTTTTCTACTACTTACATTTTATTGTTTTGGATATTGGAATCATTTAAAATAGTCTCCTGTACACTACAGTTACTCGTTTTTAAAAAGTACCTACATTTTGCTGTTCTTCTGTTGCTTTTCTTGCCTTCATCATACAGGATGGAGATTTAAAGTTTAACCCTTTTCACCAAATGCAAACCATCCATCCAGGCATGACTCTGGAAATCAGACTTGGCCCCTGTGTTCAATGACATTTGTTCAGCTTTGTATCCCCTGACCTCTGTAACAATATCATTTGCTTAATAACAGGAGTTAGAAAGGCAGAAACATATGTGCAGTGTGTTGCAGCATAAAATGGATGAACTCAAAGAAGGCCTTCGGCAGAGAGACGAGCTCATTGAGGTATGTACTTGAACTGTTGAAATATTTGATTTTGAAAAACAGATGAGTTGGATAGGATAGTGGTGTGTTTGTAGGGAGACTATTACAGTGTTATAAAGCAATGGTTCTCAACTTTCCTAATGCTGCAATTCTTTAATACGGTTCCTCAATTTGTGGTGACCCCCAGCCATAAACTTACTTTATTACTACTTCATAACTGTAATTGGCTACTGTTATGAATCATAAAACAGCTGTGCTTTCTGATGGTCTTAAGCGACCCCTGTGAGAACTGAGCAACCCACAGGTTGAGAGCCGCTGCTATAAGGATAGTCATGAGCAACCCCTGTGGAAGGGTGCTAACTGCCTCCAGAGGTCATGACCCACAGGTTGAGAGTTGCTGCTATAAAGAGTTTACTTGTGTAAACATTTATCTCTCAGAAATTTTCCAACATAAAATATAAACCAGGCTGGTCTCGACCTCACAGAGATCCGCCTGCCTCTGCCTCCCGAGTGCTGGGATTAAAGGCGTGCGCCACCACCACCCGGCCAGTGTCTTTTATTCTTAAGCACTCTCGCCTGCAGATATCATAGGAAGTTGGAAAAGGAAGCATTATGGAGTATATTCTTGGGGTCCTAGGGCATGGCTTACAATAGGACATGTTTCTTGAGGAGTAAGAATTTTGATCTTTACTCAAGTTAATGCCTTTGAGGCAGCTGAAGCTGAAGAAGAGGTGAAGTTGTGAGATCTCAGCTCTCTGCAGCGGAGGAGCTCTGCAGCACACTAAGGCGGCATCACAGTGCAAGAGGGTCACCCACCGCAGCTCAGCACGTTTGTGCACCACCCCGCTGTGGCTGACTGTCTCAGTTTTTAAGAATTACATGGGAGAGGATAACTGTAAGGCTGGATTTCTGTAATTTATCATCAGGGTGCTACTTACAAACTTGGAAAGCCTTGGTCTTTTTATGCTTACAATTTCTGTCCTTTGGATGTCAGTAGCTACTGATCATGCACGACTGAAAACTGTGTATCACACACAGTGCCTTTGGGTCTCCAGAATTAAGATGTACACAATCAGGTGGAGAGTGTGCGAGTAGGAGGAGAGTGTTGCTAGTTGTTTACCAGTGGCAGTAGGGGACAGGTAAGATGTTAGGACAAGGACTTGCTCTGCTTGTTTACCCGTGACAATGGGGAACACAGTAAGACGTTAGGACAAGCACTTGCTCTGGTTGCTTTCTGTTGATGTGATAACGTCCATGGCTGGAAGCAACTTAGGTGGGGAACAAATTTATTTCACCTTATCAGGTCACATTCCATTACTGAGGGAAGTCAGGGCAGGAACCTGAAGGCAGGACTGTTTGCTATTATTGCACACAGCAGTCTCTCCAGCTGGGGAACTCATTCACAACCCAGAAAGTACACCAGAAACCATGGAGGGTGCTGCATGCTGGCTGGCTAGCTCACTGGCTGGCTGAAGCTTACCCTCCTGATAGGGCCCAGGACCATCTGCCCATCAAGACAGTCCCTCCTAGACAAGCCTACTGACCTGACAAAGACCGACCTTCCCCCAGTGGATTCTAGGCTGTGTCTGTGCTAACGAAGACAACATCACTACCCACCAGAAGACTTGTTTAAGAACTGTCAAATGGTGAAATCCTATTTT
>NC_022012.1:83563310-83565779 GCF_000317375.1 Microtus ochrogaster
CAGGCAGGTCTCGAACTCACAGAGATCCGCCTGCCTCTGCCTCCCGAGTGCTGGGATTAAAGGCGTGCGCCACCATCCCCTGGCGGAAATCCTATTTTCTAAAAGCTCATGTTTCTCATATAGTTTATGATATTCTTGATATTTCAGTTTTTGCCAACAGGAAATCAGAATGGTCAAGCAGAAGACATGTCTGTCCTTTTTTTAGTTCTCCTTTACCAAGTCTGTGGTAAAGGGTCATTTGTTCATAAGCAAACATAAGTTTCCTTTGGCAAATATAAGTGATTCCATGCTTGGGTAGAAAGGCAATTATCACAGGATGAATACACAGGAGTGCTGTGTATACGCAGGAATGCAGGCTGGCCGGCTGCCTCAGAGCTGCTGTTGGAACAGTTAGCTTTCTCCAGTACCCTTGACATTTGCCCCACCCCCTTTTCTTGTGCTGGAGATGGAACCCAGGGCCGGTGCACACTCAGCACATTCTAAGCTGTGTCCTGCTGTCCTCTCTTGCTTACTGCTGGGCAAGCCAGTGAGACACTGGGTGCCATCTTTCCCTGCTCTGTTGATCATGGACTCCCCCTCCCCTTTAAAATTCATCTGCCTCCTTTCCATTCTGCCTTCCTTCTAATACCCTTACTTTTTTCTGCTTTTATTATCTCCCTCCCTCCTTCTTCAGGAGAATCAGCGCCTTCAGCAGAAAGTAGACACCGTGACAAAAGAGGTGTTTGACCTCCAAGAGACGCTTCTGTGGAAAGATAAAATGATTGGGGTATGAGAGGAGGTGGGGCTTTGAGAAGTTCGTTCCCAAGGAATAGACCAAGAAAGTTTAGGCAATGTGAATAAACAGAAGACAGACTTCTCTAGGAAGCCCTGGTAGTGTGCCTAGAGAGAACTGCTCTTTCCAGGCTCCATGCTTGTTCCGCTCATAATAGAAACCTTTAAAAGAAGTGTTCTTTATGCCCCGAGGATTCTTATCCCAGAGCAACCACAGGCATCTAATTCAAGTTCTGTGGGTAGCTGGCTATGTTTACGTTGCAGAAGTATGGATTAAAAAAGAAGCTGGAGGTGGAGATGGGGAAAATGTTATCTTGTAAATTGTTGGTGAATGAAGTAGGAGGAGATTACAAATCAGTTCAGTTATAGAAACGGATAGGAATGTAAATTGTAGAGCTGCCAAACTGTGACACCATCTCTCATTCCAACCCAGCACTCCCCAGCATGGGGCCTGGTAAGGCAAACAAACGCCTCCTCCACTGCTGCTTTGTTTAGTGCTGAAGGCACAGGCCAGCCATGCTGGGGGGCAGCAAAACTAGTCATATCCCTAGTTCCATAGGGCAGAAATTTAAAGAACAAAAGGAACTTTTAGATAATTTTCTGAAGCTTAAGTTACCAAATTTCCAAACTTCCATCAAAAACTAGAAAACTTCCAGGGACATTACAGTTGTGAATTACTTAATTTATATACATTTTTACTTGAGAAATTGAAGTGATATAGGGGAGTGGGTGCACAGAGTAGGCAGCTTGCTGAGGAAAAGTTGGAAATGTACATACTGTCTGGGATGGTGGTCTCATGAGTCAGGAGACCTGGGGCTTCTCATCTGTCTGTCTTTCTTAGCATTTTAAACTGGTTATCCTGGACTAGCTGACTAGCTAGAGTAAAACTACACACCCCATAAAATAGCTCATTAAAACAGATCTTGGTTTTCTTACTAAAAAGACATGCCAGTGTTGGTTGTAGTGGCACATGTCTTTGATCCCCGAACTTGGAGGAAGAGGCAGGTAGGTGGCTCTCATGAGTTCTAGGCCAGTCAGGATTATACAGTGTGACCTGTCTCAAAAAGAAAATTATAAATGTACATGTTGATGGCTAAGATATAAATACTTAGCTTTTAACTGTCTGAGGATTTATTGAATTTTTTTGTAAGATCTATTTAACTTAAGAGTAAACTTTTACAAACTGCCGAGATAGCTCAGTGGGTAGAGGGCCTGCCTTGCGAGCATGATGCATTGACTTTGATGCAGAACCCTCCTAAAGGTGGGAGGAGAGAAGAGACTTCACAAGTGGTCCTCTATCTTGATTGTGTGTGTCGACTCATACATCATATACATAATAATAAATACTTTTTAAAAAATAAATATGTTAATTTTGAGGAAAGTTAAGATTCACATGCAAGTGTAAGAAACGGTAGCAAGATATTCCCATGTGCCCTTTGCTCAAAAATGTCATATCTTGCAATAGTGTAGGACGCTATTACAGCCAAGGACATGTCTGTGGTACAGTAAGGATAAAGGTACTTCCATTTCTCCTTTTTATAGATACTTCTTCTTCAACTGGCCTCCAGCCCTCAGAGCCACTCTGTAATTTTGCCATTTTAAAAATTTTGTAGCCGGGCGATGGTGGCGCACGCCTTTAATCCCAGCACTTGGGCGGCGGAGGCAGGCAGATCTCTGGGAGTTCGAGACCAGCCTGGT
>NC_022012.1:83566539-83577134 GCF_000317375.1 Microtus ochrogaster
GAGAGAGAGGAGAGAGTGAGTTCAGGATGACCCTCCCATTTCCTCCTGAGTTCTGGGGTTCCAAGCATTCCTCACCCACACTCAGCAAATGTCCTTACATTTTGAAGCTAAATGGACATGTGTTTCCCATGTCTCTCTTTATGAACACCTGGATGCAGGTATCCACCCCTGCCTGTTGTGAGCAGGGCTGCTGTGGATGTGCTGAGTAGCTATCTCAATGCTGCTCTGACTGAAGGTATCGGGTGTCCAACCAAAAGTGGAATTGCTAAGTTATTTAGTAACTTGGGTGATTTTGAGGACTAGCCCGTTGTGTATCCATAGCAACACTGCCCTTACACATTCCCGTCAGCAATGAGCAAAGGATGGAATTTCTCCACTTCCTCACCAACACCGTTACTTCTCCTAGCTGGCGTTCTCGTGAACAGAACCCTGGAGCTCACACCTGATAGGCACATGCATCTCTGGATTGGATTGTTTTGTTTTGTTTTGAGACAGAGTGTGTGTAGAGCAGGCTGAATCCAGCATCCCCAGCTTCCCATTTACTTCTGAAGGGGTTGCTTCCTGCACCTAATTCGTCACTCAGCTCCAGCTTCATTTTCAAGAATAAAATCTAATAACTTAAGAAACAAGCCCCAGGCTGAAACTGAGTTTCTTCACTTTCCCTTGGTGACGTCAGTTCCCTTATCGCTGGCTTCTTGCAGTTCTCTAGGTATTCAGCATAGAGCAGGCAGTGGGCAGAAAAGGGGCTGGGCTCTGGCAGCTCAGCCTCAGTGAATCCCATTCTCAGTAGCTGCAGTTATTTCACCCGTGGCCTAGCATTCCAGCCTCTGCTCTTTAAATTCTGCCTCAGAGGCGATTGCTGCCTGCGGCACAGGGCGGTGGTCATGCGGTCAGGCTATAGAGGACTTCAGAACTAGAACAAATGTGTTTGACCCAATTATAAAGTATTTCAGTAGCTTTCAAGCTTTGTGGTGAAATATACAGGATATATTTTATTTTTATATCTGTAATTATGAAATTTTAAGATCTAATAGTAAAACAAGAATCCAGTACTCTATAATTGTAGAAGGAGGAACAAAAGCCATGTACTGGTGTTTGCTAGAATTTTTAACTTGAGATTGGTCTATTCCTGAGGGGTCTTTTGTATTCAGTGGTATTATTGACACAGTATATTATAAAAGTGATCACCTCCTCAGCTTAATGTCGTGATTACAGCACAACTGCATGCCATGCTTCTGTAACATGCATCTCACCTGTGCCCATAACACACATCTAACCTACATGGTTCAAGTGACATAGGGAATGTTCTTGTGCTTGTTCTAATGTTGCATCACTTGTTAAGTTGGTTAACACTAGCCACAGATATTAAAAGCTTCAGGATCTGGACTCTCAAGTCACTTTTTAGGTACTTGGAGATACATTCGATATATGAATTTTCATCACTTACGAAAAGGAAGTTAGGTTTAAACATTGCATTGTAAAAAATGAGCAGAGGGCTTGCCTAAGGAATATGTTCCCAGCATTATGTGGGATGACCATGAAGGATCAGAATGCAGGCTGTATGCAAGGGCTTTAGAGCCAGAGTGAAGCGAACTCATCTTCTCCCTTGGTACTTACTGTAACTTTAGAAGGGGAGCTAGGAAGAGCATCACAGGGTGGAAGGGTGCCTCGCCACCACATCAGTGTGTGCTGTTGCAGTCAGTTCTTACTTGTTCCCAATTTTGTCACAGAGTAGGATTATAATGGTTTTTATAAAAGTTAGTCAGTGCCAGACATGTTGACACATGCCTGTAATCCCACTGTAGGTGGACACTGCAGGACCAGGAGTTCAAAGTCAACCTTAACTACATAGCAAGTTGAGGCCAGCCTAGGCAATATGAGACCCTCTGTTCAGCAACATGGATAACCACTAAACACTTTTCTAGCCATTAGTTACTATTTCTTGACCTGGTGATGAAAAAGTTACAACTTATTGGGCTAATGCTGGAGGAAACATTAAATGCAGGAGAAAAAATAACGGAAGGGTTCTGGTAAAACCAGCACTGCCACCAGGTTACTGTGCACCTGCTTTCAACATCTTGGTGTTTGAGCGTGATTTCAGATTCACCATTGGTGACCAAAATAGGTCCGTCCTCTGCCTGTGCTGCTTTCCTGAAGGCTCTGATGCAGGAAATAAGGAGACTCTGAGCAATGCCCACATGCCTTTCCCAGACCCTCAGGGTAACTTGCCAGTGGTGAGCAGTGCTCCAGGCCCAGTGTGCCTCCTGAGTGGGAGGTTTCCTGTTGTCAGATGGGTGGATTCTCGTGGGTTAAGTCCCCAAAGCTAGATTTGAACCCCTAACCCGTTACCAGCTTGGCTAGTGTTCCTTCTGTGTTTATTTGGCTTTCTCATTTTATCAATATTAACTAATTTTTATCAGAAAACAAATTAACATAGCAAGTTGTGGAGAATCCCTTTGGAGATGAGCTGACTTGGGTCAGTTGGTAGCAGAGAACCTTGTCAACACTGGAGAACAACCAAACAGCCAGTATTTAAATAACTTATCCAGACTTTCTCTTCTTCCCAAACTGTCTTTATTTTTTAAAATCAAGCATATTCTTAACTACTTTGTTAAAGATGAAACAGATGTGTTGGGTTATTTTGTTGTTCACCAAATGAAAATGAACTGAGGAAGACAGGCAGGAACTTTTTGTCTGTAAAAATGTTCTTCATGTGATGAGCAGGTCTGGCCAAGTTCATGCATGAGCTCTTCTTCTGTTTAAACCCACGTGCAGCTGTGCAGTCTTCTCCCCCTGCCTGGCCGCGGTTTCCACACTCTGACTCTGCATGTAGGCCTCACCTGCCATTGGATTAGTCACCTTTCTCTTGCTCTTTTTCTGTGCTGTTCTTGCCCTGCTACCCTGCCTAAAACCAGGCCCTAGAGAAACAGAAAGAGTACATTACCTGCCTCAGGAGTGAGCGAGATGTGCTCAGAGAGGAGCTGCCTGACCTGCAGGAGACAGTGCCAACAGCAGAGGTATGTCAGCCTGGGCCTTCTTCCCCTGCTCTGCCTTCTTTCTCTCCTGACCATAAACAACAGCCTTGATATGCTGGCGGATTGAGCTGTTTCCTCCACAGAGGTATATCATAAAGCTAATTCTAACTAGTTTCTACACATGGCAAACAAACATTGTCAACAAACATTGTCGCAGAGATGCCTCAACAGAACTTAGAGTTTCTGTGTGGGTTACTGCTTGTAACTAAGTTTTTTCTTTTCCACAGAAACATGGCTTAGTTATAATCCCAGACAGCACTCCCAATGGTGATGTCAATCATGAACCTGTGGTTGGAGCCATTACTGCTGTGTCTCAGGAAGCTGCTCAGGTCTTGGAGTCAGCAGGAGAAGGGCCACTAGGTGAGAGACTGCTTGCTGTTTAGTTTTGGACTAATGTTGGGCTTCTAGCCGAGGATGGGGGTGGGGAGCAGTATATGGGCTATTCGGACAAGAATCTTGATCTTGGGAACAGAAATGGAGTCACCCTGTGGGTTAGCACTGGTGGAAGCACTGCAGGTGTACATACACATCGCCTTCCACTTACAACAGACTTGGTCCACAGTCCAGCATGCCCATCCCAGGGGAGCTCAGGCCTGGTGGGGACTTGCTAGCCTGTGGTTAGCTTCTTCCTGGCCCACCTGGATTTAGATCCTGTTTATCCCAGGGCTCTTTGCTACCTCTTCCTTTCTTTCTTTCTTTCTTTCTTTCTTTCTTTCTTTCTTTCTTTCTTTCTTTCTTTCTTTCTTTCTTTCTCTTTCTTGATTTATTTATTATGCATATAGTATTCTGCCTGAATGTCTGCCTGCACATCAGAAGAGGGCATCAGATCTCATTACAGATGGTTGTGAGCCACCATGTGGTTGCTGGGAGTTGAAATCAGGACCTTTGGAAGAACAGGCAGTGCTCTTAACCTCGGAGCCATCCCTCCAGCGGCAAGAAATGGATGATAAAGAAGGCACATACTGAAGTGTGACTTCCAGGGCAGGGCTCCCAGACCTGTTAAAAGTGACCCTTAGAGAACCTAACAACAAACTCCAGAAAGCCACAAAGGGGCCCAGCCATTACCCCTGTTCTGATTCTGCGGTGTGAGAGCTCATGGCGGGTGAGACACAGCCATGCAGACAGAACGTAAATGGGAGGTTTTATTGAGAATAAGGGAATGGAAAAGCGGGGAGGGAAGGGAATACACCTGCTTCTGGGAAGACCAGCAGAAGAGAAGAGAGAGACAGATAGAGAGGAGGGGAGGGAAGGGAAGACACCTGCCTCTGGAAGACCAGCAGAAGTGAAGAGAGAGACAGATAGAGAGGAGGGGAGGGGAGGAAGGAAGAAAAAGAAAAGAAGTAGGCAGAGTTTCACCTTTTAAAGGGACAGAGTGCTGCCTGCCCTGAATAAGGCCTGACCCTCTGCCGGATCCTCGAGGGATGGGCCTGGGTGTGCCTGGATGCTAACAGCCCCACAACAAATTTTGTGCTAGGGGAAGAAAAAAATAGCACAGATAGCTATTGTGCCATCTGTTTACATTAATTTTTAATTTTATTTTTTTCTCTTTGATGTGTGTGTGTGTGTGTGGTTAAGGGAGTATGAGGCATTATAAGAACAGCAGAGGCTAAAATATTTTAAAGTTAGTAGGCAGGTTGTCTCATGTAGAATTCTAGAAACACAATTAATTGTTGAGCACTTTGATAGAGGACCAGGTGAACAAGAGGATCAGGTGAGCTAGAGGGGAGATCTTGTAGGCATGCTTACCTTTGATGTTCGACATGATGTTATTTACAAACCCCACACTCAAAAACCATACAATTGAGTTACAAAAAAAAAAAGAAAACAAAAATCTTTTAAGTAAGTTTACCATTTTGTTGGTTCCCATCCATAACTGTTCATAGCCTGACAGTGTATAGAACTGAAGATAGCAATGGGAAGCTCTGGGGTTCCTCTACCTTTTGGGGGGCTAAGGGAACTGAAACTGACATGGCTGACCCTCATTTATTATGGAGTCATTGGCCAACTGTGAGCTGCTGCTTTGGCTGGACTTGTGGTATCTCCTCAGCCTAGGCAGCCTGTTCCCACGTAAGCAGCAGCAGCCCTGTGTCTCTGCCCCAGGCTGGAGTCCAGGTTCCCTATTCCTGGCTTACTTGTGTTCATCACTAAGTTAGCCACAGGCTTGAACAATAGTTTAAACCCACACCAGGTTTTCTGATCCACTTGGCTCTCAGTTTACTGCTAGTCTTAGGGCGCCCCACTCATCTGCCCCCACATGACGTCAGCCTCCACAGCCCACTGCTACCAGCATGTGCAGCGCGGTCCCAACCCCGCCCCCCCCCATATTCTGCCCTCCAAGGCTGAGAGCCTCTGAAGATAACTGGAAGAGCTTAGACATTTTTTTGCAACAACAGCAAAATGGTTCCTCTGGACCCCACTTTGTTTCTAGGCAGAAAGTCACTACTCTGGGAGCAGATGCTGTATTTGGTGTCACAACTGTCATGGACTGGAAGTATAGTTAGGAGGATAAAGGATTCCTTTGATTGCAATTAAAGCCTTTGCCTCTTTTCATGTTCACAATGTAAACAATGTAATTTAGGAGATGTTGGCTATTTGTGAGTCCAGTTTACAGCTTCCCCCCTTGTTCCAGATGTGAGGCTACGGAAACTTGCTGGCGAAAAGGAGGAGCTCCTGTCACAGGTAAGCTGTCTGCTCATCCGAAACCACTGATTCATCTAAGATAGGCAGTAAAATGCTCATAAATGAATGTTCATTAGAAATTCAAAAAATTGCTGGGTGTGGTGGCACACGCCTTTAATCCCAGCACTCAGGAGACAGGAAGCAGATGGATCTCTGTGAGTTTGAAGCTAGCCTAGTCTATATAGTGAGTTCCAGGACAGCCTGAGCAATATAAGATTTGAAGAAAAAAAAAAAAGAAATATATTTCTTAACTTTAGTACTGAAGGGACATTTAAAGGAAGAAAATCTAACTCATATTGTCTTTAAAAATGTAGAGGATGCACACAAAGCTTGCTGCTCAGCCCTTCCACTCTGACCCTGACCATCTTCCCGTAGTGTGAACCACGCTGACTTGATGCTGCTGTTCTATTGGCTTCCTCTGTGAAAGACAGACCTCTGCCGCACATGCGCTTACTTCCTGTTCCTGTAGCCTCTTCATGGCCAGTCTGTTTCAGTCTGCAGGACCCTACAGGGAGCCATCCTGTCTTCTGGTGGCTTTTCTTTTTATTCCATATGCCTGGTTTTCTTGTGTTTATCATAAAGTTAGTCCCTGTTTTAAGCCCACTCAGGGTTTTCTGTCCTATTTTTTCTAGTATCTTGAAATCTCACAGTGATGTATTCAAAAATGTTCAAGCATCAGTGCAGCCCATGTCAATTCTAGGAACTTCTAATCCTTAGTTTGGAAAACCTTGAATGGTTGTTACTCACTCTTTCCCTTACTCCTGTTCAGTCAGTAAGCAAATGGCAAATGATATTCCGCTGTTTAATACATTACTCATGGCATGAAGGAAATTTGGATGAATAATTAGATTGTTGTGGGTTTATTTGAAAAATCCATCCTTGTACGTCTTAGTAGAGAGAAATCAGGCAATAGAATTAAGCTGTGTTGTATGTGAAGTTTCTGTGAACACACTTATCATGTTTCTCTAGCGACATTTAGCTGTGTGGTACAGGCATGTAGTCAAGACGGACATAGCCAGGACAAGGAATGTAGTGGGCAGGTAAGACCATGGTGCTTAGAAAAAGGGATGTGGTGGGCATGAAAGACCATGGTGAGCTGGGCGGTGGTGGCACACACCTTTAACCCCAGCACTCTCTCTGAGTTCAAGGCCAGCCAGGTCTACAGAGCAAGTGCCAGTGTAATGATCTGTTCTGTCTCTTTAAGAGACAAGCCACACCCATGCCTCCCCCACTGAAGCAGGCAGATCTTCCTTCCTGCTTGCAACCTGAGTCCCTTCCTTTTCTGTCTCCCTCTTGAAGAGGCAGCTTCCCTCTCTCCTCTCCTCTCCTCTCCTCTCCTCTCCTCTCTCCTCTTCTCTCCTCTCCTTTTCCCTTCCCCTTCATAACCCACTAAATAAATATCCAGCCTCACTCTGCGTGGCATGCCTATCCATGTCTCTGTCTCTCACCTCCCGCTGCTTGCTGCTTGTCTCGTGGCATGCCCATCTGTCTGTCTCTCCTTGTGGGCCTGCTGCAGCCACTCAGGGAACTGCACTGTCCCTGCCTGGGACTGGCTGATCTCAGGACCTGCTGCCCACTGCTGCCACTCTGAAACCTGCAGTGTTTCTGCCGCTGTAGCTGCTCATTTTTGGGCCTCCATAGTGTGCCACCACTCCCTGGCCTCTGTTGGCTTAGCTTTGCACTCTGATCCCCAGGCAAGCTTTATTTATTAAAATACAAATAAAATACCACTACAGGGTA
Source organism: Microtus ochrogaster (assembly GCF_000317375.1). Taxonomy (NCBI): domain Eukaryota; kingdom Metazoa; phylum Chordata; class Mammalia; order Rodentia; family Cricetidae; genus Microtus; species Microtus ochrogaster. The sequence goes on from NC_022012.1 coordinate 83,573,994, forward strand.
CAGAGAGAATGAACGGAGTGCTCAGCAGTCATGGATACTGTATGTGAAGCTAAATAATCTAGGGAGTATGGCCATCTAATGTTGAAATATGTTATTATATGTTAAATGAAGGCCAAGAGCAAAAAGAGGTAGACGGCAGGATCCTTGAAGGGGAGGTGCTCCAGAAACTGGGGTGCATTGTGGGAGCATGTCCTACTCTAGACGTGTACTAAAATGGCCGAGATAGGGGTTAGTTTGGGGAGTGCAAGTCAGGAGCTAACACGACAGAGGCACAGTACACTAGAGAGTATGTGAGGTAGTTAGAGATGAGCCTCAGCAGGTGAGAATGGGGACTTCTAGGGAGTATGAGCATAGGATAGATCAGCAACAGCAAGGAAAGTCGGAGAGCACTGTTCCATTTCTTGGCTGAGGTAGGAGCCTGGGAAGACAAAAGCAGCAGTGTGCTTCCTGCAGGGAGCAGCAGTGTGCAGTGGGGCTGCAGGAACTGCAGGCTCTGTGAGAGTCCTGAGGTTAAAAAGTGTACCTAGATAAAGTTGCTGCAGGAGCATCAGCTGATGGCAGGCTGATGCTTCCAGAGGCACTGGGGAAGTTTGTGTGTATGGAGGGTAAAGTTAGGCATGGTGCAGTACCTTTGGGGAAGAGTGCTAAAGAAGAGGGATGCCCCTTTTGGGGTGTGATAGGAATGATGGGATGATAACCAAATTCTCCCAAGACAAACCCATGTGTGCAGAAGGCAGAGGTGCTTGGGAAGTGTGCATTCACTGAGTCTGAAATCAGCCTTGCCCGGCCCACTAGACGTTGGCAAAGCTAGTGCTCAGCTTCTTTCTAGTCCCTGGCAGCAGAGCTAAGGGCACTGGGAGAGCCAGCCACTTGTGCTTCCAATTAATTTGAATAGTAAGAGTTCTCTAAGTATTCAACTTATCTCTAAAAAACTAGACAAAAATCCTATCTACCCATGAAAAATATGTATTGTTGTACAGATATACACAAGTAATGAAGAGTAGAAGTCTGTATTGGGATACCTGGCTTCTGAGGCTCATTCCTTTCTGTTTATATCAGTTTCTATTGAGTGCCTAGAGCCATTTTTCTCATAGAAAATAAAACTGTTTGATTTGTATGACTTGCTAATAATAATACGGACCTGCTTTTTGTGTGTTATGGCCACTGGACCAGTTACCTCCATTACTTAAAGAGAATTGGTGTTGGGAACTGGTCAAAGTTGCTACAGCACTTTCTGCGCAAACGTGTCCTAAATGTGAATTCCCAGTAGTAGGCACTGCAGGAAGTCTGTAATCCCAGCATTGGAAAGGTAGACTAGGAGGAGGTTCACTGGAGCTTACTGGTCAGCCATGCAGGCCAAACTTAATCAATTTGGCTTCAGACTTGGTGAGATCCATATCTCAAAAATAACGTGAAGAACAACTGAGGAAAGGATCTGATGTAGACCCCTGACCTCCATATATTCATGGACACATAAAAGTTAAAGACACTTATCCTCCATCCAGGCCTGGTGACACAGGTCCTGCAATCACAACTACTTGGGAGGCTGAGGAAGGAGACTCACAAGCTCAAGGTCTGTCTGGGCTAGAGTGAGTGCAAGGCCAGCCTGGGCAGCTTAGTGAGGACCTATTTCAAAGTAAAGAGAGGGATATGGCTAAACTCTGTGCTAGTGTTTGCTTAGCATGCTGGAGTCCTTGGGCTTCACCCCGGTATCATCAAAGAAAGAGACAGAGATTGAGACAGACACTGACCTCACTGTGACTTCTTCCATTCCAGGTTAGAAGACTGAAGCTGCAGATAGAGGAAGAACGGCAGAAGTCTTCAAGGAATGACGGCACATCTGGGGACCTGGCGGGGCTGCAGAATGGCTCAGATTTGCAGTTCATCGAGATGCAGAGTAGGTACCAGAGTACAGGACAGTCTGAACTGGTATGTAGCATGTATTCCTGGAGTAAGTTGGATGTGGGCTATTGGAGTCCAGGAAGAGTGGTCCTGGCCACTTCGGAGCTAAACAGGGATCTACTCACCTGTGAGTCCCAGGGATGGGATGGGCCAGTCACTGCCTGCATATGATGCTTGAGCTCCTATGTGAACCCCTCTTCCATTTAAGCTTTTCTTTGAAATTCATTTTGGAAAATTGAAGATTTGAGGCCAGCTCATTAATATTGAGTTTCTGAAATTTCCTAGTTTTTAACAAAGATTCACCTTTATATGAAATTGAAACCTAGGCTACAAAATAGTCTGTTTACACAAATTATGTTTCCTTTACCTTTCTACTCTTCATCCCGTGTTGTTGGTTTGTTTGAGACAGGGTGTTTCTACGTAGTCCTGGCTGGCCTGAACTCACTTTGTAGACCAGGCTTGCCTAGAACTCACAGAGATCCACATGCCTCTGCCTCTCAAGTGCTGGGATTAAAGGTGTGTGCCACCATGCTTGGCTATGTGCTGTATTCACCCTAAATCCCACAGTACAGTTGTCCTAAAATCTATTCGTATTACACTTTCCCTGTTGGTAGTGATGTGTAACTTATAATAAGGAGCTTTTATTTTAGTTTGTAATTTGTAGGGGCTTTACTGGTAATGCACTTTAAAATCTTGGCTATTTGTGATCTTTTCATATTGACAATTGGGCTTAGGGTGAATGGAGGGACTTGGGGGTTGAAGCTTATTGGTAACAACTTGTGTGGACCTCAGGTCCCCCATATTCCTTGATGAATAGTTTGTTCTAGAACATCTTGTTGGTGTGGTGGGACAGAGAGGTGACAGAATGTGGGGAGGCTAGTTAGTATGGTGAACTTGACCAATGTAGCGTTGCCAGGAGTCCCAGAGGGCACAAGTAGGTTTTGAAAGATTGCAAAGGCAGCGAATTTGAAAGGAGCCAAGTTGAGAGGGAACAGGCTAACTTTTTGTGACTTCTTCCTAGAACCTAGCCTCTAATGATTTGTAGCTATACCCATAACATCACCGTGCAATTGAAAAGCATTTGTCTAGCTAGGCGGTGGTGGCACATGCCTTTAATCCCAGCACTCGGGAGGCAGACGCAGGCGGATCTCTGTGAATTCGAGACTAGCCTGGTCTACAAGAGCTAGTTCCAGGACAGGCTCCAAAACCACAGAGAAACCCTGTCTCGAAAAACCAAAA
>NC_022012.1:83577234-83603143 GCF_000317375.1 Microtus ochrogaster
GAAAGAAAGAAAGAAAAAAAAGCATTTGTCTCAGCTTTATTGAAGCATACACTGCAAAGCATTTGGCTAGGTCCATAGATTTACGAATACTAAAGCAGGACCTCTCTTTACACACACAAACAGTATTACAGAGCATAGTTGTTATAAGAGGATGCTACAGTTCTCTAGAGTCATGGAAATGAGTGCATCTTACTGGGACTGCTCAAGAGCTGAATCAGAGTGTGAGAGAGCAGAAACACTGCCTGGGAGCTGGAAGGCACAGGGCTGGGTTCAGAGATGCAGGGGGCCCAGAAGCTGCAGGGACCATTGCCACCCTGTGAGCTTCCTTTCTCAACACTCTGTTCACATGCATCTAGAGCAGACCCGCTGTGACCCTTTAATACACTTCCTCATGTTGTGGCTACTTCATCACTGTAATTTTGCTACTGCTGTGAATCATAATATAAGTATCTGATATGTGACCTCAAAAGAGGTCGCGGTCCACAGGTTAAGAACCCACTGATCTAGAGGGAAAGAAGAACTTTGCTTCTAACTCTTGGTCTCAGGGACACTGCCCAGAGGTGCAGGAGCTTCTTGCAGTACAGAGTCTAGAACCTGAACTATATGTCCTCTGTATGCTACTTCACAACGTCATCTCTGGAAATCAGTGTAATTCATTCTTATCTTCTGTTTTAGGAGATGCCAATAGACAAATTAGTGAATACAAATTCAAGCTTTCCAAAGCAGAACAGGACATAACCACCTTGGAACAAAGTGTAAGTATTTCTGTGAGGCGCCAAATGATTCAGATGCCATTAAATGCTACCAAATGTCTCAACCTCTTGCATCAAAGTGGCTAGACCTTTGAATTTCTGTGGGTGGCCCTGGTGGCTCTGTCTCTTCAAAAGCTCTGCATACAGTTGCCGTAATTCAGCTTTATTTCTGTTCTAAAGACAGAGGACTAGGCATCAGGATGGCACAGCAGAGTTTGATCCCCAGGACCCACATGGCAGTGGACAACCTTTGCCCACATGTTGTTTTCTTATCTTTTCCTTGTTAGGATTTCTATTGCTGTGCTGAAACACCAAGACCAAAAGAAAATTGGGAAGGGAAGGGTTTATTTTCTCACATTTCCATAGACAGGTCATCATCAAAGCAGTGAGGGCAGGAACTCAGACAGGGCAGAAAACCGGATGCAGAGGCCATAAGGAGTGCTGCTTACTGGCTTGTTCTTCATGGTTTGTTTAGCCTGCTTTCTTATAGAAACCAGGACCGATTGCCCAGGGATGGAATCACCCACAATGGGCTGGACCCCTCCCAATCAATCACTAATTAAGAAAAATGCCCAGCTGGTCACTGGTGGTAAACACCTTTTAATTCCAGAACCCAGGAGTCGGAGGCAGGTAGATTTCTGAGGACAGCCTGGTCTACAGAGTAAGTTCCAGGACAGCCAGGACTATACAGAGAAACCCTGTCTTGATCAGAAAGAGAGAGAGAGAGAGAGAGAGAGAGGAGAGAAGAGAGAGGAGAGAGAGGAAATGCCCTATAATAGGCTTGCCTACAGCCTACAGCTGTATCTTACCGACATTTTCTCAGTTGACGCTCCCTCTTCTCAGATGACTTTACCTTGTATCAATTTTGTTTACTGAGGTTTCTGTCCTGCCCAGTTCTTGCAATCGTTAAGTCCCAAAGAAATCACACAGAGGTCTATATTAGTTATAAACTGATTGGGCTAGTAGCTCAGACTTCTTATTAAGTCTTACAACTTATATTAGTCCATTATTCTTGTCTGTGTTAGCCATGTGGCTCAGTACCTTATTCAGCATTGCTTCTCTGGCTAGGTCACAACTGTGGAAATGAGCCTTCCTCTTCCCAGAATTCTCCTGTTCTTGTTGCCCCACCTATACTTACTGCCTGGCTACTGGCCAGTCAGCATTTTATTAAAATACAATTGACAGGGTACAAACCATTGTCCCACAGTACTCCCCCCTTTAAAAAAACAAAACAAAAACTCTGAATCTAACATCCTTTGTTTTATTTATTTATTTATTTATTTTGGTTTTTCGAGACAGGGTTTCTCTGTGGCTTTGGAGCCTGTCCTGGAACTAGCTCTGTAGACCAGGCTGGTCTTGAACTCACAGAGATCTGCCTGCCTCTGCCTCCCGAGTGCTGGGATTAAAGGCGTGCGCCACCATCGCCCGGCTCTAATATCCTTTGTTTAGCTTTTCTCCTGACCATTATCCATAACAACTTATAACCAATATTCTAAACAAAGGAAAATATCCATATTCCATTTTTTGGAAATGTGGGTGCAGTTTTCCAGGCTACTTCCTGCTGGTTGGAAGCACTGATAATCTTATGGGGCCTAAAAAAAATTTAGAATTATAATCAAGTCATAACTGGAGTATCCTGTGAGGCTTGATTTTTCTCAGGCAGCAGTCTTTGAACTGAGTTTGGATGTAGAACTCAGACATCTGGGCTATCCAGATCTCGCTTCTTCTGTGTCTGGGTCACAACTGCTGACTAAGCTTTCCTCTTTCCTGAATTCTCTTGTTCTCATTGCCCTGCTTCTACTTCCTGTCTGGTTGTCCCGCCTATACTTCCTGCCTGGCTACTGACCAATCAGCATTTATTTAAAATATAAGTGACAAGATACAGACCATTGTCCCATAGCACTTCCCTCCTTTTAAAAAACAAAACAAGAGCTCAGACATCTGGGCTATCTGTTTCTACCGGAGATTTCTCAGGTGGTCTTCCTTGATCAAACCTGATTTTTCTTAATTCAGAATGAATCCTCAGCCTCTGAGTTTCCTCTTGGATGGCGAGCAGTGGCAAACCCTAGTGGCCTGTGTGCTCCTATTCCCAGGTCAGCCGGCTCGAGGGCCAGGTGCTGCGCTACAGAACTGCCGCTGAGAATGCAGAGAAAATCGAAGATGAGCTGAAAGCAGAAAAGAGGAAGCTGCAGCGAGAGGTACTGTGTTGGCATGCGTGCTCCTGAAAGAAGTTCTGTGGGGAATTCACAATGAATGTCAGTCAAGTGTGGTGGCGCACGCCTTTAATCCCAGCACTTGGGATGCGGAGGCAGGCGGTTCTCTGTTAGTTTGAGGGCAGCCTGGTCTACATAGTGAGGTCTAGGCCAGCCATGGATGCACAATGCGACCCTGTGTCAAATAACCAAAACCCAAAAGAACTGGTGAAGAAACCTAGAGCTGCTTGACCTTCACACAAGCTTTGGACCTGCACAGTGGCTGCCATTGACTTTTTTTGGTAAGGCAGGAAAAAAATAATTTATTTTTGGGTTTTGCTTCAGATTTGGGTTTTCTACAGCTTTTACACATTTTATTTTGTGTTTTAAACAATCCTCAGCACCACGGTTTAGGCCTCTAGCTGCCTGGAGAAGGGTGGCAGCTGTTTGAGGACCCCAGACATGGCTGCCATTTTTAGCAGAGACAGGAAAGGATGTTGGGCTTTCCCTGGCCATATAAAGTGACTGTGCTCTTTGTCTCCAGCTACGGACAGCACTGGACAAAATCGAGGAGATGGAGATGACCAATAGCCACCTGGCAAAGCGGCTGGAGAAGATGAAGGCCAACAGGACGGCCCTTCTAGCCCAGCAGTAGGGGACGGACCTTCCGCCTGGGTGCTGCTCCGAGGGCCCTGCCCAGAGATACTGACTCTTTGTATATTGACACAAAGTTTTTCGAGTACTGTTTGAGTCTTGTCATTAAACAGCCACCTTTGTATTTTATAATTTATGAGAATGAAGCAGGTCTAATTGTCATGAATTTGGATTTTGTTTGTAGTTCACTTCTAGCGTGAGAACTAGTCTGTGCTGTTTTATTTTTAATTTTCAACATCCTAGAATCATGTTTTCTCAACATCCTCCTCCAGCTGCCTCGTTGACTGGGTACACGGGAGGCTGTGGTGTGTGTCTGGAGGATGGCCGTTCTGAGTGCTGAGACACTTGCTGGAGACCTCAAAACACAAGTGCCTTCTCCACGGTGTGATCCAAGCCTCAGAGACCGAGTGGCCAAGATTCCTACTCTTCTCCCAGAGCATTTATAATTCAGTGAGGAAGTATTCAGGGGTGGGGAGTCTGTGTTTCGATCAAATTTGTTTGGAGAAAAAAAGGCCTTTTTTTGTAAGATATTTAAATTTATATAAAAATGTTAGAAAAGATATGGGGAGTGTATATTAAACTTGATTGCATGGGGCAGAGGAAGTCTAGACTTTTACTCTTAAGATTAAGAGTAGGGTCCTTAGTCTCTGTATCCACTGTGCTGTTCCTTGTAGTTTCATCTGCTGCTGATTTGTGAAATGAAACCTCAGACAAGCTTGAGGGGTGAGGGAGGGACAGTACAGGCAGGTAGGGAATCTGCCTGAAGAACTATTAAACACACCGTCTGCCAACCAGGATTGGCGAACACAGTCATTGTTACTGAAGCTTTTTAGGACAAATCATGGCAACCATGTACAGTCCTGTCTTGCCTTCTTCTTTTCTCAAGACGAGATAATCCAGAACATAGAACTTTTTAAGTTTTTTGAGAGACAGCATCTATGTAGCCCAGGTTGGCCTCCACCTCATAGTTGTCATCCTTGGGCCTTTTGGGTGCTGGGATTCCATTCATTGCCTGGCTCTAGAATAAACATGCCTAAGAACTTGCATTTCATCTTTAAAGAGACCAGTTCAAGATATCTCCCTCCCCTACCATAGCCACTTCACAGGGTTTGTGATTCTCTTTTGTCAGGATCAAGGTGGTTTCATGAGAATAATTATTGTAGCTCAAAGTGTTTACAAAGAAACTATATTGAGGAAGTCTAATGAATCAAAGCCTCTTAATAAATCTAGACTTGGAACTAGATAATAAAGTTAACTAAAAAGTGAGTGATAGTTGTTCCCTTCTTTAGTCACTAGCCCTTCATTTTTAGGGTATGGAAACTGTCCTGAGCTGAGAGCGCCCTGTGCACGTCCTAACAGGAACTACAGGTGTGTGGGTGGGCAGGGATGCTACACTTCAGTGATCCAACCCTTCACATGGAGAAGGTACCCATCCTGGGTACTGAGACTCTCCTGAGAAGCCCTGGCCCTAGCCCTTGTTACTTTAGTTTTTTCCAATTGAAATGGCTCTATTTCTTCATGATATGTTGTTTCCCCTGGAACCTTCTTCATTGCTTCCTGTGGTCTGTGCTTTACTTTAAACCCTGAGGCATCAGTCCTTGGGCCGAGTGCTATATTTTTCTGAGGCAGGGTTGACCTTAGTAGCTTATCTGGGCATTGAAGAAGAGCTCTATCCTTATTACTGGTTTTAGTAATACTGGTTTTAGAGCCCTTGCCAACTCCCAGTGGACTAGATTTGACCACCTTCCCCAGCAAGTCACCACAGTTAAGCAGTGAAGGCAAAGATTCACTTCCTGTGACCGTGTTGGTAAGAACAGATACCAGTTCTGGAATCCCAAATTAATTTTCCAAGTGTTATGGTGTGAAGGAGGGAGGAAAGGAGACAATTGGGGTATGCACTGCTGATGTTGGCAGGCCAGTGGTCTGACTGGTAATTAAGTCCAGGTCCCATGAAAGGCTCTGGAGAAGTGCTGGTGACATCTCTCTATGGTTTCCATTGACATCATTTCCCACTCCGAGGTGCAGCCTTGACCTTGGCAGTACTTTCTCATTTTGAGGGATAATCTGTGCTATGAATGTTACTTTGGGAGGCACCGGTCCTGTTATTCCTCAATTCCAAAGTAACTCCAAAACAGAATGACTCTGGAGGGAAAAGATAAAGCCAGAGGGGCAAAATAGTAGCTGAAGTCAGTGTCTCTTTTGCTTCCCCAGAATCCTCCAAATAAGAACACCTAGAAATATATTCAGAGCCACTAAGGGGGCTAGTTTAAAATACTGGGCAAGAATGCTTTAAATTTTGTCCCTAATAATAAATTAGCCTTGACTACGAACAGTAAGAGTCTCAGCTCAAGCTTTCTCCAGTCAATACCAACGCTATTAATATATTGCATTAGTAACTATCTTTTCTTACTGTTGACCAAATACCCGACATTGGATGGATTTATCTTGGCTCACGGTTTAAGAGTATCGCCCATGACAGGAAAGGTGTGGAAGAATTTATGGGCAGGATTTGGCAGATGGTTCTCAAGCAGGGAGCCTTTTACTTGGCATTCTGTTCACACTTTTCAAGTCTTGGATATCATCATGTAGGAGTTTCATTGAGTGGACCCTCAGGGCACATTTGCCAGTGCCCAGTACAAAGCGTAAGGTCTCTAGCTATGTTCATCTCTAACAATTACAGATACTCTGTCTGCACGCTCCTTTTCTGCAACTCTAAACATGCTCACACTCTGTTCATGTTTTCTCGCAGTTGACCGCATAGTTCTCATCTTTCTGCTTGAAATGTCATTATCAACCTCAATAAACACAGTGATAACCAAACCACCACCCAAAGGTTAAGCTGACTTGAAACTGTCTCTGCCAAATAACTTAATCCATTACCTTTGAATTCAGTCTTACTTAAGGACACCAGAAAAGATAGCCAGGTCTTTGCCAGAATGCAAATCAGAATAGCCTAGATCCCACTAGTCTTTGTTCCCTTCTCAAACCACGTGAGCCATGTCCCCACTGGCTGCATGTCTTCTAATTCCCACCAGACTCACCCATGAAGTTTTGATTACAGTATTCCAGAGCTCCCCAGCCTGGAACTTCAAACTTTTCTGCATTCCTCTTTTTTTTTTTTTTTAAAGATTTATTTATTATGTATACAGTATTGTGTCTGCCTGCAGGCCACCATGTGGTTGCTGGGAACTGAACTCAGGACCTTTGGAAGATCAGGCTATGCTCTTAACCGCTGAGCCATCTCTCCAGCCCCCTCTGCATTCCTCTTGTACACCTGTTTAAAGCTTATAAACCATGTGACAAGCTTATCGTAGCAGTATCCCTTGGTTGCCCATACCAGTAACTTTTAGACAGGTTCTTACAGAAACAGAATTCATGGGATGTATAAAAGGGATTTACAGAGAAAGGATTGAGCAGCACAAGGTTGGCTGTCTGCAAGTTGGAGGGTAGAAAACTTGGTAGCTGCTCAGTTCATAAGGCTGGATGCCTTAGTAGACCCAATCAGGCATCAAAAGCCTAGGAGATCCCTAGAGAGGAGTCTTGGTATTGTGTCCACCTTGGAAGGCTGAAGAATTTCAGAGTCTGATGGCAGAGTCAGTGAAGGATAGAGACAGGTGTACACTTTTTCTGGTATCTGGACTACTGGAAGTTGCTCTTGCTGCCCACTTAGAGGGTGTCTTCCCCAACCAATTATTTGCTCCGGAAGCACTGTCACAGACACACCAAAGTGTCTTTCCTAGGTACTCTAAACCCAGTCAAGTTGACAAGATCATCAGGACTTTGTGAAGCAGGGTCTTGCTCTGCAGTGCAGTCTCCATTGACCTGGAACTTAGTATGTAGACCAAGCTCGCCTCAAGCACACAGATCCACTTGCTTCTGCCTCCACGTGCTGGCATCAAGGCGTGTATCACCATATCTTTAGGACTTTTTTTTTTTTTTTTTTTTAAAGCAAAGCTGGAGTTTATTAAGGGATGGGCACTGAGGGAGGAGATGTGCAGGGAACCCAAGACATGGATTTCTCAAAAGTTGCTGTTTTAGAGCTTCCTTTAAAAGGAATTTCAACTAATGCAACTTAGGGTATCTGATAATAAATTTCCAGAACAAAAACATTATAGCATGGTTTCAGAAAACTTCAAGAGATTTTTTAAGAGTGTGTAAAAATGCCTTCTGAGGTGCCTAGGGCTTTTTTGAGTCTTCAACACAACCCAGTATATACTAGGTGAAATCATCTTAGATAGTTTCCAATGTGAAGTTACACACCAAAAAAAAAAAAAAAATCACATCAAGCAAGACACACATGAGTTTATTTGCAGTCAATCCACACATGAAGGCAAATGAGAATTTTTAACATTAAGTTATAGCAACAACGCTGGGATACAAAGCATGAGCAGTGAGCACTGGAAACCCTGGAGCACACCAGCTGCCCTGTGGCTTCCTCATCTGTAGAATGTGCTTCGTCTTGAACAGTGGATGCACAGTCACTAAGGTGGCTACGGCCATATTTAACACCTCTCAAAGACTTTGTACAGATCTGGCAGGTTGGCGAGTTGCAGGACATTTCCATCCTCTGTGAAATGCTTCGGAGGTAGAAGGTGTGAGCGGAAGGCTTTATAGATAATGTGTTCCACAGTCCACTTCCAGGGCTTTGGGGTAGAGCCAGGCATGTCACTCTGGAAAACACATAAAATGCATTTATCTCCCCACATACTGGCTTTCCCACTGACATGATAGGCACTGGGCCTGGAAGGGTCTTAGTGGTGTGTGTAATGGGGCTTCTGCAGAACAGTCTTGAGGATCCCACAGGTCTGAGCAGAAGAAGCAAAGTTCGTGAAGAAAAGAAACTTGAGGGACCACTGCCTACATTTTTGTTTCCACCGCGGTGGATCTAACATTTCCGAGCCTGGTTCCTGGATCGTAACTCGACAGCAAACGTGGAGTGTCTTAAAGTGGCGCTGCTCTGACACTCCAAGGAGGATAAACCTGCCTCAGCGTGGCTCCTCTCCGTGTAAGCCTTGGCTGCCCCATGTATGTGTTCTTTTCCGTCTGCTGTCTGGTTCCTATCAAATAAACTTAGAACAGTTTGTGTGTCCACTTCCCCACCAGGGTGAGAGAATTCTTGGGGTCTCCGCAGGAACCAGGGCTAACTTCTGTTCCACCACTGTAAAGCATGGGAACTGGAGCACACCAGGGGTCCTGATGAGGGGACAGCATGTTCACCACCACTAAGTAGCTATGCACTACAGTGGCTAGCCCCTGATTCTCAGAAAGTCTTGACTCTGCCTTCCTCTGAAATATGAAAGTGTCATGGGTAACACTTGGGTATCTGTCAGGCTCTTGGATCATTCTGGAGGCTATGTTCTAGTCCAACAGAATGAAGTAAAGTTTATGAATAAAAGCTGGCCATTGTAAAGAGATGGGTGTACTGCTACATGCCTAATAACCAGCACTTAGGAGGCTGAAGCAGGAACATCCAAAGTTCAAAGCCATATGCAAATTCCTGAGTTAAAAAAAAAGTTGGGGGCTGTTGTTTGAACTCTGTCATATAAAGCAAAACTGTAGGACTTTATTTATAGAGATTATTTAAATCCCATATCCTAAAGGTACATGAAACCCACCCCAGTCCTGGATGCCAACGTGCATTAATTACCACAGTACCTGCTGGCCTGAGAGGGCTGACTCCTCCAGTATATACTGCTTCCGAATGGAGTAAAACATTGCACATTCCTTACTGAGGCTTTCAAAACATTCCTTCTCTTCATCCCAATTTACCTGATTCACAGAATTCAATACAAGAAAAGCATTTAATGCGTGCTTTAACATTTTGTGTCTAAATATCTCAGACCTGAGCTGGAGAAATGGTTCAGTGGTTAAGAGCATTGACTGCTCTTCCTAAAGGACCCAGGTTCAATTCCCAGCACCCACATGACAGTTCACTCCTGTCTGTAACTTCAAGATCTAACACTTTTATACAGACATATATGCAGGCAAAACACCAATGCACATAAATAAAAATAAATAAAAAAATACAATCAAAATAAATAAGTAAATAAATACCACAGCCCTAACAGGCAAAAAGAAATGTGACTTGCAGCACTGACACTTGACTGGGATGACTATGGTTTGGGCTGATGGGGCTCTCAGCTACTTTGTTTTGTTATCCTTTCAGTTCCAAATGAAGGTACTCTACCTCCAGCTCACAGACACAGACAGACAGACAGACATGACACAGACACACACATGCAGGCAAACACTGCTTAGCATCTGCTGTTAAATACCTCTGTGGCCAGTCGAAGGATGAAGAGAGGCAGTCCCTCCAAAGGGGGAACATAGTTGTCAATCAGAAGGGGTAATCCAATCAGGTTCCCTTCCTGCTTGGGGAGGGGGACAAAAAGGGAGAGTAAGACATAATGGCATCGCGGCTGATAGGTTCATTCCTCTTGTGTTTCTCCAAGCCTGTAGTGGGTGCAGGTTGTAAGATGGACACGGGCCTTTAATCAGGAACAACTTTTCCTTCTGGATCTGCTCAGAAATGTCAGGACAGGAAGCCCCAAAGAACAAGGGGAAGGGGGAGAAATGAAGCAGGTGGCATAGTTTCATTCTCCATGTGGCCTGTCAGGACTGGGATTCAGCTTTCCGTCACCCAGGGACTAGGAACAGCATGATGGATGAGTTTGGTTTTATCATCTCAAGTGCAAACGGGGACTGGAGAGAATGTCACACATGCTGCTTCTGAGGGGAGGCCAGCCTTTTAGTTCCGGCCAAGGAACTTGACCCTTATCTGAATAAAGCTCAAAGGCATGCAGATAGCTGCCCCACCTCATCAATTTCCAAAGAGAAATAGTCTGCAAGCATCTCAGCTTTCTTCTTCAGAAACTCAACAATGTATTCTGCAAGTCCTTCCTTCGGGCCATCTTCCTCTGTCCAGCCACTTTCAGGACTGTCTAAGGCCAGCATGGCGAGGTCAAAGAGTGGTGCTGGTTCCTGGGAAGAAGCCACAACATAGGGATTCAGTGGGAAGCTTCAGTTTGAACAGACCAAACTCAGTTCAGATATAAAAGCACCAACAGAGACAGAATGCCCGCTCAACAATGCAGGCTTCAATATCCTATTAACAGCAGCACAAGCAGACAGGAAATCGTTATGGAGAGTTGACATGCACCACAATGAGCACAAGAGATATGGCATCTATAGAACACGCCTGGCAAGGTAAGAATGTAGATTCAGGTGCGCAAATAACATAAATACGAACTCGTGCTTCAGGCATGAAACAAGTCTCAGTAAGTGTGAACACACCCATGAATGTTCTTCAACCAAGCTAGAATTAAAGTAGAAATCAGTAACAGATTTCTGGAAAACCTCCAAGAGACTAGATGCTAAATGATGCAGATCTAAATAGACAGTCCAGCCTACTCAGAAAGCTTCAGGTCCTAGCAAGAGACTAAGACCTTTACAAACAAAGCAGTGACAAAAACCAAGACGAAGGGATAGATCCTGGGGAATAAACCTGATACTCCTCTGGCCCTACACACATGCACACACATGCACCCAAACTGAGCACCCACACAAAGCAAGGAAGAGACAACCTGAACAACTCTGAGTAATAACCTAAATCTCTAAGAATTTCCTATCATGGAATCTTTAAGCCCAGATTGTTCTAAACAATGAGTAAATAATAACAACTCTACAGAATGCCTTCAGAAAAACGGCAAAGGAGAGCTTACAGACTCATCTTTGAGGTCAACATTATCCTCTGCTAAAACCACATAAATACAAAACAAAATAGTAACACTCATGAACACAGATTAAAAAGAAACTTATAAATACAACTTGAGGAAATGAAATCTGGCAACACATAACCGAGCAGGATTTATCCCAGGAGTGCAAGGTTGGTTTAACACATGCAAACTAGTCAATGCATTTCACTACATTAATAGTCTAAAAATTAAAAAAGCTTATCTTAAAGGAAGAAAAAGCATTTGAAAAATTTTCATATCTATTACTAAATTTTAAAAAACTGAAGAGTATTTCCCCAACTTCCTAAGGGTACCCACAAAAACCTCTCTCCCAGCTACTAACATAATTCAACAACAAAAGTCTGACTACTTCCCCAAGATTGCAACAAAGAGAAGAGTTTCCATTCTTGCCACTCCTATTAGCTCAGATTAAAGCCATCAAGAAAATGGTGAGCATCCAAACTGGCTTTAAGCCTTCACTCCCAACATTATAACCATTCATGTAGAAAAACAGACTATATATAAGCACCAAACTAGCTGAGGTTAGCAAAGCTGCAAGATACAACATCTATGTACAAAATTCATGGCATTTCTGTAGTCTGGCAATAAACATTAGACACTGAAGCTATTAAGCTGCCAGGTACAGCACCATAAAAAAGTGAAACATTAATCTAATAAAATTTTTCTCAAAAATTTCTACAGATACAATACAATCTTAATCAAACTTCCAAAGGCTAAATTAAAACTTGGCACCAATACCTTCTTGATATTGTTAAAGTTCAGTGTATGTGCTTACTACAGTAACACAAAGTAAAGAAAAGCAAACACACACCCCCATCCCCGTTCTGGCCATAGTTTTAGTGAAAATTTCTCCTTTTAATTGTAAGTAAATATGTAGTAACTTTATAGCGAGAAGCATTTGTTTAAGCTGGCTATAATCTGAAAAGATTCAACAAGAAAGAAAGAAAGAAAGAAAGAAAGAAAGAAAGAGAGAAAGAGAGAAAGAGAGGAAGAGAGGAAGAGAGGAAGAGAGGAAGAGAGGAAGAGAGGAAGAGAGGAAGAGAGAAAGAAAGAAAGAAAGAAAGAAAGAAAGAAAGAAAGAAAGAAAAAACTTCAGTGCATTGCAAATCATACGGCACAGAAACCCTTAAACTTTGGAAAGTTTACATTTGCCAAGGAGGAAGTCACTGTATAGCTCATATTCTGAGAAACAACCAGCAGCTATCATTTCAGAAGTGAGGAGGAAAAAAACTTACCGATAACCTCAGAACACCAAAGTTGGCAAAGTCATAAATGAGTATCTGGTAGAACAGTTCTTCACTGAAAATAAAAATGAAAGACTTTAAGAAAAATAAATCTATGCTTGAGGGCCGAGCCACAAGGACAAAATGGGACAAAGATGCTGCTGACTGGCTGTGGACCTGGCTAGGAAGGTCTATGTAAAGCAGGGGATTCCTAACATGATTCCTGCCGGGACTCTGCAGCCATCCCTCCTGAACAAGTTCAAACACAGTCTGGCTCACCTTCTCCTCTCTAGTGCTGTAAGGGTTTCAGACGCCTGCAATAACACCTAACACACTGTCTACTTCCCTTCCCCCGTTAACAAAGAGCCTTAGAGCTCACCTTCTGGCAGGCAGTCCACCATCAACTGTGGGGAGCCGTTCCCACATACTCCATTGCAAGATGGTGCTGACCATCAGCACCACCACCGTAATCAAGCCAGTGCGCATGTGCATGGTAAATGACAGTTTACCTTGTCAAGCCAGTGCGCATGCACATAGTAACTTTCCATCCCTTGCTTTTTGCCTCTCCTGTGGTGTCATAGGGTTTGACAGGCTGCAGCCAGTCAGAGTTTGACACGTCCGAGGCGAGGACTGTTAAGCTATATAAGGGCCGGGTTTTTGACCTTTGAGGTCTTCGCTCTGTAAGCTTATGCTCTCCCTCTCAAGACGCAAAAAGCTTTTCTGCAGAAGGATCCTGATTGTGCCGCGTCGTTCTTGCTGGCGAGACGGTAGTGCGGGACAATCAACACCATAGGGCGCAGTGCTTGCCTAGCTCATGAAGGCCTGGGTTTCATCCTCAGCACCACAGAAACAGTTATATGGGAAAAAAGTATATGGAACATATAGAAAGGGCAGTTTTCCCTTTTTCATGAGAAATGGACGGAATTACACTGCACTGATTTTTTTGGGGGTGGGATAAAAGATCTTGCCATGTAGCCAGCCCAATCTGGAACTCACAATCCTTGTTTCCCTATACCTGCCAAGTGCTGGGATTCTAGGTGTCTGCCCCACGTCTGGAAATGCACTGATATTTGAGTTAGTGTGTTCCACTGGCTGACAATAGTCCAAGAATAGCAACTAAGTATGTATACTGAATTACTAATAAAAATCATGTTCTTCCTCATATGCAAATCCCAGCCTGTAGCATAAAGATATAAACACAGTACATGTGGGTACAGCATGTAGAAAGGAGAACAGGAAGGCTAAATATTAGGGGATGAGACAGGACTGAACACAGGTAAATGATCATGTCTTGAAAGAAGACACAAGGCTAATTGTTTTTCTAGTTTCCATACTGTCATGTGGCATTTTCTACTTTAGGAAATCACTGTGGATGGATTTTGGACCTCAGATTAAGGACGTCAGTAAGAAGCTGCAATTCTGGTACTAGCGTGGCTGCTACCGTGCGATGAAAGAAGTCAAACACAGGTGAGCTGTAGAGACATGCAGGTCATACACTCTCATGTGCTAGAAAAGCCAAAGCAGGGAGCGAAGAGTTCCCCATAGCCCAGCTCATGGCACTTCAACATGGGGTGCAGCTGGCAGACCAAGGCTGTAAGGACACTGTTTCTGGACTGCTGAGGTCATGTGCCCAGCTGTCTCACACTCTTGTTGTGGCAGCCAGGAGCAGGTCTCACTACAACACCTTCCCCACCTTCCCCATCATGGGAGACTGCATCAAAATGCAGCCCAGATAACCCTTCCCTTATGTTGTTTCTCGCTATGTGTTTGGTCACAGAAATGAGAAAAGAAGCTAACACATCAAACAAGTCAAAGAGCAGTGAAACTTAGCACTATGCCAAAAAGGCTCCAACCTAAGAAGAATGACCCTGAATTCTGGAAAAGGGACCTGTGCCAGGGGGGAGTTTTGAGATTGGGGCTGTTTCTAGATCAGAGAAGGCAAATAGCCTTTTAGCCCACGCACCAAGTCATGCAGTGCAGTGTCTGTTCCACTTGTAAGACAGGAAGCACTGAGGTCACAGAAAGGCTTAGAATGGGGTCCTGGAGTAGATAAGTGATGCCCAGCGGACACAGGCAGCAGCGTCCTCCCATAGACATCACCTATTTGAGAATACACTTACACAGGCTCTAGACGCAATGGATTCTAATGTCCCTGGAAACAATAAGAATGTCACCAGGTGTGAATAAGGCTAATGGCACTACTGGGATTGCCTTTCCTATATAGTGACTGGTGGCTTGAATACAAGCCTGTGTTGAATCCCCAGCGCCAAGAGGCATGGGCTTCCTTCTCTTTTCTCCCTGTTGCACCTAAGAGACACCAGATCTCTAACAGCACAAAGCCCTAAACACCTGGTTTTTTGCCAATGTCTACTGAGTGCTGAGCCCAAGGATGGGCATCTCTAGCCATTTCTCCCTACAAAATACTAGTGACATTCAGTTTTACTAGTCTAATCTATAGGTCAAGACACAAGAGACACCGTATGGAAAAGACAATTCCTGACATGGAAATGGAAAACGTCGACCCTGGATCTGTATTCACGTCTGTGTCTCTCAAGGCCATATCTATCTATCTATCTATCTATCTATCTATCTATCTATCTATCTATCTATCTATCTATCATCTATCTATCCTTTTCAGTCATTTTACCTGCTCCCCCACCCCCACCCAGCACTGGTGCCTGTCCCCAGAGACTACTCTTCTGGTGGTTCTGGTGCTTTCACCAGATTTACCTGAGTTTGGTAGTATTGAGGAGGTATAGCTTGGTCTGGTGCTGTGCCAAGGCCCACTGAGGATTCACACAGCCCACAAAGGAATGGTTACGGAGCATCTCCCGGAGAGCTAGAACACAAAACAGAAACCATGTAAGTAATGGAATCCTTCTGAACAGCTCTTCACACCCTAAGGCCCACACAAGCAAAGATGCCTCAACTAGGTCTCCTGCTGTAAGAAACCATACAATTTACCTCTAAAGATATAAGGAGGAGTTGCTAAAAGATTAAGAAATGAAGGAGGAGTGGAAGGCTCGTCCAGAATTGGAACCTTCAGCTTTCATGGGCTCTAACAGCGTGAAAAGGAGAACAGATAAGAACGGTTTGAAGGGGCTGGAGAGATGGCTCAGTGGTTAGGAGCACTGATTGCTCTTCCAGAGGACCCTGGTTCAATTCCCAGCACCACATGGAAATTCACAACTGTCTGCAGCTCCAAGATCTGACCCTCATACAGACATACATGCAGACAAAACACATCAATGCACATAAAATAAAAATGAATTATTTTAAAAAAGAATGGTTTGAAATCGGGAGTCTGAGAAACTAACATTAGTCCATAGCTGGAGCTGGAATTCTAAGATCTGCACCCTGCACACAGAGGGAAGCGATACCTGTGTCCATTCTCCAACCACCTGATGCCTTTTGTGTTAGCAGTAAAGAAAAAGAAAAAACCAACCAAAGCAAAACCCCTGACAACCAGAGTGTACAGCCATAATCTCATCCTCACATGTTTTTTTTTAATATTTATTTATTTATTATGTATACAATATTCTGTCTGTGTGTATGTCTGCTGGCCGGAAGAGGGCACCAGATCTCATTACAGATGGTTGTGAGCCACCATGTGGTTGCCGGGAATTGAACTCAGGACCTTTGGAAGAGTAGGCAATGCTCTTAACCACTGAGCCATCTCTCCAGCCCCCTCACATGTTTTTATAGGCAGGAATGATGACAGACAGACTGTCTGAGAACCCAAATGGAGATATTGGTTTAAACTAATAACAGGCTTCAAGTAATCCCCAAGGAAAAGTCCGAGTAACTAGCAGCTCTGTGCGTGTGGAGTGTGATATATATTATAAAAGAGAGACAGGGAACCAAGTTTCAGAATCTTAAACAAGCACAGCAGACCTGGAGACTGAAACACTAGCAGAGAACACGAATACACTCGCACCCTCAAGGATGAAGCTCTCACCTAGCTGCAGGACACTGCAAATATCCAGGGAACTGGGAAGAACCCAGCAGGACTTCAGAACCCTGAAAATGATTACGCTGAGAAAAAGGCAGGCAACAGATCACACAATGTCAGTGGACCTAAAGAGATTCTCACAACACAGTCCAGAGAGGCAAAGAGAAGATGTGAGGGCAGCTTAAGCAGCAATGAGAAAAAACTTAAGTCTAAAGGGGGGATGGGGTGGGGGGTGGAGTTAATATCTGGAAACACTCAACGGTATCCCAGAGAGATGAGAAATGTCAAGCCCCGGTTCTAGGAAATGCAAATAAACCCCCAAAATAAAGAATGAAAACCCCCAAACCAAACATCACCTCCCTCAATACTCCCAACAATATGCAAGGGCTGACTGGGGAGTGGGAACTAAAGAGCACTTACATACACTCAGGAAGAAAAGGGAGATTACCATGGGTATTAAATATTTGATTCATGGCTGAATTTTCAACAGTAGAAATCAGAAAAAAGGAGACCTACAATACACCAAGGAAAAACAACTGTCAATCTGGAGTTTTGAAAAATAAAAGTGAATTTGAGAGAATGAATTCAACTTGTCACAGCTGTTGTTGATGTATCTGTGAGTGTTTGTTGTAAGGAGAAGCGGGCCGTGTCCAGTCCCAGACTGGCTTACACCCAGCCGGCGGGATGCCTGTCGTCCCGGTCACCCAGCTAGCTTATACCCAAAATAACCACACAGAAATTGTATTAATTAAATTACTGCTGGCTGGGCTGTGGTGGCGCATGCCTTTAATACCAGCTCGCAGGAGGCAGAGGCAGGCGGATCTCTGTGAGTTCAAGGCCAGCCTGGTCTACAAGAGCTAGTTCCAGGACAAGAACCAAAAAGCTACGGAGAAACCCTGTCTGTGATGGCTCAGTGGTTAAGAGCACTGTCTGCTCTTTGAAAGGTCCTGAGTTCAATTCCCAGCAACCACATGGTGGCTCACAACCATCTGTAATGAGATCTGGTGCCCCCTTCTGGCATGCAGACAGAATACTGAATACATAATAAATAAATCTTTAAAAAAAAAAAAAAAGAAAGAAATTAATGCCTGGCCCATTAGCTCTAGCCTCTTATTGGTTAACTCTCACATCTTGATTAACCCATTTCTATTAAATCTGTATATCACTACGTGACTGTGGCTTACTGGCAAGATTCTAACCTACATCCATCTCAGGCCAGAGATTCATGGTGTCTGTCTGTCTATGATTTCTTCCTCCCAGAATTCTGTTCTGCCTTCCCTGCCTACCTGAGTTCCGCCCTATCAACTAGGCCAAGGCAGTTTCTTTAATAACCAACAAAAGCAATACAAATACAGAAGGACCTCCTATACCAAGTGTTCACTGTTTTGTCATGGCTGTTGCTGATGTATCTGTGAGGATTCACTGTTCTGTAGGTTCTGCAAATTATGCCCCATAAAGAAGCTTGCTTTCTTCATGTAATGGGATAAAGCCCCCCACCCCCAGACACGCACATCTCCTACCCTGTTCTACTGGGAACTCCGTATGTTTACAGGATGTTCTATATAGGTGGAAATGATTACTTTTAAAGCTGGAGAGCATCAAATAATCTAGACTAATAAACTACTGGAGGAGAAAGAGCAATAAGATCCCTTGAAAGGAGGCCACAGAGTTCCTAAGAGGAGTACTCATGGCCTCTCAAACCATCTCCAGCCACTGAAGTGTGACCCAGTCAGCAGGAAGACGGAATCCATGTCAGCTGGCCCAGCACATGGCCTTTTCACAGAACTTAAGGACCTGTATTTTACCCCATCCAAAATGCTCCTCCAGACACAGAAAGTTTCTCTATAGTTTTTCCTCCATTATGCAAAGACCAAAATAGATAAAATCCTTCTTTTATATCAAAGCTAAACCATACACCCCAATTCAAATCTGAGACCATGGGTCTTAACACATTCTCAGCACCAACAGATAAAGCTAAGCTAAGGAGAATCCTAGAGCCGAGGCCTCGCCTCTCAGGTATCAGCAGGTGAGGTGGGATATTGTTTATTTGCCATTCTCTGGCGCACAGGGTTTCTGTCATTCTGCCTGATAAAACAGCAAGGTTCATTAAACAATCTGTGCAACCCCATTCATCTCATCTACCATTCCACATATGGTGCAACACACTGCACAAAGTAATTAACTTATATCATGTTACAAATAATTAGCTGATATGTGGCACACCTGTGACCCTAGGTCAATAGTGTCAGCATCTGATCCAAGACTGACTGTTTACCAAAGAACAATGCACTGATCCAATTTTGCATTTAAATATTAAATGAAGAGGCAGGCAGATCTCTGTGAGTTCGAGGCCAGCCTGGTCTACAAGAACTAGTTCCAGGACAGGCTCCAAAGCTAGAGAGAAACCCTGTCTTGAAAAAAACCAAAATAAATAAGTAAATAAATATTAAGTGAGCCTACCCACAAAGGCCATTGCCAGTGCCAACTCACTGTGCTTGGCTGTTCATCTTTGCTGTGCTTTATTTTGTTTTAGACATCAAGTCCTACTGTGTTGTCCAGATTAGCCTTGAATTCCTAGGCTGAAGTGATTCTCCTGCCTCTGTTTTTACAATGGTAGGGACTAAATGCAAGGACGACCACACCAGGACAGTTTTAAACTGTTCAGATATTCCATGTAACATTTTTCCTTTCCTCATCTCTTCATCCGCTCTATTAGAGGAGGTGGAGGCATGTGCCCTCTCCAGAGACTATCTGAGAATTAAGTTAGCATGCGTGGATATATATATATTTTAGGTCACTTAGAGTCATCATCTTGGCCTTAGCAAGACTAAAAAATCTGACCACTTGATACAGGCTGATTTTACCCTGAACTGAACAGTTTATTTGTCAAAAACATCACTGAAATGATCTTTACTGACCTCCAAGACTGAGGGAGAATATCTACAAACAACTGTGAGGAGAAGTGCTGAAGAAGCCATACAGCGGCCCGCCCTTCTTATGTGATTTAAAACTGCTTTAAGCTCCCAGCTGGGAAAGTAACACACAGGAAAGCGCAACCACAGCACATTTCATGGAAACAGAAATCAGGAGCCAACTGGCAACACGCACAACGGGCAGGAGCCTAGTCACAGGAAGATGTGCATCACATGTAACATGGACAGCACAAGAGAAGCGTAGGGTGGAGGAGACAGACAGACAGACAGACAGACATGGAGCAATGTATGAAAGGAAAGTTCAGGTCTTCCTGTGTTGGCTCAGACTAAATGGAAGAGGCCGACTCAGCGGCTACTTCAGAGGGTTCAGGGTTAGTGGGAATGGTGCTAACTTCCTCCTGAGCTATATGATCTTTTCAAAAAGTAATCCAGGAGGCCAATGTGGTGGCAGATGCCTATAATCTAGGACCTTGTAGGCAGAAGCAGAACTGAGATTAGCGTGGGTTACAAACTGAGTTCTAGGCCTGAACAAAATGGTGAAACTGACTCAAAACAAAACAAAACACAAAGTAACAATGCAGATGATCATAATTTATATTACATAATTTATAATACTGAAATTGATTTGTTTTCATGCCTTTCTTCATTTATTTGTGTGTGGGGTGGTCGTGCATGCATCACAGCACATACGTGGAGGACAGAGGACAACTGTCAGGAGAGGAGTTGGTTTTCTCTTTCAACCATGTGGGTCCCAAGTATCAAAGTCAGATTAAGTCTGGTGCTTTTACCCAAGGAGCCATCTTGCAGGCCCTTAAGGATTTATGTACAACAGATGAAAACAGAAACCTTTTGGCTTCTTTTCTAGTAACAGGGACCAGGATGAAGTCTGGTACTCAACTACTCTCAAAAGCTGTTTATGAGGGTAACAGGGACTTATCGGCCTTCAGGCTATAAAAATACCCATCTTCTTAACAAGTGTCTTACTGGTTATTTCTAATCAGTCGGTGATATTCTAGGATAAATCAATCTCTTATTCTGAGGCACAGAACAGCTCAGTCAGTGTGAGGTCTCATGGTTGAAAAGGAGCTCAGGGTGAACTCCAGCGGTGTGACCTGTCAACTCTCACCTAAGCACACCGCATCTGACAGGATAAACACTTTGCTGCTCATTCACGATGCTGCTTTTTTTTTTTTTTTTTCCCGAGACAGGGTTTCCCTGTGGCTTTGGAGCCTGTCCTGGAACTAGCTCTGTAAGACCAGGCTGGTCTCCAACTCACAGAGATCCGCCTGCCTCTGCCTCCCACGTGCTGGGATTAAAGGCGTGCGCCACCACCGCCCAGCTACGATGCTGCTTTTAGTAAAAGCAGAAACAAAGTAGAAACAATTGCAATGACCACTGTGCTAATCCCTTTCGTTACTAGGAATGCCAGTTAATCCTGCTTAAAGCCCTCCTCTTCCCCTTGAGAACTGTCCTCTGTGTAAGGAAAACAACCTGCCTGACAGCACGAGCGCTCTCTGCATTTCCAAAACCCCGAGTGCCACACAGATCTCAGCACTTACGTACTCTCATGGCCTCGCTCGTTAATTTCCTCCTGGAGACTCAAAACACTGGTGAGGTTAATGATCCTCCTCCGGGGGTAACACGCAGCTGTCATCTCCTTCCGGGAGTCATCTTCCATCATCTCCACATCAGAATCGTCCCGGTGCCTCTTTCTGCAGTGAAAGGGAAGAACCGACAGGTCGTCATCCTTCCGGTTCATTTATTTTTAGTTTCCCGAGATAGGGTTTCTCTGTGGAGCCCTGGCCGTGCTCGAACTCAGAGATCCTCCTGCCTCTCGAGTGCTGGGAATTAAAGGCGTGCACCACCACTGTCCAGCTCCATTTTATTCTTTAACTCAGTGTATGTGCTGAACTTCAGAGAAAGGAGCAGCTTCTCTGTGCCGTGGCACGTCAGCGGCTGTCCTGTGTCATGCTACTTCTCTGACAACCCTCAGATCTCAAGGGCCTTCAGCAAGTAAACTGACCTTGCCAAGCCCCACTCATTCATGATTCCAAGATCCATCTGTCTGTCTACCCACGTGACACTGATCCGCACCAGCTATACAGAGCAGTGAGTGCACTCTTAGGGAAAGCCCTCATGCTCGCTTTCTAGTGGGAAAGTTAGCAACAGAAAAAGACTTTTAAAGTCCAATTTTAAATGCTTAATTAAAAAGCTATTTTATGTTTATGGCTGTTTTGTCTGCATGTATGTCTGTACACCAGATGAATTCTTGATGCCTATAGAGGTCAGAGAGGGCACTGGATTCCCTGGGAGTGGAGCTACAGACACCTATGACATGGTGGATGTTCTAGGTGCTAAGAATCATGGGTCATCCATAAACTGGGTCATCTATAAGAAATGCCAGTGCTCTTAACTCCTGAACCTTCTTTCTAGTCTAAGGAAAGTTTTAGTAGTAGTGGATGCTAGTAAGAAAGTACAAGGTCAGGGTCACATAACGGACTGATAGGATGTAAGAGGGAACAGAATTTTTGTCTGAATGGACAATGTGGTGGTTTGAGTGAGAATGACCCCATAGGCTCACATATTTGAATACCTGGTCTCCAGTTGGTAGACTTGTTTGGGAAGATTGAGAGATATGGCCTTATTGGAAGAGGTGTGTCACTGGGGCTGGGCTCTGAGGTTTCAAAGCCCACTGAGGCCCAGTCTCTCTCACTTCATCTCCAACTTGTAGATGGGAATAAACTCTCAGCTACTGCTCTAGCACCATGCCTGCTGCCTGCCTACTGCCACACTTCCTGCTATAATGATCATGGACTAACCCTCTGAATTGTAAGTAAGCCCCTAATTAAAATTATAAGTTGCCTTGGTCATGGTGTCTCTTCATACCAACAGAAAAGTAACTAAGACAGAATGCCTTTGGGAAAAGGTGACATGTGAACTGAGATATGAGTGACAAGACCCAGAGTTCCAGGTTGAGGAACACCAAGGGCAGTGGAAGGATCTAAACTCAGCTGGTCCAGGACAGCCACAAGAATCATGGGTGACAGTACTGCGAGGAGGAGGAGGGAAAAGCCAGCAAATGAGGGTTAGGCTGTCATTCTGCCTGCAATGGGAAGCCCTGGGAAGGCTTTCAGCAGGAGGAACAGAACCCTATTTTTGCTTTAACATTTTCTGACTGCTCTATGATAAATAACACTTAGTTTCCCAAACGATAAACAAATGGAATTATTTCTTTGGCAGGGTAAGAACATTAAATAAGATAATACATATAAAGTATCCATGCTTGGAAAATACTTGCAACATTTTATTCTCTGGAAAAGCTTCCTTAGGAGCCAGCTAGCTGTCTTGGCAGGACAATGCAGGAATGAACAAAGTGGAGTTCAGCAGTCCGTCTGAGTGCAATGCTCACTTCAGCGCCAGAGTTCCCGATAGCACCTCTAGGAGAGCATGCACCTCGGGCAAGTGATTCTGAATTGAGCACTAGGTCACTACCTCATAGGCTCAGTGGGATCAGTATCTGGGAACCTCCATGGGAATTCTGTAACTGGGCGGCTTCTGAGAGGAGCACCAGCAGCTGTGGCGAGGATGGAAGAGCAGTTTTAGGCTTTTCTCTCCAGTCACATTGGGTGTCAAGGGTTTGTCAAAATGCTTTATTAAAAACAAAAGCTGCACCTGTGCTCTTTCTGATGCGTTACTAACACTTAAAACCATGGACGTTTAAGAACTCTCACAGGAAAGCATGTGAGCCACCATCAAATGCAGACAGAATACAAGGCCACAGCCCTGTCCATCTGCTTGTGGAGACCCTGCTGTAAGATAACTGTAGTGAGGAACAAGGGGCCACACCTGGGGTTGCCTGGACTGCAAGTGGGTGCTGCTTTCTGTGCCTCTTCCGAAACCTCTTGTACTGCGTCCTTCTCCAAGTTCTGACTCGTGGCAGCTGCGTCAGCAGGGGCTGGAAGCTCAACCATCTCCTCGTCTCTCCGCATGGCATCTTCAGGAGAGCCCTCTGTCCTGTCCCCTTGGACAGGGTCCTGGGGCTGGCTGGCCAGAGCCCTGCTCACAGGCTGCAAAAAGGCATCGAGCTTCTGGTCCCGGGAGTCTGTGCGGACCATCTGGTGAGCATAGACCTTGTCAGCACTTCCACTGGTAGATGAGGACGCCACACCTGTTGTGGGCTTAACCACCTCCCCAGAGGGTCCAGCAAGTCCTGGAAGCAAGGTCTGTTTCAAAAGAGAAGACAGAAGAGAAGGCCAGACTTTAGTACATAAGTGTGCAAACCCCAGCAGTAGCGGGTGGAGACATCAGAGCCAGGAGTCATACCACAGATATTAGTACAGAAGCAAATTTATTAAAGGAGTATAAAATGTTCATAGGCATGAAATTTAAAAAAATCAAGCAAAGTTCTTATAATCTTAAAATGATGTTGAAATGAAAACTGAAAAGTTTTTATAGCTTGTCTGTTTTTCTACTTATGAAAAGATCCTCTTTTACTTTTTTATGGTAAAACACACACAGCATACAACATACCATTTTAACCTATTTTTAAGCTAGAACACCATGGCAGTGAGTATATTCATACAGCTGTGTATCCATTTCCAGACTCGGCTTCCATTTCCCCTCATCCCAGGCCCTGGCAACTAGCATTCTACTGTTTTGTTTTTTCTTTTTTAAAATTTCTTTGTCAGGGACTGACCCCAGGCCTCTCACCTGCTGAACTCTACCACTAAACTATGTCCTCAGAATTCCACTTGTAAACACACTGAAGCCGAACTCAAGTCTAAAACTCAATGACTCTCAGAAGCAGGGAGCCCCAGGTCCCAGATTCTAGTCACTAAACAGCTGTCCTACTGTGAGAGACCAGGGAACCCCACCGAACTCTAAGACTCACTGTGATGGAGGGTGACATATTTATGGCTTGCCCAAGAGGAATGCAAAGTGTTCAACAGATGCTCCTGGCATCTTGGTGTTCACAGTTTAAACATGAGAGAGAAAGAGAGGGACAAAACCCTGGGGATGATTCTGATGCAGCCAGCATGGGTTTCACCCCAATGGAGTCCTGCTATGGGTGGAAGCACTTGCCACTCAGGTTCATGTTTCTCTGTGTGCTCTCTCTCACAGCCCAGCTGGTTCCCACAGGAAAGCCTCAGCCCCATCCCATACACTCACAGCAGAAGCATGCCAGCAATTTATATGTATGGCGTGTCTATTTTAATTACACACCACCAAAAAGAGGAAGATGGACACATGAGTGGACCCAACAAAGGACATCTTCAGATGAAGAATTACTGGTGTCAAATGAATGGGAAGGCAGGGCTGACAGTCATTTGGCAAACTGATTGTTTCAGGATGTTCCAAGCCAGATCAGCAATATGAATGTCCTTAACATCATGGAGCAGGACATGGGGACAAATACCTCAATGCTAAATTCTATGGAGCATGAGAATTTACAGTACTGCGAGAGACAGTCACTGGAAATGACTTCAGAAGTGTGCCACCAGGCCTGTCTTTAAGTCCCTTACGTATGGAAAGTATGGAAGTATGGAAAACTTCATGGAAAACTAAGATTTAAAGATTTGAATTTTTTTTTTGAGGGATCAAACTAGAATGAACAAAATTTACAAGTAAATAGATTCTAGGATGGTTTTGAAGGACTGAGAGATGGCTCAGTGGTTAAAAGCACTGACTTCTCTTCCAGAGGACCCGGGTTCAATTCCCAGCACCCACATAGCAGCTCACAACTGTCTGTAACTACAGTTCTAGGGGATCTGACACCCTCACACAGACATACATGCCGGAAAAACACCAATCCACATAAAATAAAAATAAATTAATTAAAAAAGAACGTCTTGTGTCTGAATATAGTTATGTCTCTAGGTTCCCAACTCAAAGGCAATTCAGAGGGATCCAAGAGAGTTAACTAGCGCCACAAAGAAACAATCTGCCAAACCAAAAGTACAAATTATGCTACAGGAAACCTAGAGAAGTCAATGAAAACAGCAAGTTTAAAAAGGGGAAGCCAGGGCTGGCAAGATGGCTTAGTGGGTGATAGGGCTTGTCGCCAAGCTTGACAACCTGAGTTAACTCCTGGAAGCCACATGCTAGAAGGAGAGGACTGACTCCTGAAAGTCACCTCTGATTCCCACATGCTCGCCAGAGTACAGGTGTACAACCCCCACAGAGAAATGAAAGGGAGTGGGTTTACTTAATTAGAAGGGACGTAAGGGACTTAAAGACAGGCCTGGTGGCACACTTCTGAAGTCCCAGGTCTTGGGAGGCAGAGGCAGGAGGATCATTAGTTCAAGGTTTCTCAGCTACAAGCAAATTTAAGGCCAACCTGGGCTATGAAACCTTATTTCCCCCCAAATAAAAATAAATACACACACACACACACACACACACACACACACAGAGAGAGAGAGAGAGAGAGAGAGAGAGAGAGAGAGAGA
>NC_022012.1:83603243-83607007 GCF_000317375.1 Microtus ochrogaster
GACTGGAACATCACTAGATACAGATTTGAACAAGGCTGGTAATCAACAGACTCTCTTGATAATTAAAACATTTGAATATAGATGATACATACACTGAATATAAATGTTGTTACTGTTACTAACTTTTTTAGGTATAGTGTTTGTATTATGGTTATGCAAGAAAATTTTAGATGTATAATAAAGTATTAAGAAATAAATGTCTAAAATGTGCTTTCAGATTTACTTTTCCCTAAGGAAGATAGGAATAACTAAAACCAGCAGGGCAAAATGCTGATGATGGATAACAGATATATGTACTATTTAATTTTAACTCTGCTTAGAAATATGAATAAAAATTAAAACAAAGTAACAGCTCCATTCAAAAGTGTGGAAGACACTCACAGTGCAGAAGAGGGGCTAGGAGAACGGCTCCATGGTAGGAACATCTGCTGTGCAAGCATGAGGCCCCAATTCAAATGTCCAGCACTCAAGTAAAGTCTGGTCTGGCTACAAGCATCTATTACCCAGTCATTGGGGCAGAGACAGGCAGATCCTGAGAGCCCACTTGCCAGTCACCCTCACTCGGAGAGCATCAGTTCAGGGAAAGCCATTCTCAAGGCAATAAAGAGGTATAAAAAAAAAATCAACATCCTGCTCTGACCTCAGCATACAAGTATGGATGTATGACTGGCACACATATGCATAGAACACACACACATAAATTCCTGAAGAAAATGTTACCTTTAAGAAAACTATCAAAGCAACACAAAGACAATTCGAAATTATAACAAAAAAAAAATCCGAGTTTTCATGATATGGAGCACCCTTTAAAGCAGCAGAGGCCCAGAGAGACTGTGGAGGTAGATGCTCTCACCTGGGTGAAATACATCCTGGACGAATTGGACCCCAACAGCTTGCCCTCAATGTGCTGTTGCACACGCTCCAGGATACTCTCCTCATGCAGAAAGTGAACTTCATGCTTGGTGGGGTGCACATTGACATCTACATTCTGGGGACTGATTTCCAAACTGGCATGAAAAAAGAGGAGAGAAACCAAATGATGGGGAAAATCTACAGGGTGACTAGACAATGTGGAGAGGCCCAATCACACGGCCTCAAACCTGAAGATCAAGTCAGAGAGACCGAGTCCCATCTCTGATACCGAGGGGCCGTGCAGCTTCCAGGGTGGACACAACGACTGGCTCTCCTCGTTGCACAGACTTACAGTGGGAATGAATTCTATATAAGGCACCGCCCATGTATACGGAGGTTATTACAGGTCAGCCATCAGCACTCTAGAACCGCTGCTGGATTGTGACCGCAGGCAAGTGCCTAACTTCCCTGCATGTTTTCTCAGCTTTAAAGATAGGGTGACTATCAAACAGTTCCTCCTCACTTTTCACGGGGGGAAAAAAAAGACACAGAAGAATTTGCTACTCAACTCAAGAGGTCTTTCCCTGGCTCCAAGTCCATCTTTCACGGCTTACTGATAATGGAGTTTTGTGATATGAAGCCCTGTCAGCAGAGGCTACTACAAGGATGACAGGAGGGGTTTCCTAAGTCAGTTTTGGGAGCAAACATGCCACACCTCTTGTACACAAAACCAACGGCAAGTCATTTCTTCTTGTGGGCAGTACACCCCATAGCAGGTCCTGAGTGCGGAGATCTGCCTCACCCACTTCTCCCCAGCATGGCAAGCCACAGTCAGTCCTTCACTGAGTGATGGAAGGCAAGAGGCACTATTAATCCCACAGTCTTGGGATGGGCTGCTCTCTGTAACTGCTCTTCCTGCCACTCATATCTCACTACTCAACTCCAATTTGAATTCAGTAGGCAAATTTTTCATTACTTTCCTTGTTCTGTTACATGATTTCTATCTCCTCTTTAGATCAAAGACAGAACAGTTGATGACATTACAGATTTATTCCTAGCAAGGAAACATGCAATGGCGTCAACAACTGCACGTTACATCTAAAATCTACTTTAGCCTATGGCCACAATACCCTGAGCATGCCTGACCTCACCTAAAGCCATTCTGAACTGTGGTTCAGACAGTAAACTTCCTCTCATTTCAGTGAGATCAGAACAAAGAAAGTGTTTTTCAGATAGATTCTTGCTACACTGGTCTGGAACTTAAAATTCTCCAAAACACTGGATTTATAGGTCTGTTCCTGAAGGTTTAGCTGAGAATAAACTTGCAACATAGTTTCTGCCAAGAAGGCTAAGTTTCAAACCTGAAAGATGTCAGTACAAGCTGGGCCCTTGAGTAGTCTTGTTGCAAAGAGAATGGTCACTCTTCATGCTGGTTTTGAGAGGCTTTTTCAGACAAGCAGAACAAGAAACAAAGAAGAGACCCTGACTTCTTCCTTCCTTCCTTCCTTCCTTCCTTCCTTCCTTCCTCCCTCCCTCCCTCCCTCCTTTCCTCCCTCCCTTCCTTCCTTCCTTCCTTTTGCACTATGGGGTTTGGTCTGAATAAGGCAAGTCCTAAACTATGAATGATAACTGAAACATGACTACCAACTTAAGTCACTGGGATCTGCCAAAATAAAGACAAGAACTCTACAGGAAGGCAGGCATGTAAAGACGGTTACCATGCAGGCTCACCAACCAGAATCCACATAAAGATAAGAGAGGAAAACTGACCCCACAAATGTGCCTTCTGACTTCCACATGTGTTCCATGTCCCATGCTTGCTTGTTCACTTTGTCTCTCCTCTCAATTAAATAAACAAATAAAATCTTTAAAAATGTTTAAAGACTCCCCACAGGGCAGGGAGGATGCTGTTTCATGGCCCCAGCAAGAGGAACCGCAGAGTCCCTGAGTGAGAACAGGACCATTTTCCCGTGGGGAGGGACAGAGCATCCTTACACCAGCAGTGCCCAGGATCTGTCCTGGCTGAACACTGCTAGGCAATCTCTTTCACGGAGGGCACCGAGGAGTCTGATGCTGCATTACCTGAGGTACAGGAATGGGTGTGTGTTTTTGGGCAAATATGCTGCATATACAGTTTCTATGGCTTTTCTCAAGGCAGCTGATTCTACCAGCCGGTCTGAAAAACAAAAAAAGCAAGTACCCAGTTCAAAACTGTCCTTCAGGACGAGGTCACAGGTGCTTACTTACATGGTCATGAAGTCACCTTGGGAAGAACACCTGGGAAATGATAGCCTCATCAGATGCCCAGGAACAATCACCCCTTTATCTGTTACCACTTTAACCATCTCACTACATGTTTGGGGCTCTTCCTCCCACTCAAGCAGCAGAGATTAGAGGGTGCCCAATTCTGCCTCATCACCCCTTCCCATCAGCTCCTGTATATTAACTTCGCTGTCTCTGGACCTCAGCAGCCCTTGGATATTTCAGTTCACAAAGACAAAGCTACCCATCACACATGCCAAGTGCTGAGATACCATGGTGGTGAACGACTCATTCCAGCCTAGTGTGTAGCACTACGACAGAGGTGTGTGACACCCGTCAGAGGAGACAACAGCCAACTCTGCCCAAGGGGTTCCAATAGCAGGCTTCATAGTTGGCTGTTTCACTCTTTAGGGGGGACCCTCCACCCCACTCCCACATAAACACACAGAGACGTATTCTTGTTAAGAAACGCCTGGCCTTAGCTTGGCTTGTTTCTAGGGGCTTTCCTAACTTAAGTTACTCTGTTTCTCTTTAAATATGTTTTGCCTCTGGGCTTTTTACCTTTCTTGATTCCTTCTTACTCTGTGGCCCCTGGTGTCCTTTTCTTTTCTCATTCCTCGCTCTCTCTTCCCTAGATTTCTCCTCCTATC
>NC_022012.1:83607505-83616954 GCF_000317375.1 Microtus ochrogaster
CAGCCAAGGATATGCCACATCTTTTTATTTCCAAGAATAGTGATGGCTTTATCAACAAGGAGACTATTAAATTCTTTTAGTGATCACACAGGCCTGGTGGTGTACCTGACAAGACAGATGGAGTAATCTGCTAAGGTCTCTGAAAGTGAGGCTGGCTATCACAGTGACCTTCACCTCTGTTCCCTAAGTGAGCATATACAGTAGGACAAAAACTTGCCTTTTTGCCATAATGAACAAATTGACCAGTGTTAACGCAGACTATGGTACATGGACCAATCAGAAACAAGAAAAGGGCAGTCAAATGACACTTAACTGACTTTTGTTTGTCAGCTCCGCAGTCAACATGTGTAGTCAGAACAGTTATTTCTAATTTTTTTTTAACTGCTGATTTACTTTGGGGAGGGAGCGGCAGGGGTACATGTGGAGGTCAGAGGATGCAGTGGTTTGAATAGGTATGGGCCCCATAAACTCATGTTTACGAATGCTTGGCCTATAGGGAATGGAACCATTAGGAGGTGCAGCTTTGTTGGAGGAAGTGTGTCACTGTGGAGGTGGGCTTTGAGGCCTCCTGTGCTCAAGCTTTGCCCACTGTGTCAGTCTCCTTCTGTTTCCTGAGGAGAGGATCCAGGTGTAGATCTCTCAGCTCCTTCTCTAGATCCATGTCTGCCTTCATGCTGCCATTCTCACCATGACGATAATGGACTAAGCCTCTGAAACTATAAGCCAGCTCCAATTAAACGTTTTCCTTTCCAAGACTTGCTGTGGTCATGTTGTCTGGTCACAGAAATTGAAACCCTACCTAAAACAGAGGACAACTTGAGGAGTCAGTTCTCTCATGCCACCATGTGGGTCCTGGGACCCAAACGCAGGTCATCAGGCTTGTTGACAAGTGCCTATACCAGCTGAGCCTTCACACTGTCCTCCATGCTGTAATTCTTATGTTTAGAACAAAACAGATAAAGGTGTTATTCCCAAACCTTACATGTGGAATTAAGCCTTATTAGCAGGCTTAATACTTCTTGGTAGGGAAGGGACAATGTCTCCTAATAGAAACACCTTAACAGAAGCTGTCTAACAGTGCTTGGCCTCTCCTAACTCCTCCTGGACTGCCCTGAACAACTCTTGTAAAACACACATGATTTGGATGCTGGAGAGGGGGCTCAGCAGCTGAGCACTTGCTGCTGCTCTTACACAGGACCCTAGCACACAGCAGACAGCTCACAGCCACCTGCAACTCTAGCTCTAGGGATCCAGCGCTCTCT
This sequence comes from Microtus ochrogaster, assembly GCF_000317375.1. NCBI lineage: Eukaryota > Metazoa > Chordata > Mammalia > Rodentia > Cricetidae > Microtus > Microtus ochrogaster. The sequence goes on from NC_022012.1 coordinate 83,608,768, forward strand.
TCTGGCCTCTGCAGGCACAGCACTCTCACATTTGTGCATGCATGAGCACGTGCATGCACACAAATAAAAGTAAATAAAAAAGAATCTGTTTTAAGATGTACAGTTTGAGACATTTATAGCCATTTACTGCTGAAAAAAGGAAGAAAATATACAATTTCCAATAGCACACAAAGAAGATGAGAACTAAAATTAGGATAAAATGTTTCCCAATAAAGGCAAAGGACCTGTAAGACCCCACAGAGATACATGTACATTCATGATGTTAATCACCAGGGTGGCATGGGACGGATTCCTGTGACATGAAGGTGGAGATGGACTAGACATGGAAGACACAGGCAGGGGAGGGGAGCTGAAGATGGCCAAAAGTAAGCCTGAAAATGCCATGAAACCTAGAAACCAAGTAAATACATCTACCTATGCCTTAAAACAAATAACCCTAAGGAAGCCCATCCCCTTGGGCTGGAGAGAAAGCTCAGCAGTTAAGAGCGTGTGTTGCTCTTGCAGAGGGGCCAGGTTAGTTCTCAGCACCCACATGGTGGTTCACCTAACTCCAGGTTCAGGGGATCTGGCCAGTTCTTACCTCCAAGGCATTAGGTATACATATTATGGACAAACATACATGGAGGGAAAACATTCACATACTCAAAATAAATAAATCTAAAATAAACTTATTTTAAAAGCCTATACCCTTGTCTCTTTTCAGTTCTTCCTCTCTCATTCCTTCAATACCTATCTTAAATCTGTATTAAAAACTGATTCTAGCTGGGCGGTGGTGGCGCACGCCTTTAAATCCCAGCACTTGGGAGGCAGAGGCAGGCGGATCTCTGTGAGTTCGAGACCAGCCTGGTCTACAAGAGCTAGTTCCAGGACAGGCTCCAAAACCACAGAGAAACCCTGTCTCGAAAAAAACCAAAAACCAAAAACCAAAAAAAAAAAAAAAATTCTTAGTGAACTCCAATTTTGCTTTAAAAAAAAAAAAGAACTTTGAATATAAGAATATGAAAATCAAATGCATGGAAAGATGCTTCTTGCATCTGGACAGAAGCTAAGTTCAAACTTCCGGGGATTGGGAGGCAGTGTGATTCCAGCACCATCCAACACTTGCTATATACAACTAAGCTACACAAATCCAAAAATCAAATTGCACTTACTTAGTAAGAATCATGTAACTAATAGGTCATCAGAGAGACAAGAACTAATTCAACCTAATTTCATTTCTTCCTTGATTTCTAGAATTATTCTGAGTGTCATAAATTTAATTCTTTAAAAGAAAAAGGGTCTTAGGATTCAGCTTTTTAGTTACAATGCCTATACTCGAGTCTTGATTTTCTGCTGTACAATGTGGAAAAGCAGCCCTGACGTAGGGTCAGAGTAGAGCCTGCTTGTAAAGGCTGTAATGCAGACTCACGAGGAAGGCATTCTGGCCTACACAGCTCAAGGTAATGAACCAGACTGTGACAGGCAATGACACAGACTTAAGATAGAATAGGGCTAACCTCTGACATGAATTTCCCTGTGTAATCTAACCTGTGAGTCAGGAACTCAGGTTCCATAAACCTCTCTCTGTAGACACTTCACTCTTTCTCACTTACGGTTGATGAAGAGCAGGAAAATGCACTTCTTCACGGAGTAGTTTGCATTGGATACATAGCCATTCATTTTGAAAGACAGGGTTTTATCCTCACACCCAACTTCTATCAGCTCTCTGTTTAGAAAAGAGAAGTTTTGAGACTTTTTTAAAGTACAAGAAATCTCACATGATATATATGTATCACAAGAGAAAAAAAAACAGGGCTCTTTCCCATAAACTAACTCTGGATTAAAAAAAAGAGGAGGAGGAGGAGAAGAAGAAGAAGAAGAAGAAGAAGAAGAAGAAGAAGAAGAAGAAGAAGAAGAAGAAGAAGAAGAAGAAGAAGAAGAAGAAGAAGAAGAAGAAGAAGAAGAAAAAGAAAGACCTGATCTGAGACTAGGTTCAGCTGAGGTCCTGAGAGTCTACACATCATCTGGCATCTATCTATCCACTTACCTACTCAGTGTTTAAGTGTTTGTGTTGAGTGCTGGGCACTACTGTCACTGCTGAGAAGTAAAATGAGTCTAAGCTCTGAATCCTTACTATGCCTGAAATTTTTTTTTATTGATTTTTATTGAGCTCTACATTTTTCTCTGCTCCCCTCTCTGCTTCTCCCCTTCCCTTCAACCCTCCCCCAAGGTCCCCATGCTCCCAATTTACTCAGGAGATCCTGTCTTTCTCTACTTCCCATATAGATTAGATCTATGTAAGTCTCTCTTAGGGTCCTCATTGTTGTTGAGATTCACTGGGATTGTGATTTGTAGGCTGGTTTTCTTTGCTTTATGTTTAAAAATCACTTATGAGTGAGTACATGTGATAATTATCTTTCTGGGTCTGGGTTACCTCACTCAAAATGATTTTTTCTAGCTCCATCCATTTGCCTGCAAAATTCAAGATGTCATTTTTTTCTGCTGTGTAGTACTCCATTGTATAAATGTACCACATTTTCCTTATCATTCTTCAGTAGAAGGCCAGTTAGATTGTTTCCAGGTTCTGGCTATGACAAACAAAGTTGCTATGTGTAACATGAGGGCTGGGCTTGTTGGGGTTTCTATCCTGCCCAGTTCCCATAGCTGTTCAGCCCCAAAGAAATTCACACAGAGAGTCTATATTAATGATAAACCAATTGGCCCATTAGCTCAGGCTTTGTATTAGCTCTTATAACTTATATTAATCCATTATCCTTATCTATGCTAGCCACATGGCTCAGTACCTTTTTCAGCGGGGCAGATCACATCCTGCTTCTTCAGTGATCTGGGCATCTGGGAAACGCTTCCTTCTTACCAGAATACTCCTGTTGTCCTTGTCCCACCTCTACTTCCTGTCTGGTTGACCCACCCAACTTCCTGCCTGGCCAATCAGCGTTTATTTGAAACATGATTGACAGAATACAGACAATTCTCCCGTACCAACTATGAACATAGTTTAGCACATGTCCTTGTGTCATGATTGAGCATCCTTTGGATATATATCCAAAAGTGGTATTGCTGGGTCTTGAGGAAGGTTGTTTCCTAATTTTCTGAGAAATCGCCACACTGACATCCAAAGGGTTGTACCAGCTTGCATTCCCACCAGCAATGCAGAAGTGTTCCCTTTACCCCACAGCCTCTCCAGCATAAGTTGTCATCAGTGTTTTTGATGTTGGCCATTCTTACAGGTGCAAGATAGAATCTCAGAGTTGTTGTGATTTGCATTTCTCTGATGACTAAGGATGTTGAGCATTTCCTTAAGTGTTTTTCAGCCATTTTAAGATTCCTCTCTTGAGAGTTCTGTTCTTATTTTTTTTATTGGATTATTTGTTCTTTTGTAAAGATTTATTTATTTATTATGTATGCAGCATTCTACCTGCATGTATGCCTGCACACCAGAAGAGGGCACCAGATTTCATCATACATGGTTGTGAGCCACCATGAGGTTGCTGGGAATTGAACTCAGGACCTCTTGACCTCTGAGCCATCTCTCCAGCCCAGATTATTTGTTCTTTGGATGGCCAATTTCTTGAGTTCTTTGTATATCTTGGAAATCAGACCTCTGTCTGATGTGGGGTTAGTGAAGATCTTTTCCTATTCTGTAGGATGTCATTTTGTCTTGTTGACCATGTCCTTTGCTTTACAGAAGCTTTTCAGTTTCAGGAGGTCCCATTTATTATTTTTTTTCTCTCAGTGTCTGTGCTACTGGGGTCATATTTAGGAAGTGGTCTCCTGTGTCAATGCATTCAAGTGTACTTCCCACTTTCTCTTCCATGAGGTTCAGTGTGGTCTTTGATTCATTTGGACTTGAGTTTTGTGCATGGTGATAGATATGGATCTATTTTCATTCTTCTACAAGTTGATATCCAGTTATGTCAGCACCATTTGTTAAATATGCTTTCTTTCTTCCACTTGATATTTTTTGCTTCTTTGTCAAAAATCAGGTGTTCGAAGGTGTGTGGATTGATATCCCGGTCTTCTATTCAGTTCCATTGGTCCTCCTATCTGTTTTTATGCCAATACCAAGCTGTTTTCAGTACTGTAGCTCTGTAGTAGAGTTTGAAGTCAGGCATTGCGATGCTTCCAGAAGTTCTTTTATTGTACAGGATTGTTTTCGCTATCCTTGGTTTTTGGGGATATATGAAGTTGAGTACTGTTCTTTGGAAGTCTGTGAAGAATTTTGCTGGGATTTTGATAGGCATCGCACTGGATCTGTAGATTGCTTTTGGTAAGATTACTATGCCTAAAATTTTATGGTAACTAAATCCCAAAGTTTTAAGTCTAATACTCATCTCTGCTGACCTGACTCTTTACTATACTGAACAGCACCAATGAGGTTCCCAAGAGTGCTTACTGGCAAGGACAGGAAAACAAGATACATCTTCCTAAGTTTTCAGGATGAACCTATTAGCAGCTAGTTAACTCCTAGTAGCCTTCTTCCTCAGTCTTCATTGACTCCAGAGATTTTTCCTTCTTGTCCTGGTATCTTTCTTTTGGGGCATCAACAGAGCCTACCAATGAATGGCATAAATATCTCATTCCCTTTCAACTGAAGTACTGAGAGAGCAAGAATCACTCCAGGTCCACCGCTGTATCCCAACTACAGTTCAGCACTCACTAGATTTTGCTGCGCAGGCCAGGGATGCTTTTCCTGCAGTAACATGCCCTCTGAGTCCTGGGGTGGGCATAGTGCAGCCTGCAGTTCTGTACATACACACTGACCCACAAAGCCTTTCTTCCTCCAATGTCTCAGGAGGGCAATTTGGAAACCTACTTCTGGAAATATCTAATCTCTTACAGCCCCTGAGGATTACATTGACTAGTGTTCAGTCTCAAAATCTTGTCAAAAGCTCTTAAAAGATACTCTGTAGAATACAGAGATCTTCCTTTGATCTAGGAGTATAGGTTTTTGTTTGTTTTTTTTAAATTAACTCACTTACATTTAATTAGGAAGAAAAGGATGTTGACAAATAAACTACTTGTTCCCTTGGTTATGCTCTAAGAATGAACAGTTTGTCCTTGGAAGTAGAATTTCAGTATTAGGACAACTTGCAATGCTTTTGAGACCTTGGGGAAAATCAAGCAGATCCAGTTGACTCCATCTGTGCTATGTGCTATGAGCACCTCATGTACGCCTGCACAAGAAGACTCTTAATAATCTGGGGTATGGCATGGGCCTTTGGGACTTCGTGAATTCCTAGCAAGAAACCTGTGATGGTGCTGGTGGATTTTTACAAACAGGGGAGCTCAGGAGTAACTCATAAGCAAACTCTTCTCTTGGTCCTTCTTTGATTATGACGGGCTGCTAACACCCGCAAATCTAGACTTTAAGAACAGAAAATTTCATCCAGCTTTACACCCCTAACTTCTGATACAAATCTTAAAACAAAGAAAGGAAATTAATAATGCTGAATGACAAGTAAATTAAATTACAACAGGAACATTAAGGGTGACAGAATTCTGAATTATAAACATTTTGAAAATGAAGGTCAAAAGAATAAGCGCATTCACAGGCACAGCATTCAGGAGGCAAAACTCCCAGAGAACACTGAGTCCCAGTGAGACAGTGACCACATCAACCACCATGAAACCCAACAACAAGCCTGCACACCCGACTACACCAGCCCTAGCAGCATCCACTGTCTCAGTAGCTTTCAGAACAACACAACGGGTGATAAACCAAGGGAGGGAATTCCAAGGACTTTACTATACGTGGGTTACTCACATACCGACTAACAGCATTTCCAAAGATGGAGCGAATGTTGTCCACGGTCGTGGCATTGGGTAGTGTTCTGATATCAGCCACTGTCTCACCTTGCTGAAAACAACAGACAGCATGGTGACTTGACATCCAATGGCCCTGAGTAGTAGAAATTGTTTCTTAAAAATGTCCTATGTTTCTTTCCTATTGTCCTTCAAAAATCCTAATTTAGTGACCAGAGAGATGAGCCAGTCATTAAAAACACTGGCTACTACTCTTTTTCCAGAGTACATAGTACTACAACCATCCGCAACTCCAGTTCCAAGGGATCTGATGCCCTCTTCTGGCCTCTGTAGGTACCAGACATGCACATGGTGCAGAAAAACACATGCAGGTAAAACATTTGTACATATAAAACAAAAATAAATATATCTTTTGAAAAGAATCATGACTTACTTTTTTAACTGAGAAACTAATGCCTGAATTGTGTATGGAATACCTAGAAAAGAAAAGGCAAAAGCTAAGTAGAGGGTAGTCAAATACATAATAAATTCAGAGATCTATTTTAATTAAATAATTTGGTAGATTTATAAGAAAAAGGTGGTTTAAACAAGGATATATACAACCAAAATACCTTGGTATAACCTATATTATTTCCAAGGAAACAAAACAACAGAGACTCATGGAGACAACACTGCCAACCATGACACAGAACGTTAGAGGCCGCCCAGTCTGAACCTACAGGGTTATTTTCCTGATTGGCTCCCTTACTCTTTCCTTAGCTGGTCCTGCTCCAGTACCCACAGGCTCTGTGAAGATGACTTCATCACGCCTCTGTCCACCAACCCCGCTGAGAACGGTGCTTAGGGAATGCATCTATTAAGTACAGTTTTCACCTTACCACACTTAGAACCAAAAGAGTCACTGAGAACATTTTTGACACTGATTTATACAACTATACTAGTGGAAGTGAGGAGGGTTAGGGGACCTAATACATGAACCTTTTCCTATATGGACAAATATATTTTATAAATACTAAAAGACAGTTGACACAAACCACTATTAAGATTCAAAGACACTTGAGATCAAACCCACACTTCAGCCACTTGTGCCAATATATTACGTTTATCAAAACATAATTCTGCATTTAGCTACCCTAAGACCCTTCTCCTGTTAACAGCCTCCAAGTCGCTTTGGGAAACTCCTTTAATCCCATCTCTCCCAAGGCATACTAAGTAAAGACTGACAACCAACAAGTTTTCCCAGAGCTGTGGGTACAAAAGTAAAGTCAATCATAGCACTGTCCAGGACAGAACTTCAAAGGAGAGGCAGAGAAGAACAGGAGGACCATCTGTCACTCTGTGCTACCTCTTCCTACCCAATAATCAAGCATTCAGTGATTTCTTTTTGAGTCACGGTAGCTAAGATCAGTTTGCTTCATCTTCCAACAAAGAACCTACCAAAGGAGACCAACTGTACCCCTCACAAGATGGGTCAAGACTTAGGACTGATGAGCAAACTGGGACCAGAGTAGCACACAAGTAAGCTTTGTGTCTGCACCTAGGTTAATTTGCAAGCACTGAGGCATGTTCTTTTCATGAAAGAGCTCAAGGACTCACTCAGTCCCAGATTTTGGACAGTACCTGCCAACAACTTCTAAAATTTTCCCATACTCTTCACTTGGATTTTTCAAGGCTTTCCTCCTCGTCATTATGTTGTAAAAAAGGTCCTCCACCTGAAGAGAGATCCAGTTGTCTTGTAAGTTCATGGGCGTACATGGAAAGCTTCGCACTGTCTACCTAAAGCTGGACCTCAGGTTAGTGAATCCAGGGACATTACCAACAGCACTGTTCTAAGTCCTGATTTGGGGGGAGGGAGAAGGATAAGAAAGCATCAACAAAGGAGTTAAAGAATATTTTTCCTGTATCCCACATTCACTCAATTCTCAAACAGATAAATGGGAGATGGCTCTATGGCATGCTGTTTGTTAAAAGTATAAAGGACTAAAAATATGAGCCCATTTAAAACTGTCTTGCTCAAGAGAGTAGACAATTTGGTAAGACATGAATGTAACTCTACAATGAATTACTATATTACATGGCATTCAGCGACATTTTTCAAACTAAAGAAAATTATAAAACTCTGGAGATAATTTGGATAATTTGGAGTTCTCAACAATCACCCTATGTATGCAGCTAAGGCCCCCCTAGCCAGCACCATTTGGCATTTCAATTGTATTTTAATAAAGACAACCTGAAGACCTGAAAAACAAAACAGCCAGCCACTGGCTTTTACCCTGACCTCAGCCTGGAAAGGCGATCCTGCCTCTTGGAATCTCAGAATGAGACTGCATGTTGACAATGGTTTCCTCCTGTTTTATAATACTCTCTATGGCTGGGATTAAGGCGTGGACTACCATGATTTAAGGCATGCACCACCCGATTTCT
>NC_022012.1:83617158-83634827 GCF_000317375.1 Microtus ochrogaster
TGGTTTCCTCCTGTTTTATAATACTCTCTATGGCTGGGATTAAGGCGTGGACTACCATGATTTAAGGCATGCACCACCCGATTTCTATGGTAACTAGTGTGGCTACTGGGATTAAAGGTGCGTGTCATTGTGACTACTAGGAATAAAGGTGTGTTACCACAACCTGGTCTGCAAGGCTGACCAGCGGGACTGTTTTACTCTCAGATCTTCAGGCAGTCTTTATTACAATACAATTGACATGCCACCACACAGCACTTTGAAGCACATGCTTGCTTCTGTCTCCTACCTGCCTATCATGCTCAGGACTTGAGATGTGCTACAGCTGGGGTCAGGAGTGAAGGGACAGAGACGGGTAAGATGACAGGGAGGTGCCCATGGGATTTCAGACTGGAAAGACATTGACATACTAGGAAAAGGCTTTTGACTCACAACACTCATGACCTACCCACGCCCTGAGGCAGCCGAGCAGAAATTCTCTGCTCTGCTGGAGACACTGGAAACTGAATTCTGAGATGTTAGTGACCTGCCTGTGAACACACAAGCACTGAAAGGTGAGACCAGGACTCGGACCCATGTCTTCTAGTCCACCACGATGATGTCTCAATGCCAACTGCACTGCCACTGATTTTTACCATCCCAGCCTCTTACAAAAGACAAGACGTAGGCAGGCTGCCATGCCATAAAACCCAATCATCATTTTTCTTAGAAGCTTAGGTATCCTGGGGCTTCTATTACAAATCAAAACTTATCTGATTTTTACACCAGGAACTCAGAGCCCATTTTACTTTTACTTCAGCATTCCTACTAAGCTGTGTGTCCCAAGTTTTATTCCGATGTGCCACTCTTACCGTAATCTGGGTACCCTGGTTGCCTGCACACGGCTTAGGAGGGGCTTTCAGCTTTCCATCTGAGTAACTTGCTCTAGTCAAACAACATAGAAGATTATTTGTATCTAACAGGATGCTTAGCCAAAGCATAAAAACAAAAACCCTAATATAGACACTGCAGCATATATCTGTAACCCAGACACGAGGAATACCTTGAAAGCCCCTAAACTACATGAAACAATAAATACATCAATACTTCACATTTAAAGATGAACTTCATTATTTAAAAAAAAAAGCTTGCAAATAAAATCTCATACACCAAAATTAACCAGGCCCAAAGCCTATATAGTTCAATGAATTTCTATACAGTTAGAATAGATATTAAGAAATAAATCTGTGGAGCTCCAAATTAAATTTGCACCTTCAGTAAGAAATAAACTTTATTTACATACTTATTCACCACCCAACACAAAACCCATGACAGAACTAGAAAAACAATGCACTTTCTAATCTTTCATAATTGTGTCTATTACCTGGATTTGGTTCATATTACATTTCATTTAAAAATGAAAATTATATCAATACATTATAACATAGCCATATTATATACTGCTAATTGGATTTTATAGAGGCATTTTATTTTATCTTACTTTAATGTTATGTGCATTGGTATTTTGCTTGCATGTATATCTGTGTAAAGATTCTGGATCCCCTGGAAATGGAGTTACAGATAGTCGTGAGCTGCCATATAGGTGCAGGGAACTGAACTGGGGTCCTTTGGAAGAGCAGCCAATGCTCTTAACTGTTGGGTCATCTCTCCAGCCCTAGAGGCATTTTCTTAGTTGAGGCTCCCTCTTCTTAAGTGACTTTAGTTTGTCTCAAGTTAATATAAAACTATCAAGCATAGGGAGGCACTGGGATCAAAGTGATACCTCTGGATTTCATTCTGCCTCAGAAGGGAGCCAGTAGAAACCCCAGATAGGGCATAACACAAAACCAGAAATCATGAAACAGGTACCTTAAGCTATTTACAAAAAACTTAACTCACAATTGTCTCTCTGGTTTATAACATTCCACGCAGTCCACCCAAATTGACATAGAATCAAGACCCTAACATCAGCCTTGCGTACTCCGAAGCAGTACATCACACATTAGTCTGCTGAAGAAGGTGGAGGACACGGAATTTCCTATTTTAATTTATAAGCAATTTGCATGCTTCAAATGTATTTTATTGTTGCTTTTCTTTCTTTCTGCATTCATTAGGTACTACTACTTACTACTAGTCTTCAGGCAGTGGCAGCCAGTGCTTACAAAAACAAGAGCATGATTTTGAGTTCTTGAACTCCATTTTGGTTCTGTTCCAGGATCATTTTGAGCTTCTGGAAACTGCCGGCACGACAGCCAGCAGCCAGATCACTCAGGTACAGGCTGAAGGGAACCAGAAGGAGTCAGCAAATGAGTGTTGACTCTTCAGCATCCCAGCCGCAGACCTGTCATCAGCCCAAAGTGCTACCCTACTAAAGGGCAAAAGGGCAGAACTAACACTAGCAACTACTATTTGTTTAGAAAACCTATGTGCAATAGACATCTTCCTTGGTGCTTGTAATATGTTACAGCTTATCAACTTATCTCTCTCTCTATCTTCCTCTCTCTCTTTTTTTTTGGGGGGGGGGCGCTTCAAGACAGGATCTCTCTGTGTAGCCATGACTGTCCAGGGACCCGCTCTGTAGACCAGGCTGGCTTTGAACTCAGAGATCCGCCTGCCTCTGCCTCCCAAGTATTGGGATTAAAGGTGTGCCACCACTACCCGGCACAATTTACCTCTTAAGTAGCCACAAAGTGGGGCTAGAGAGATGGCTCAGCTATTAAAAGCACTGGCTGATCTTCCAGTAAAACACAGAGGCCAAAGAGAAAATAAACAGAAAGGGGTTTCACTATCTCTTTACAGGGCAGATCTCATGACCTGGAAACTTCCCAAGGACCTGTATTCGATTCCCAGAATGTACATGGTAGTCTATAATTATCTGTAACTCCAGTCCCAGAGACCCCACCCCGTCTTCTGGCCTCCAAAGGCACCATACATACACCTAGTGCACAGATATGTATGCAGTCAAAATGTCCATACACATAAAATAAATGAATCTAAAATGTAAAAAGAACCCATGATCATCCCTGTAGATGAACAATTTATCCCTAGCAAGGGAAGAAAACAAATATCTTAACAACAACAACAACAACAACAAAGGAACAAGTTGGGGGGGTCCACACTGAGAGCAAACGCCTCATAGAAGGCATCATCACATACCTGTACGCACATTTGCCGTCAGCTGTTTTGGTTGTAATAGTAACATGAGCCACATGGCTTATGCTTGCCAAAGCCTGGGAGGAGAAGATGAAAGGAAAACTCACTGTCGCTTCATCAAAGGCAAAGCTTATCTAACTTGCCTGTTTTGATCTGCATTAATGAAGCAACAACGAACAATTTGACACATTTTAAGAAAAAGAGATGAAGTCAGGCAATGGTGGCACACACCTTTAATCCCTGCTTTCGGGAAGCAGACAGACAGATCTCTGTGAGTTCAAGGCCAGCCTGGTCTCTAAGAGCTAGTTCCAGGACAGGCTCCAAAGCTACAAAGAAACTCTGCCTCAAAAAACAAAAACAAAAACAAAAACAAAAACAAAAACAAAAACAAAAAAGAAAAAGCGATAAAATCTAATTCGTAGGATAATCACTAAAACAAGGGGAAGCATATATTAAAACTCCGAAAGGAATCACACAACACTTCCTGTGTTAACAGCAACTGTATCTCATGGTAGTACACAGGGCCTGTGCTGGACAATATCCCATTACTGTAACAATACATGAGATGACCAATTTATAGACAAAAGGCTCATGGTTTTAGAGGACTCATTTGATGGTCAGTAGGTCCTGATGCTTTGGTCCTGTGCTGAAGAAATTCATCATGGTATGGAGTTCATGGAAACCAAAGCTACTCACAACAGACATCCACAGAGGTCAAAGAGAAAAAGAAGGAAGGGGTTTCACCAGCTCCTACACTTAGCTTCAATAATATCCCCAAAATAATAAACTGGGGACCAAGCTTTCAGTGCATGGGTCTCTAGGGGCCACTTCAATTCCAAATGGTATCAAATGTATTAAATAAATTTTTAGTGATGTATCTTTCAAGAAATTAAAAAATGGGCCTTCACAAAGAAAAAACAGGATCTCTCAAAACTGCTTTATAGAAACAATTATACTTTTAAAAATGTGAATTCAAAATTGCTACAATTGGTCTGTACAACATCATCCACACTCCTGAGGGAGTTTCAATTCATTAAAAGGAACATGGCTCTCCTTGGGTAGCTGAGGCAGAAAGATCGCCTGAACCCAGGAGTTTGAGATCAGCAAAGGAGCCTGACCTCATCTCAAAAACAAATGAACAAAAAAGCTTCAGGCTCGGAGATTACTTGGTCACCCCAGATTTCCCCAGGTATTAATCTATAAGGTCCCGTCCCTGCGTCCGTCCGTCCCCCCTCCCCGCCTGCTTTGTAGTCAGGCTGGTTTCAAACTCTCAATTGTCCCGTCTCCGTCTCCCAAGTAGCAGTATTATAAGCATGCACCACTGTACCCAGCTTGGTTTATAAAATTTTCAACACTTAAAAACTTGAGCTGAGTGTGGTAGTGCAGCTTATAATCCCAATATTTTGGACACAAAGGCATGAATATCAGGAGCTTAAGACCAGCCTCAGCTACATAAAAAGTTCAAGACCAACCAGGGCTATAGAAGACATAGTTCAAAGCATAAAGCAGACTTAAAATATAAATAACTTTGAGACCCATGTAAGTAAGGCAAGACCTGTTCATAGGAGACAATCTCTTATGTACTTTCAGGAAGGAAGTTGGCCAATATGCTCAAATATTTCTGCCTTGAAAAAGAAAAAAAAAATCACCATTTTCTCAAATTAGGATCTAGATAAGATTCAATGAAGAGTCAATGAAGTGTGAGTGTGAGGGTAGTGGGGAGACAGAAGCAGGAGGCCCTGGTGAGTTCCAGGACAGTCAGCTCTGCCTCTTCTGAGATAATGGGACCCTATCTGAAAGAGAGACAGGGAGAGGAGAGAGATCAAATGAGGAGGCTCCTCAGGCCCTACAAATGTCTTTTAGTTTTCCTGTGCAGACTGCCAGTTGAGTCTATTGTGTGCAATTTTCTAACCCTGTATAGTTTACGTTACCATTCACACAGGGCCCTATATTTTCCATACACTGATATGCAGATGAAAATGTTGGTCAGATTTACATTTGATTTTCTGATAAAATTTCATAGATGATATTAGGGACTTCTATAAAGAGACACATGATGTTCAGTGCCTTTGTAGATAAAATAGTATATCAAGTATTTTTGAAAAAAGTTCTGTCCTGGAAAGCTAAATCTGTTAAAATTTTTTGTATTTAACAATAAGAAATATTAAATTTCATTTGCTTCTGTTGAGAAATGATAACGTTATCACAGGAGAGCATTTCTATACATTTCTTGAAGCCTTAGCTTACCTCACCCCGAAAGCCATAGGTAGAAATGCTGGCTAAATCTTCAAAAGTCTGCAGTTTACTTGTGGTGAACCTCTCGCACACAATATCCAGATCTTCCTTCTACAGGATTAAGGGGGAAAGGAGTAAATAATTATCTCTCTCACTCCCCAAGTCTTTCTGGAGTCTCATTCTATTGCTCTAATCTGAGAAGAAGCTCGCAGAAGAGGTTGACATTAGTACTAACTTCTTATGGCACCCGAACTACCAATGGATCTTCTTCTCTAGGCTGTTCCTTCTCAGTGTCCTGGAGTTCCCACCGCCTAACACTGGGATTCCACCCTTACACGGCTTCTCTACCTATGCTCACTCATGTCTGTCTCCTAGAGACAGGGTGTCACTGTATAGCCAAGGATACGTCTCTGACAGCGACCTCTCAAGTGCTGAAATTCTATGCATATGATATCATATCCAAATTCCGTTTTCTTTTTAAATTAAAAAAACAAAACAAATCTTTATTTTCAGTATACAGGAACCTCTTAAAATTGTAGTAAAAATAAAAATACATGCAACAAAATTTTTATTTTAGCTGGGTGTGGTGGCACACACTTGAAATTCTAGCACTTTGAAGGTAGAAGTAGGAGGGATAAGAATTTATGGTCACCCATTGCCATACAGTGTAATCAAGGTTGGTCTAAGTCACAAGAGACCAGGCCTCAAAAGCCATAAACAAGGGCTGGGCAGATACTTCAGGTGGTAAGAGCACCCACACCAGTTGGCTCACAGCTACTTCTAACTCTAGCTCCAAGGAGTCCAGTAACCTCTTCCGGTCTTTATAGACACTAGCACTCACTCAGCAGGCTAGGGAGAGGTTGTGCATTTTCCTAGAGGTTTGACATGAAGCACACAAACCTAGTTGCCCCAGGCTTTCCTTACCCTGATTCCAGTGCCATTGTCCTGGATCTGAATTAGCTTCAGGCCTCCTTCCTTAACAATCACTTGAATATTTGTAGATTTTGCATCTAAACTGGCAATCAGGAAAAAAAAAATGTCAGTTGCAACTACTTTGATATACATACTATAATAACAAACTCCAAACAGAGTATTTGACATGTTATCTCTCTGTCTGACAGCTCGATGTGGGTGCTGTATGAACGTATACTACAAAAGCCATTAAGTGCAGAGCCAACACTTCTGTTCCTGCAGGACAGTCCTTTTAATACAGTTGTTTCTTACTCTTTCCAACTAATTTTACTGTATTAATATTTAAAAATGATGTTTTCCTCTACACTTACATTTTCAAGAAAACACACTCATGATGAAGCAAAGAAAAACTGCCATGCAGAAATTGAAGAGGCTTAAAGGGTGAAGGCACAGCAGTGCACACCTTTAATTCCACCACTGAGGGGGGGGGGTGGAGCAGATGGGGCTCTGTGAATTCAAGGCCAGCCTGGTCTACAAGGCGAGTTTCAGGACAGCCAGGGCTGCTACACAGAGATACCCTATCTCAAAAAAACAAAAACAAGCAAACAAAAAAAGAGGGCTTAAGAGTTGAGGGTCTAGAGAGATAGTTCAGCAGTTATGGGTACTGGCTGCTTTTCCAGAGGACCAGAGTTCAGCTCCCAGCCCCGACATGGTGGCTCAGGACCATCTGAAACAGGAGTTGCAGAGGACCCGATGCCCTCTTTAGGCCTCTATGGGCACTGCATGCACATGGTGCACCTGACATGTACCAGCAAAACACCGTTCATAGAAAACATGTGAGGGGGTCCAGGCACCTGGCACTAATCAGGTGACGACCTGAGTTCAACCTAGGACCCACAAGGTGGAAGCAGAGAATCAGCTCCTCCACAAGTGTGTGCTACATACACTCTCCATCACACAGACAAAGCAGTAAACCAAATTAATTAAGCTAAAAGGGGAAAATAATCGTAAAAAGGAAGAAGTTACTATCCAGCACAGAAAACAAATTTGGCCTGAGACTGCATGGAAAGGGGAAGTTATCAATTTCTCTCATGAAAAATTCTGCATTGAAAAAAAAGTTACTTAAATGATAAACTTTTCTTGGCGCCCCCCTTAACTAGAATCCATGCAAAATCTCTGCTTGAATATAAGCTATGCTATTTTTAAGCTTAGCTTTGGTTTACAGTATTCAGGCAGAGTACACTAACTGGCCGCAGGGAGCCTGGGGACGTTGGAGTTGGTACAGCAATAGACTGCTGGATGGAGAATGAATTATCAGGATAACTTGGGCCTGTTACCTTTTACCTCTTTTCCTTTCTCCCTCTTGCAGTACCATTGCTCTGAATGGTTTGTTTTCAGTGAACTTCTACAAGACTACTAGTCCTCACTGGAGAAACCTTTTCTCTTTGTTGTAACAAAGTATGGGCTTCACGGACATCAACTGATATTAACACAAAGGCTCGGACAGTCTTTATGTATATTCCATGGGGTCCTTTTTGAACCTATTTGATGGTGTGTCTATTTTGAAGTAGACCGTTCTGTCCACATTTTTAACCTCTCCTCTCCACAAGGTGATGGACGGGCCTAAGTTTCAGAAGCAACAAATGCTTCTTCCCAGAACACTAACTGGGGTCATTGATTTGACAATAAGAGAGTCAGAAAAAAGTCCCGTGTCCACTGGCCTGACCTAAAAGGCCAATAATTTTGAACAAAACTCAAAAGGAACTGTGCCCTGGATGTGTAGGGATTGAATAAATGATAAACAAGGCGTGCTCTGAGGACTGTTTCTCTCTCCACCCTAGACATTCACACATCTTCAGTTGCGCATCTTTTGCGAACGTGATGTGAAGCTAAGCAGCTTCCTTCGGAAAGGTACCATTAAATCCGTATCACGCCTGCTGCCTCTACTTGCGACCCAAACGGGTCTCGCGGAAGCCGTGAGGACCCCGCTGGTCGGAAGCCGGCCAGGCGCGCTCAGGGTCCCCGTGCCCAGAGCAGCCCGAGGTGGCAGACCGCAGCAGGTGGGTCGGCCCCGTCCCGTCCCGTGTCGCCTTCGGGGGAACTCGGCTCTGTTCCCTCCGTACCAGTTTTCAAGCATCTCTTTGATAGCATTAGCCGGCCGCTGGATAACTTCCCCCGCCGCTATGCGGTTCACTACCGTCTCGTCCAGACGCCGAATAACTCCCGCTACAAACGCCATGTCGGCGCCACAGCTCGCCGTCAGCCAATCACTCCGGCTCCTCACCTTCACGTTCTTCCTGCAGCTTCGGCCGACGCCGTCCTGACGGCCTTCCCAGCGACAAGTGATGATTGGGCAGCACGAATGCCAGTCAAGTTGCTTTTCTACACGTCAGTTCCTGGGTCCCTGTTCCCGCCCTCAACCGCGGCCGCCCACTGGGCTAGAGGGCCACGCGCTTGCGCGGCAAAGTTCACGGTCCGCTCCTCCTATTGGTTCGCTCCCGAGAGCTAAGGGAATACGAAATCTCCAGCCAATAGGAACGGAGGTGCCCTGGCGGAGGCTGGTGCGCCCCTGCTCGGGTGATCTGGCGCAGACCCCAGGGGGTGCTTGGCGCTCGGCGGGCTCCTCCCCGTTTGCTGCGGCCTCGGAGCTCGGCGTAATCCTGTGGCCTCCCGCAGAATGTGGATGACGCCCAAGAGGATCAGAATGGAAGTCGACGAAGCTCTCGTGTTCCGGCCCGAGTGGACCCAGCGTTACTTGGTGGTGGAGCCTGCGGAGGGCGACGGGGCCCTGTGCCTGGTGTGTCGCCGCCTGGTCGCCTCTACCCGGGAACGCGACGTGAGGCGCCACTACGAGGCCGAACACGAATTCTACGAACGGTTCGTAGGGGAAGAGGAGCGCGCGGCCCTGGTGGAGCGGCTGCGTCAGGGCGACATGTCCCTGGCTGCCGTGCTCACTCCGGAGGAGAGAGCGACGCGGGCAGGCCTCGGCCTCTGTCGCTTCTTGGCCTTGAAGGGTCGCGGCTGGGGTGAGGGAGACTTCGTACACCAGTGCATGGAGGTGTTACTGAGGGAGGTGCTGCCCGATCACGTCGGCGTCCTGGAAGGCATTGATTTATCGCCGGAGATCACGCGGCAGAGGATTCTGAGCATTGACAGCAATCTCCGCAGCCAGCTCTTTAACCGAGCCAGGGACTTCAAGGCCTATTCCCTCGCTTTGGATGACCAGGCTTTTGTGGCCTATGAGAACTACCTCCTGGTCTTCATCCGTGGCGTCGGCCGCGACCTGGAGGTTCAGGAAGATCTTCTGACGATTGTCAACCTGACTCATCACTTCAGTGTCGGGGCCCTCATGTCGACAATTCTGGAGGCCCTGCAGACCGCAGGACTCAGCTTACAGCGAATGGTTGGACTGACCACGACCCACACCCTAAGGATGATCGGCGAGAACTCGGGACTGGTCTCCTACATGAGAGAAAAGGCCGTGAGCCCCAACTGTTGGAACGTTATCCACTATTCGGGATTTCTGCACTTGGAACTGCTGAGTTCTTACGATGTTGATATTAATCAGATCATAAATACCATATCTGAGTGGGTAGTTATGATTAAGACCCGAGGTGTTAGACGACCAGAGTTCCAGCCTTTACTAACAGAGTCTGAATCCGAGCACGGCGAAAGGGTTAATGGACGGTGTTTGAACAACTGGCTGAGAAGAGGCAAGACGTTAAAACTCATATTTTCACTAAGAAAAGAAATAGAGGCTTTCTTGGTTTCGGTGGGGGCCACAACAGTCCACTTCTCAGACAAGCAATGGCTCTGTGATTTTGGCTTCTTGGTAGATATTATGGATTATCTTCGAGAGATCAGTGAAGAACTGCAGATCAGTAAGGTCTTTGCCGCCGCCGCCTTTGAACGAATCTGTACCTTTGAGGGTAAGCTGAGTTCACTTCAGAGACATATGGAGGAAGTCAATCTAGCAGACTTTCCTGCCTTCAGCATAATCGTTGATGAACTTAGACAGCAGTTTAAGGAAGATCAGAAAATATTTGATCCTGACAGGTATCAGATGGTGATCTCCCGCCTACAGAAAGATTTTGAGAGACATTTTAAGGACCTCAAGTTCATTAAAAAGGACTTAGAACTCTTTGCAAACCCGTTTAGCTTTAAGCCTGAATATGCGCCTATTTCAGTGCGAGTGGAGCTGACGAAACTGCAGGCGAACACTGACCTGTGGAATGAATACAGAGTCAAAGACTTGGGACAGTTTTATGCTGGATTGTCTGGGGAAGCTTACCCCATTATCAAAGGGGTTGCCTATAAGGTGGCATCCTTGTTTGACAGTAACCAAATCTGTGATAAGGCTTTTTCATATTTAACTCGAAACCAACACACACTGAGCCAGCCACTGACCGACGAGCATCTCCAAGCACTGTTTCGAGTTGCCACAACGGAAATGGATCCTCGTTGGGATGATCTTGTGAGAGAAAGAAACGATTCATAAGCCTTTGCAGTACAGCAATTCAACTTGGAAAGGAAAAATTAGTTTGATTTTTTTTCTTTCACGTTTACTAATTTGGATTGTTGGAAAGCACTGAGCTTATTACAAGATGTCCAAATTGATAAACATTGAATTCTTTCTGACACGTTGCCTTTTAAAACCCCATTACATTTGGCAACATGGGACTGAAACATAAGAATACACCTTCCAAAAACTTAGTTTGATGGAAATGTCATTGCCTTTTACGTTTATGTTATAACTGCTTTTCAACACGTTTAGTATTGATATTGTAAGTTGAACTAGAAGTCTGGTTTTAAAATGTTCTGGAGATATTTGCCAAAAGTTTCAGCTCTTATTTTGACACGGTGTAAAAAGTGTGATCCTGGTTTGAAATGACCAACTCCTTCAAAGTGTATTTGTGTCAGTTTACAGACACTCCTAACAAATTCAGTTTCTGAAAAGGAGCGTATACACTGGAGGTGTTTGTCTAGCTAACAGATT
The DNA here is from genome assembly GCF_000317375.1 of Microtus ochrogaster. NCBI lineage: Eukaryota > Metazoa > Chordata > Mammalia > Rodentia > Cricetidae > Microtus > Microtus ochrogaster. Next base: position 83,628,431 of record NC_022012.1, read on the forward strand.
TTAAGGGTATTTTTGGAAGCATATTTCTGAGCCCCCACCCCCACATACCCAGTTCATGGTGACATTACAGATGGAGGAAGTCATCAAAATTTGGCTGGAGCAGCAAGAATTATCTTAAAATTTTGATTTATGAGGCCTCTTACTATCAGGAATTAAGAATAAACGATTATTGGAGGTTTGCTCCTTATTATTTCACAACTAGGGACAATTTTTTCAGCCCGTCTCTGAAAGGAACATGGTAAGTATGGAATCTTAACCCTTGCCAGTCAGTAATTCTCTTTTCTACTCTAGACAGAATTTTGGCCCTATCAAAACAGTGGGAGGGGACTTTTCCACTTCAGGATCAGGAGTTATGAGAGGTTCTAACTTCTTTGTCTCTTCTGCATGGGTATTAATGTTTTATAGAGAAACTATACTTAAGGGAGACATTTTATTTTGAAATGACAAATTTCAGTTCGTTAGCTGCTGAAAATGGATTTACTCCACAGCTGTGTTACACGTTAGGTAGTTAAGACAGTACACAATTAATATGTAAATCTCAAGAAGCAGCCTTATCCACAGACCGTAACAATTCCTATTCTTAGAGACGTTGGTTTTGTGCTGTAACGTTATCAGACGTGTTAACTGTGACGACGTCAACCCTACAGTAAAGCTCAGCATTGTGAGCCTGATGTAAAAGCAGCAGCGATTTGTAACCCATCCTCAAGTACAGTTTAAGAGCTGCCGTGCTACTCCCTGTCCTGAGTATTGCAGCACGTTATCCTGTTGCACAGTCCAGGAACCTGATTGCAACCACGAATTTAGAAGCAACTGATGCCTAAGCCACACAAGCCTAAGAGCCAAAGTCAGATCAGTGGTTCTCAGCCAGAGGTGGAACCCTTCCTTCCCGAGAGTGCTGGAAAGTGTTGTGGGCACCTTTGTGATTATCTGTTTACTGGAAGGTTCTGCTGGCCTTTAAGCTTAAAGATCTCTCCTGTGGTTTTCAGGACAGCCTGATGCCACGAAGAGGCATCCCTCCCAAAGTGCCAGCACCCTCCCCACCAAGTACACATTATCTTATTTCAAGAGACAGGGAGAGTCTCCAGTAGAAGCTGGTGGCGTACTTTTAGGGAAGCCTGATTCCAGCGGTGCAGAGAAGAGAAGCCAGTGTCAGGCTGACCTCTTGCTTAGCCAAGAATAAGCTTAAGTACCTGAAACCGAAGGACTCTGCTGGTAGTTTCCCATAGCTTTGTCTGCTACCTTTTACAGCAAATACTTCAAGAACTTTTATTCTTTGGGAGAATGATCGGAAGTCCTGAAAGCGGCTTCTACTTTCTATTCCTAGTCCTCTCAATATTAATATCGTGTGCATTCTGTCAAGTTCTTGTGGTTTGCTTTAAGGTGATAATAAAATTAGTTTGCATTATGTAGCCACTGTGTGAGTTTGGGAGATATATATATATATAAGCTAAGAATTTTTTTTTTTTAAAAAATTGACCCTCAGCAATAGAGAGTTTGCTGTAACTAGTCTTGGGCTTTTTGTTTGTTTATTTAAGGCAGTGGTTCTCAACCTTCCTAATGCTGCGACCCTTTAATACAGTTTATATTTGTGGTGACCCCAACCATAAGATTATTTCATTGCTACTTCATAGATGTAATTTTGCTACTCTTATGAATCATAATGTAAATATCTGCTTATGTGACCCAAAGGGGTCATGATCCACAGGTTGAGAACCACTTGGTTAAGGTGTTTTGCCGTTTTCTGTATTAAGTAATTATAGCTGCATGGCAGTCTTTTAGTCTTTTTTTCTTTCCTTTTTCCCTTTTAGATATCTAGTTGTTACTGGTCCTGTGGTATCAGTGAATATAGTTAAAATAAGTGCCATTTATAGGACAAACAACTGTGTCCTTAGCTGTTCCCATTTCTTTCCTTTCCACTGGCTCAAATATTTGCTTGCCCAGTCTCCTATATTGCCAGTCAAATCACCCAAGTTCAGTATCTCTGTCAGTGTTTTTCCTTCCTTGAAACCATCCTAGGTTTGCAGAGACACCAGCCCCCAGGTGCACTCAGTCCGTACAGACACCTCTTCGTTAAGTGTATGTGTGAGTATGTCTATCTCTTGCTTTGTTTGCTTCTTTTTAGGCTGCCTAATCTCCCTTGCCTCGTTTTCCTACTTTGCCTCCTTAGTTGCTCTCATCTCTTCCTATGACTTTTACCAGCTGTATTGCAGATATTTCCAAATTCTTATCCCCTGAAGATTCCGCCTAAGTCCTAGTTACTAGATCACTGACGCTCTGCTCTCTCCCGGCCTCCCCACACATCTTAGCTTTCTCCCAAACCTGCTTTTCCTCTCATTTTCCCTTCAGCAGGCGTTACAGTTGTCAGTCAGTTGCCCTCACCCAAGCCCACTCATACTACTCCATGGCTTTCCCCATTGCAGTCAGAAGAGAGAGGTAGACACTTATTCATCTTGCAGCTCTTGTTTTATGTGTCAAAGAGGCTGCAGTGGCGCCCTCTAGGCCAGGTGCCCAGCTACACTTGCTAAACACCCTTGTCCTTCCTACTTAGCATTTCTTACTGCGAATTGGTCAGTGCTTGACTGGAACTGGGAAGTCTGACCCATTGTTTGATCTCTAGTGAATAGTTCAGAGCTGGCATTTGAACAGATGTTTGGGCAAATAAATACTCGTATGGGTTTTCATGACCTTTGAACCCTTCACAGTCTTCATTTGGTCTTCATAGACATCCTGCCTGTTCACTGGCTAGTTCTTCACCATCTATTGCAGATTAAGAAATGAAGCTCGCCTTATTTGTGACTAGGGACCTCACTGTTGTGTTTCTTGAATTTAGTGCAGTGCTTAGCATGTGGTTTAACTATTACGTGACTGTGGCTAAGAGTTTACCCTAGGAAATTAATAGTATTGTCAGGATGCAAACCTAGGTGTACTCACAGATTTGCTCTGTATCTAGTGTGAAGTACATCCATAATATAGTCTGTATATATTTTTAATTTCCAAAGGAACCTACACATAGAGGAAAGGGTTGGATAACTGTTTAGATTAAACTGAGTGCAGTAATCTAAAACTTATCTTCAGTATTGGAGAAATGCCACCTAAGAGTTAACATCCGTTTTTCCTTTTGTAGGCGTCAACCCTAGGAGAAAATGGCATGCTATTTAGTAGTTACTTTGCTTTACAGATGATTTCTGGCTCTTCTGGAATTTCAAAGTAAGTAAACTTGTCTATGAGAAGGTTGTCTGAGCCATCCTGGCTACTAGATCCTCAGCTCATTAATTTTCTTACGTGTGGAATGCCCACATCATCTCCCCAAGGAGAAAACCCCCAGCTGAGGTCCAGGAAACATGTACTTTTTGATTTGCTGTATCTCCTTGCTTTCTTGTTTCATGCTCCTGTGAAGTTTAAAATCAGTCTTATGTTGGAAAGCCAGACCCTGAGTCTCTTTCATTAAGCCATTTTGCCCAATTTAAGAGATGAGCTAGCATCATTCTCTTAACTAGTCACATTAATTAATTAATTCACTCTGAGGTCTTGGTAGTAGGTCCGATAATTATCCAGAGATTTGATCCTTGTTGCAAAACTAGGTTTTCATCAATCTTTGGGTTCAAGAGTTTCTCATTTTTAGTTTGTATTTGAAAAATTGTCTCTTTCTATACTGTAAGTACTTTATAATCTATAATTTCTGTCTTGAAACTGACCAAATGCTGAGTTCATGTCCTACACATTTTGTCATATGTAGGCAACAGCCACCGCAAGGTAATTTTTTCTTCTTTAAATAAAGGGTAGCTGTCCTGTCTCCCAATTCATCTGAAGGGGGCACTTTTGCCTCTCCTTAGTATAAATTACCCTTGTGTAATTATTTTTCTATCTTCCGGTAGCAATCTTCCCAAATGCCTCCCAGCTAATCGCTAAGCAGCTGTTTAGTATTTTAGTTCTGCATCAGGATTGGCAAGGTTGCCATGAGGTGAATAACTACAAAAGTTAATGCTGCTTGTCTGCAGCAGGTTGTCGAGGGCTTCATGTAGGAGAGGGACTAAAGCCTGCAGGCCAAGTCTGTCCGGGCTCATCCTCTAAGGCAGTGTTATGAGGGCGCAGCCGTGTCTGCCCTGAACCGTCATGGCTGCATCTCTGCAGTTCCAGATCTGAGTGCTGACACAGTGTGTGTGCCGCACAGACTAAAGTACATTATGGAAAAGTTTGCTAATTTCTGCTTAAAATGCCTCTGTCTTGTGGCCCAGGACAAAGCAGACTCATTAGGAGCTGACTGCTCACTTTGGGGAATGAGAAGAGAAAGTTTGACAGATAGCAGAGCCTACAAAGCCCACAGCCACACCAGAGCTCTAGGAGAAGTGCAATCCCTCCACATAGCTGGGAGGAAAATGAACTATTTGGAAGATAACACTAGTGATTTTTGTGGTTCTAGTCCCCTAGTTACATCATTATAAATATGTCTGTTTTTTCATTGAGATAAAAGTTTACAAATACTCAGTGTCCATCTCAGTGGATTTTCTATTCATCTGTGAATGCACCATTCATATCCAAGTAGGAAATTGTCACTCCCGTAGGTGCCCTTTGCCTTTCACAGAGAGTTGCTGGGCTGACCTTTATTGCCTGTCAATCAGTTTTGCCTGTTTGAAATCTATATCAATGTAATTATATATACTCTATCTTCTGTTCTCTGTGTCTGCTAGAGTAATCCATGGTGTGGGTTGTAACAGCTCATTTTTCATTTCTGTGTTGATGTCCATTTGTTGTACCAGTTTCTCCATTCAGTGTTGATGAATATTTGGATTGTTTCCAGTTTGTGGTCATTATTAATAAAATTGCTATTAAAAGCCTTGTGTCTGTCTTCTAGTGAGCATGTGTTACTCTTTCTGGTTGGTGTGTTCTTGGCAGATAAACTTGCTTCTGTTATTTACTTTATACAGGTTATTTCCCACGAAGCAGAGTGACCCTTACTTTAAAGTCTGTCAGATAATGCCACCTTTCTACTCAGACTTGGAACACAGAATAAAAGCTGACATCTGACCATTTCTACATGGTCTTTACCCACACATAACTTCTTGATGTCTCTTCTAACATTTTGTCTTTTATTCCTCTGTCTCTCTCTGTGTCTCCTCACTCTGTACTAAGTGCTGTGCTTATCAATTGGGGAGTAAGGCAAATGTTTTATATTTTGAGTAGCTTGGTTTTGGTGTCAGGCTGGGGACTGACTCCAGGGCCTCAAGGACGTAAAGCATCTGCTCTGCCTCTCACTGCATTCTGCTGTAACACTGGTTTATGATGCATTAAGTATCCCACTGAGCACTAATGCTCAACTTTGAAAAGGTCTTTACATATTAAAACACAGCCACTTGATTTCAGAAATGTGTAAGTTCTTGAGTTGCAGTTCTCCAGTTTATGATTAGAGTTTGTCAATGTGATGATGTTATTGTTACTAGTTCATATCCCCTGGGCTTAGGTGGGTCCTGGGCACTGGGAGAGGAGTTAGGAAGACAGTGGAATGAGGAAATATTTGTATTAAACCTAAAATTGCACAGCTGCAAGGGACCTGTAGCATGATTAATAAAAACCCAGAGACAAATACTGGTTCAATCTGAAGGTCAGAAAAGCAAAACAGCCAGCCACTGGCTCTTAAGTTATACTTCAGTCTGAAGTGGCGATCCTGCCTCCAGGAATCTCAGAATGAGAGTGTGTGAGGGCCGTCCCCTCCAGTTTTATATTCCTCTCTGAGGCAGGGATTAAGGGAGTTCACCACTACTGCCTGGTTTCTATGGCAACTAGTGTGGCTACTGGAATCGAAGGTGTGTGTCACCACTGCCTGATCTGTAAGGCTGACCAGTGGTGCTGTTTTGTTCTTTTTATTAAACTACAAATGAAATATCACTACAGGGACCTCTAAGTGTGCCATTGTTGGTGTGTCACTAGTGGTTATAAAGTTAGAGATTAGATACTGAGACTGAAGAAGGCCCAGCAGGTAAGAGCTCCTACTGCTTCTTCAGAGGACTATAGTTTGGTTTCTGGTTCCCAGCACCCAGGTCAGGTGGCTCACATTTACCTGTAACTCCAGTTCCAGGAGATCTGATGCTCTCTTCTGTCCTCCCTGGTCATCCTTGGACACAACGTGTAAATTTTAAAAAAGGATTTTTAAGCCACACATCTTTTTATAACTTTACAATTGAAGTGTTAGAAACTTGACATGGTTAAAGAATTCAATTTTGACAAACACCAGGCCATGAAATCATAAAAAAGAAACGTTCTTAAAAGTTTATACTTGGTCAACTAATAAGAAGAAAATCAGGACTCTGTTGAAAGGCAAAGTCATAGTTGGTTCAAACTTGGGTCGAATTACCATCGAGTGGGAGCTTAAAAAACATTGGTTGTAGCTGGGCGCTGGTGG